>NW_004524614.1:10873722-10902842 GCF_000260255.1 Octodon degus
TATATTGAATACTCACAATCAGAATAAAAATAGGAGCAACTAGAATCTGTAACCAACTGCAGGCAGCGCTTATTATGTACTGAGAGCACAGATCTAGAAAATTCTGTAAACTACAAATTTCTGCTCTTGTACTTCTGTTGTCAGGTGCTCTGAGGCCACTAAAATTCTTAGGACTATACCCAGTTGGAGACATCAGTAAATTCCAGTCATGCTAATTTTGGCTTACAAATTTTAGTCTTGGTTTCTCTATGCAAACCATTTAGTAGGCAGCTAGGCTCCAATTTGTGGCCGAGTGCAAGGCTGAGGGATCACATACAAGTTCAGAGCATAGGCTTTCATGTTTGGGTCAACTTAAGATGTACCTGATGGCCTCCAAGGGAGCTTCATGAAGAAAATATTTCTTTGTGGAAGGGGATGGAATGAATTGTGAAAGATAAAGTATCAGAATATCAGAGAGAATATGTTGTTTGGCAACAAATATGAGTTTTGCCTCAATGTTTTCACTAGGTTTTAGTCATGATATTTGGTTTCTTTTGTCTTAGAAAAGTATAATAAAGGAGGAGATGAATGGTGTTTATTCAAATGGAAGACATATTAAAAAGCTATCACTGAGCATACGAAATTGGGCCAGGGGAGGGGTAAGTTTTTCCTCAAAGATTTTTCCTAATAGAATTCCGGTGAGTGTCCCGGAGGCTCTCACTTGTCCCTCCCTTCGGATCCACTGCCAGAAACCAACAGACCCTCTTCTCTTTGAGGCTCCCAGTAGCCTCTCTGACCCTTTCCCTCCCACTCTCTTCTGTCTACTCACCTTCAGTCTCTTGTCATGCTTTCTGCTGGCACACACCAAGGCCCGGTCCTGCCTTAAGGGTTTTGCTCCCTCTGCTGGAATGCTCTTCCTTCGCCATCATTATGGCTCGCTCCTTCGCCCTCCTCTAGACATTTAAAAAAAAATAATTTTGGTAAAAAAAAATAAAAAAATAATAATTTTCATAATGAAGCCTGTCATGATTATCTTAACTGTTTTATATACCTTTCTCCTAACTCTTGAATGCCTTTGTTCTTCCCTGTTCACCCTCTTTTCCTTGTTACCACTTATTTTTTTATAATATATATGTGTATATATGTATTTATGAGTATTTATTGATGATACCTATTGAGATCTGAATCTATTGAGTGAGATTTATAGCCCAGATATTTAATATTGTTAAATATCTTTAACAATATTTGGTGTCAGGCTGGGGAGATGGCTCAGTGGAATAAATGCTTCCCTGGCAAGTACAAGGGCCTGTGTTCAATCTCTGGTTCTGAAAAAAACAAAATATATATATATGGAAAACCTGTTTTCTTCTTATTATAGAATCCAAGTGTTAGTAGCCACTTGGGTTCATATGTTCAGGTTTGTCTGCTTGCTGCTGATCAAATCAAAGGAGATCAAGTATTTTGGGTAAAAGGGAAGAAGGATTTAATCAAAGTTAGCTCCACTTGCCTCAAGTCACCACCTTATCATTTATAGGTGGGCAATGCATTGCTTTAGTCATCTCCAGTTCATTGTCCCTTTCCCATGGACAGGAACCTGGACTCCATGTTTCTTGGTATCAGCATACGCATATTCTGTCCACTTACCTGGGCTGATGTGAGGTAGGGGACTCTGTTTATGTTATAGGCCTCAGGAACACACTTGTCCCTAAAATAGAAAAAACAAAAAACAAAAAACAAAAACAGAGCTCTGGCTCTAACCCTAACATTCAAAGTTTCCTTTTGCAATATCAGTTACCCAAGGAACACAGTTGCGAAGAAGTTAGACCTTTCTGGTTGGGCACAATTAACTTTCTCTCACATTGAGTTTAAATGGCTTAAAAATATAAACAAAGTGCTTGAAGGGAATAATATAATACAGGACACATTTTATAATATTATTTTATAAAGTGTCACCTAAAGAATTATATACAAGAAATGCAGGAAATCTGTCCATACACTAAACATTAAAGAATCCAGTTGAGGGCCTGGATCCTAACATCCTGTATGAATCTCGTTGAAAATCTAGAGCCCATAACAGTGCCTCCCACAAGTCCAAATGGAAGCCTGGAGCCTACAACAAAGTCTCATGCAGGCTTGCTTCACAGACATGCACTGGAAAGGCCTAAAGGTCAGTGGTGGATGCTAGGAAGTCTATGCCAGAGGGATTAAGGATCTGTGCTAGCAGGCTGAGGGATCTGAGCTGAAGCTAGGAAGCAACACTCAAAGTAAGTACTAGAGCTTACCCAAAGGTATGACAGCAATTCTCAGCAACAGTGAGGTCCCAAGCTTCTCCAGTGATGAAGAAAGCTGAGTTCCCATCAGGAAAGCCAAAGAGATAATCTTCTCCATGAGGCTGAGTAGTGCACCATCTTCACCTCTAGAGCTAGGAAGCCATGCTTAAGATGAGAACCAGAGCTCTTCCAAAATGACCCATAGCCTTTCTCAGTGACGACAAAGGTTCTGAGCTCTTCCTTCCACAAGAACAGCCAAGTTCATGGGGAAAACCAGCATGACAAGGTCCTCCAGCGGAACAGTCCAAGAGAGCTAGCAGCTTCCAACAGCTCCAACAACTTCTCCAAACAGCTTCCCTAATGTCAAACTGACAGCTTCTCCTGTTCTGCCTTTTATGCTGCTGGCAACAATCTATAGGTGGACCTTCCACACACAGCATCATATTAGTTCAACTCAGCTGGGTGTAAGAAGTTGACTACCAGTTAGCTATCCACTACATCAGGTTACTAAGTTTTTCATGCAAGTATGCCAGCAAGTAAAGAAAGAAGTTTCCATTTCCAACAGAGTAACTAACCATGCTTATCCTGAGGAGACGTAGTTACTGCTATATAAAGAGGCAAAGAAAGTATGTTCTGGAATCCTCTAGGATGTCTGCATTACCCTAAATAACTATGAATGGCCAAATGAAGCAGCCATAACTGGACAAAGGTATGACAACCAGGGACTTTTACACATTAGGGATGAAACTCTGAGCTACTTCACTAGGTAAACATGTTAGCCAGACAAACTGGGTAAGAAGCCTAGACCAAAGTGTAGCTTCAGCGTGAGGAGAACCTAGGGTGGATTCTAGAGGCAAAATTAAAAAAGTATTATTTTGGAACCAATTGTGGTAGTAGCTTCCTGTTAGAAGCCTTTCTTTAGGAAATTATGGCTAGTCACCACCTTTTAAGAGCACTGGCCAGAAAGTGTAGCTGTAAAAAGTGGTATGAGTGGATCTGAGTGGTACAAGGGCCAGAGTCTAGCTGACTGTGTTGGTGCCACATTCATATGCCCAGTATTCTACTATTTCAGTGTGTTTCGGGTGACTTTGTTTTCCACTTCCTACTTCTTTACTCTGCATATCTTTTTCTACAAGTGCAGAAGGCTGCTCTGCTTACTTGCCCAGCAAGCTAGAAGTGCTGTTGAATTAATAGCTCCCTGGTATTAGTTCTCATCTGATGGGACAGAAGCTGGAGTATAACTACCCCAGTTTTTTCTTTGGTGGGGTAGTATAACTCTGAGAACATAATGTTCAGCTCTTGATTTCTCTATAGAATCAAGCTGTAGCTGCCTACTGTGTCAGCTAGTTTCATATTGATGCTATATTAACTGCCTTTGTTTCCTTGTATAAATTTTCTACTTCTTTGTGATTGTTGCTGTGCCTTTTACAGAAGCCATTTATACTGAAATCATTGTCTGTATCTGTCTAAAACTGAATGGTCTTATTAATGGTTCCAGTTTCATTTTCCTATTGCATGGATTGCTTACTCATATACTCCATTCTGTTCTGCCATGTGTCTCTTTTTGAACTATACTTCCGTGGATCAGAAACTCCTACAGTTCCTTCTTCACTGAAGGCAAGACAGTTTGTGGTGACTTTTGGGAGACCAAGACAAGTGGACAATTATCATCTGGGGATAACTAAAAATGAAACTCAAGTAAGGCAGTTTAGCAAAGGTGATATGCCATTTGCAGTAGAGCTGAGAGCAGATCTGTTTCCTACACAGATGTGTGTTTTCCAAAGACAATAGTACTGGCATGCTTCTCACTAGCTTGGGAGTGCACTTGGTGAGCTTAGGCCTTCATTTAAGTACTGGTAGAAACTTAACATCCCTCAAAGATCAGACCAATTACTTGAATGACTAATTTTATTTACATTTGAATGTGCTCAGAAACCATCTCTTAAATTCTTCTCTGGTTCCTGCAGTCAGTGCCCGTGGCTCTGGAACCTGCTGTTATAGTTCAGATCTAAAATGTCCCTTATAATTCTAATATGTGTGGAATGTAATTGGATTGTAGGGGGTACTATACCCATCAGTAGGCTCATTCATTGATGAGCTCAGTAGCTAAATGTGCTCTTAGGAGGGGGATCTTCTTGGAGGTAAATCACTAAGGATGTGACCTGGAAAGGGTGAATTCTTATCCTCACCTCCTCTCCATGTTTCCTGACTACTATGGGCTGAGCACATTTCCCTTCACCATGCCCCTGCCATCTTGTTTCTATCCTGGAGCCAGTTGACCCAGAGCCAGATGAACATTTCCTTATTTAAGTTGTGGGTGTTGAGTATTTTATCTCAGTGCTTAGAAAGTGATGAAGATACCTGCTGAGGTATTTTTTTCATGAAAATGCCAGTGTCTGCCACAGGGGTTCTGTCAAGTTTCTAACTGCTTTTGTTAATGGTCATAGCCCACAAAATTACCAAATCTGACTACAAGCCATTGTGATGATGTCTCTGGGGTGAACAACAATGTCTTTGCAACAGGGAAATGCCTCTGAGGCTACCAGAGCTGCCTTTGCTAGGGTGCAGGACCAGGTCTGCAGAAGGGCATCCTATTACATATTCTGGAGGCTACATCATCAGTGTTTGAGTTTTCATTTTATGTCTCTAAAGAACATCTACTTTAACTTCTTTTTCTTATTAATTTTATTGAGAGACAGCAATGAGACAGTTTCAAAGCTGATTAATAAAACAGTTTCAATAATTAATACATCACATATTATTATCTTCTTACTAGTTATTCATAGTACATGATGAAGACATGATACCCTGTCCAAATACTATTAGTACAAATATTTCTTCTCATTGAATTAAGAGAAAGTAGCTGTATATCTATCCTGTTTTCTATATACAGATACAAAATGGTCCTTCCTTTGCATCCACATTTTTTTGTTTAGTTTTGTTAGAGATGGGTATTCCATTGCCATTTAAATATTGTAGGTGCATAAGTTCAGCAAAATAATCCAATATATTCCAGTAGTCCATAATGGTAGTGGGTTAACCGTAGGACTGGCAATGTCAGAAGTTGTTGACTTAAGCCTTTCACAGCTCAGCATATTAATATGGCTTCACTTTTTATACCTTGTTTTTATACTTTTCTGCTGGATGGTTAAGACCAAGAAAAAGCAAGACTTATATAACAAGAAATGTATCTTTTGTATCTGATAAGGTCAGTCAAGTCCTCTCAGGATTATCCTCTTACCCTGTACCGCAGTTTGCAGATCCTTTGTCAGTGTCAGACATGTGGGTGAGTCACGGCCATTGCTTGACCAATTTGCTCTCTGTGAAAGCCTGAGAGAAAAGTTTCTCTCCATGTGACTCTCCTTAGGCACACTCTATATGTCATCAATCACATTGCTCTGTGGCCCCAAAGTCTCCTTGATCAGAAAATTTGGGACACAACTGAGTTACATGATGTTATAGTATAAGTCTTCCTATGTCCTGAGTCTTCACTGACCTTGAAAGGCTAGGGCCAAAATGTTGGCTGTCCTTGCAGCCCACCTTTTCCCATAATTTTTGGTGTGAAACTTAGGCTGTTAACCCTCCAGAAAAGAAGATTATTGTTATTACTATACAACCTAGGCTGTTGAGCTTAACCTCACTATCTGTCTGAATATCAAACATCTTAGGCATAACATGAAACAGGTATTTTCCATCTAGTAGTGATATGTTATACTTTAAGTCTCTACACAATATGGAGAAAAAAATTTAAAAATAAAATATTTAAAATATGAACAATTACATATTTTTACACAGAAATTTATAAATCTAACCATATATACAGCATTAGAGCAGGACAGTCCTGTGACATTTTTTTCTTGTCTCTTTTTTCATTTAATCCCATTTGTTTTTGTTTTTTTAAACAAATATTTAATTGAGAGGCAGTATGACAATAATTGGTATGTCATGACAAGCAGTACATATTTAGAAGACCAGAATGTCAGGCATTCCAAGTGTGACCCTCTATTATATATTGCTTTCTTCAGTGCAGTTGCTTAGTTCACAGGTATCAGTATACATAGTCAGGCTGAGAATTCTACCAATTAATTGCTAGTTTTGAAAACCTGCTGATGTTTCTCAGGATCATTGCCTTACCCATCTTGTGCATATAAATGTGTGGCTTTGCCCCCAGCTTTTCACAAGACAAGGATGTCCTCTATCACCACTCTTATTCAATATAGTTCTAAAATCATTAGCTAGAACCATTAGACAAGAGAGAAATAAAAGGAATAAGAATAGGCAAAGAAGAAGTTAAATTATCATTATTTGCAGATGACACAATGCTTTACTTTGAAGACCCAAAAAACTCTACCAAGAAGCTACTACAATTAAAACAGAAATTCAGGAGCATAGTAGGACACAAAGTCAATACCCAAAGGTCAATAGCATTCCTCTACACAGATAACAAACACACAGTAGAGGGAAACTAGAGAAACAATACCTTTTATAATAGCACTGAGGAAAATGAAATACCTTGGAATTCACTTAACCAAAGAAGTCAAAGATCTTTTCATGGATAATTTCAGTACTCTGAAAAAAGAGAAGGTAGAGGATTTCAGAAAATGGAAAGATATTCAATGCTCTTGGATAGGAAGAACCAACATTGTGAAGATGGCCTTACTCCCAAAATTTTTGTACAGATTTAATGCAATCCCTATCAAATTACTACCAACATACCTGCCAACCTAGAGAAATTGTTCCTAAAATTTATTTGGAACCAGAAAAGATCTAGAATATCAAAGGCAATCCTAGGCAACAAAGACAAGGCAGGAGGCATTGCAATTCCTGACTTGAAATGATACTACAAGGTTACTGTGATAAAATCAACATGCTATTGGCAAAGAAATAGACCTGAGGATTGGTGGAATAGATTAGAAGATGCAGAGCCTCTATGAACACACTCAACCATATGATCTTCGACACAGGGGCCAAATACGCTTACTGGAAGAAAGATAGCCTCTTTAACAAATGGTGCTGGAAAAACTGGCTCTCTACATGATGAAAACTAAAACTTGACCCAGGTCAATCACCATGCACTAGCTAAAGTCAAAATGGATTAAAGATCTAAACATTAAAACAGAAACACTAAATCTCCTGGAAGAGAAAGTAGGAGGAACTCTTGAAGACATAGGGGTAGGCAAAGAGTTCATGAGCAAAAATCAAATCTCATGGATAATACTTGAAAGAATTAGCAACTGGGACCTTCTCTTATTGAGAAGTTTTTTTACATCAAAAGAAATTACCAACAAAGTGAAAAGGCAACCCATAAATTTTGAGAAAACCTTAACTAAAAAGCACTCAGACAAAGGTCTGCCCTCTAGAATTTATAAAGAACTAAAAAACATTAGGGCCCCTAAATTTAAAGATCCAATCCAGAAATGGGCATCCGAGATGAACACACACTTCTCAGAGGATGAAATTAAGAAGGAATAAATATATGAAAAAATGTACCACATCATTAGCCATCCATGAAATGCAAATTAAAACAACACTGAGGTACCATCTCACCCCACAAAGAAAGACTATCATCAGGAAATCAACCAACAACAAATGTTGGAGAGGCTGTGGGGAAAAGGGAACCCTTCTCCACTGTTGATGGGAATGTAGACTCGTGCAACTATTATGGAAATCAGTGTGGAGACTCCTTAGAAAACTAGGACTGGAAATCCAGTCAACCCAGCTATCCCCCTCCTGGGAATTTCCCTGGAGAAACTGAAAACGTCATATCAGAGTGATATATGTGTGCCTGTGTTTATAGCAGCACAATTTGTGATAGCCAAATCTTGGAAACAACCAAGATGCCTGTCACATGAGGAATGGATGAAAAAGATGTGGTATTTTTATACAATGGAGTATTACTCAGCTATAAAGAATAATAAACTCGAAGCCTTTATATTGAAGTGGATGCCACTTGAAGATATAAGTGAAATAAAAAAGACCCACATGTGTAAATATCATATAGTGTCCTTAGTATAAGAAGTCAAAAGAAGCAGTACAAATAGAAAGGTATAACACAATTAAAAGGAAAGTGAGAACTTAAGGATTGGATAATGAGGAGAGGGCAAAGAGAAAAGCTGGGAAACATGACAGAGGCAAAGCCATACATTTATATGCATGGGATGGGTAAGCCAATGATCCTTAGAAACATCAGCAGGTTTTTGAAACTCGCAGTTAATAGGTAGGATTCTTACCCTGACTTATATATGCTGATATCTGTGAACCAAGCAGCTGCACAGCAGGTAGCAATGTGCAATAGAAGGGTCATGCTTGGAAGGCCTGTCATTCTGGTCTTCTAAATATGTACTTCTTTTCATGACATATCAATTGTTACCAGACTGTCAAGTAAATGTTGGTTTTTTTAAAGGGTAATGAATGAAAAAAAAAAAAAAGCACAAGGAGAAAAAATGTCACAGGACTGTCCTGTTACAATGATGTATATGGTTAGATTTATAAATTTATAAATTTCTGTAAAAAGATGTAATTGTTTATTTATTCATTAAATATTCTTCATTTTTAAATTTTTTTCTCCATATTCTGTAGGGACATAAAGTTTAAAATATCAATACTTGATGGAAAATACCTGTTTCATGTTATGCCTACAATATTTGATATTCAGACAGATAGTGAGGTTAAACCCAGTTGCATATGTTGTAAGGTAATAATAAGCTTCTTTCCTGGAGGGCTAAGAACCTAAGTTTCCAGACTTATCCACATGGCTGATACTGACAAAGGATCTGCAAACTGTGGTACAGGGTTACAGGATAAATCCCGAGGGGACTTGACTGACCTTATCAGATACAAAAGTTACATTTCTTGTTACATAGGTCTTGCTTTATCTTGATCTTAACCATCCAGCAGAAAAGTATAAAAAAAGGTATATAAAGTTAAGCCATATTAATATGCTGAGCTGTGAAAGGCTCAAGTCAACAACCTCTGCGGATAACCCACTACTATTGTGGACTGCTAGACTGTATTGGATTGTTTTGCTGAATTTATGCACCTATAGTATTTAGATGCCAATGGAATACCCATCTCTGACAGGACTAAACAAAAAAAGGGAATACAAAGGAAGGATCATTTTGTATCTGTATATAAAGGATAGTTAGAATAGATATACAGCTATTTTCTCTTAATTCAATGAGAAGAAAGATTTGTACTAATAGTATTTGGACAGGATATCCTGTCTGCATCTTGTATTATGGATAACCACTAAGAAGATAGCAGTGTACAACATATTAGTTATTGAAACTGTCATATTAATCAGTTTTGAAACTGTCACATTGCTATTTGTTTCTCAATAAAATAAAATAAAAAGAAAAATAAATAAATAAATAATGTTGCTTTTCAAATTTAAAAATGAAAAAGAATCTGTCACTTTCCTAATCTGCTCTAATTTTTTAATCAGTGTCTTCTTGAGAAGCAGTTATTAATTCTTTTACTTCAGAGATTATTTCTGATCTGATTTCCTCTATAAGTTTCTGCATTTGATTCTTTACTTCAGATGCTATTAATTCAGAGATTTCTTTTTTATTTCAGAGATTAATTCTAATCTGAGTTTCTATATACCTTTCTGCTGTTGTTTCTTTACTTCAGATGCCATTAATTAGTACATTTCAGTTGAGCTACTGTCCTCTGCCCTTGTTCTGCGTGGGCTCGAGGCCTGAGATTGCACTTTGCTCCTTCTCTTTGTCATTTCATATAGCACTGACCGCTGACCTTTGGTGTAGAGCTTTGGTGCAGTTATAACCTTAGCACTTACTGAAATTTGAGTGCAGATGTATTAAGTTTGAGTTTATCCAGTTCTGCCTGGTTTGGGTCAAGCTGTTGTGCTCAGTTCTTTCCTGATGCAGCCCTAGGAAATGAATCCATTATGCCCCTCTGGCACAATAGTGAACCTGTTGTGCCCCTGGCCCAGGGGGCACAGGGGGGCACAGAAGCTCTCCCACACTCTCCAGGCCTTGGTTTGGGTTGGATCTGGGGGGTCCCGAGTGCATGGCAGAAGGTCTCACTCGGGGGAGCTCCAAAGGGGTTCCAAGGGTGAAGCAGAGGGTGTCACTCATGAGGCATGCCTGTGTTTTGGTCCAGATAGCTCCTATGGGCACATGGGAGCCATTGGCTCTCCCACACACTTGCCAGGCCTGGGATTGGGCTGTATCTCTTCTTTCACTTCTGTGCCTCATTCCCCCATTCCTTACAAACCATCAATCAATTAAGAACATGTATACTTCCAGAAGAAAAAGTGGTAAACTTCTTGTACCCAAATGACTGAATCCATTCTTTTTTTAAGCAGTCAATCAAACTCATGACCTTGCACTTGCCAGACAGGTGCTATGCCATCAATCCATTGTTAAAATATAAAATGAAGTAGTTCTGTAAAGATAACTAAACGTGTAGAGCAACAAGGGTACTTTTCACATAGACAGTATGTGGCCACACAGAGCATTTCTCTCCCAACAAGCACAGCAATGTCTCAGAAATATTTCTGCAATTATAGAGATAGGCAAATATTTACATACCCAAATATCCCATCTGCATGGTTTTCCTAGAAAAAAAAGCATCTACTAAAGGGATATCCACATCTCCATCTTTTTGGAGCCCACATCATTTAGAAATGGCAGCATCTCTCCTGCATTTCTTTTATCCACACAGATTTCTTTGGTTTCTATTATTTTTTCCAGTGATCATACGGCCAAGTTTCCAGGTGTTAGTAGTTCTGTGAGGGAATGTCTCAGGCAGTTAGCCTATGATTGGATGGTCTCTTGTGCAGTGAATATAGTGCATATTCCTGTAATCTTGGACAGACCAGAAGACGGATGCTGACTAGCTATAGGCCTGGGCTTACTTTATCACTTTTGTGCCAACTCATAGCACCAAAGCTTGGCTTTAGTTTTGAATCTAGGGTCAGACTAAAGACAAATGGTCCCTTTGGTTGCAAGTGCATGACTTTTTCCTGATTGCTTCTTGGAAAGGAAGCCAGGATCTTCTGGATGGCAAAGCTGTGCTGAAAACGATAGGGCTACTTAAAGTAGTCCTCATGAATTTCTGCAGTAGGGAAGACTGCAAACTCTCTCTGCACAATAGACAGACCTGTTGACTTTTCAGAATGCCTCGCCCATAGAAGGACTATATGGCAGTGAGTTGTAAAGCTTTCATGGAGCCCTTGATGGTTCAGACTCGGGTAATAGGAGGGAATCTTTGGAAAGCTCACTCAGCCTGCTTAACTCCACTTTGCAGTGCCTCCTACTTAGCTGTGAACCACTGAAAAGATTAAGTTGGATAAATTGGCATTAAGAATTATTTTAAAAATGAGTCAGAAGTTTAGAAAATGTGCATTCACTGCTAGCTTAAGCTGATGTCAGGAAGAGCCCTATAGGGCTGGGTAATCTGTGAGTTATTGAGGGAAGATTTCATATTGCTGAAAGTTGGGAGAAATCCTTGTGCTCAGAGGGGCCCAGAAACTCCCCTTGAGGAGACAGAGCCAAAAAGATGCTCCATGGTGACTTGGTGTGCCTAGTCTGTGACACTGAGATTGATGGTTGGTTGGTGGCTTTATTTTTGGGTTCTCAAAGATATTTGTGTATTTTTATCTTCCTCCCCAAACCATTGTTTTTCTTCTTGGCAATGAGAAGTGCATGTATGTGTCCTTCCTATCTGTACCAGGATCTTGTCTGCCATGTCTCCCACCCCTCACCAAAAGCAATGCAGTTTTTCGGTATTGTCCTGTTAGAAGTAGCCATGCTGCTAAAATAGTTTGCGTAGGTGACAGGGAAGCTGCTTCTGGGGTTGGAGGAAGACATTTCCCTCTTACTTCTAACATGCTGTTCAGGAAGGGCAGATGCACCTGTTTGAATGTAGTGTGAAACACGATGAGGCTTGTCTAGACTTAAATGGCCATAAGGTAGTGTCCAGATTTTGTGGAAGGCTTATTTTGGTATCTTGACAGATAAGATAGCAGTGGTTAGAGTTTAATTATTATTCCTGTATACCAGAGAAGATTCTGCAGGCTGTGTGTGCACAAACTCACTTAATCCTCACACTTGCAGTTAGAGGTAATTCTCTTCTCATGCCTATTTCAAAGATGAGGAAACTGAGGTGCATAGAGATTAAGTACCATACCCAAGATTACATGGCTAGCAAAATATGGAGCTGAGGATCTCAGCTCAGACCTTCTGGCTCCAGAGATTGTTCTCTTAGCTAGAAAGCTGTAGGACAGCTCAAAAATTTTAAGCACACTGATTAACTCATGTGATCATGCATCAAAAATGAAAGGTGCCTTTGAAATAAATAGCTCATGTAAAATGCTTGTCTTTAAGAAATCATTAAACTTATTTCATATCTCTTTCTAACTCCCTTCTCAGCTAATAGACTTGATACAGAGTATCCACAGTGAAGAAGACCTCTAGTTAGGCTTTAGAAAGCCATACAAACACTGGAAATAATTACAATAATTTGGAATCCACTGAGTTCCTCTTGGAAAAATCAGGAGAAAAAATTGTTTAAAATTATGTGATTTGTGATACATATAAAAATTCTTGGAGTTACTTTGTTTTGGCTCATTCAATTGAAAAATTTTCCAGGTAAGCTTTGCCATGTTTTTTCCATTATGTTCCCTACGCTAATTTGTTATTTTTCTATCACATGCCTCCAAAAATGCTGAAGTTTTTTTGTCTTTGTTTTATCATTCAAGGCTTGATAATGTCTCTGCCTCTCCTCCTGTGATTTGAGTTGTACCGTTGATCTAACTGAACCATCATTAGCTGCTTAAAGTGTGAAGAAAGAAGAACCCACTCTGGTAAAGTCTTCAGGGGCTCTGTTTCCTGATCTGTAAAGAATAGATGAATGCTATGACCTTAAAAACCTGGCCTGTTCTAATCAGCAGTGATTTTAAGTACTTTTAGCCCAATTTCTGGAAGACTAACTTTTCTGCATATTTTTTTTTCTGAAATGTGTATCAAAACTTTGCATCTTTGGCACTGAGCTTTTTGGCATAGCAACATCTTCAGACAATCCTTCCTATCTTGAGAAATAACATTCAGGAAAAAGGATGATTTTTTTTTGTTGTTGTTTTAGACAAATTAAACATGCTTTCTTCTGGTTATCCAAATAATTTTTTCCCTATTGAGTGGGCAAGATGTCTCAGTGGTCAAATAACCTTTAAAATTATAGCTGTTTCCAGAGGCTGCTTGCAGGAATTGTTTTATAGATCATCAAGTCTATTAATATGGATAAAATGCAGTTCTCCCTGCTGGTCTGCTGGCACA
This sequence comes from Octodon degus, assembly GCF_000260255.1. Classification (NCBI taxonomy): domain Eukaryota; kingdom Metazoa; phylum Chordata; class Mammalia; order Rodentia; family Octodontidae; genus Octodon; species Octodon degus. The sequence continues at coordinate 10,887,272 of NW_004524614.1, forward strand.
TGTCCCTGAATTCTGCTAATGTTGCACTCAGATTCTGGATTTGGATCTTTTGTCTCCATTACCTTAACATCTCTTTGCTATTAAAAAAAGAAGTCAATGTCAGTGCAAACTAAAACAACTAAATGTCAAAGCAGTAACAGTTTAGTGAGTTGAGTATAATAGGATTGCCAACATCTATTGAAGACTTGCTACTTCCTGACCACTATTTTAAATGCTTTATATAAACAATATTGACTCATTTGATTTTTTTCTTTAACTTTTTTATTAGTATACATTTGCGGTACATAGTTATTACATTAACCTTGGGGAATTGGGACATAGTCATATAACATCTTGATCAGTTTTAGCTCCCCTCCCCACTGCCCTCCTATCTCTACCCATTTGAATTTTAGGAGGTGCATATTATTTATTTGTAGTTCTTTAATAAGACACAAAGAAGTGAACTTGTTCAGTGTTTCACAGCTAGCAGTAGTTTTCTGAACTTTGGCTTTTAATATTAGGGGTGGGGTGGCAGTAGGCAGAATCTTGCTATCAGATAAAAGGCCATTCAGTAGATTGGAAAGACTTTTATTGAGTGGAACATATCCATATTGAATGGAAGATTTTGCTATATGTAGTGTTTAAATCATCATTTACCTGAGGGAAATTAAATCACTTTTAATCTTGGATGATTCATATTGGAGAACATACAACTTGTATATGATATTTTATTCATTCTTTTAATGCAAAAATATTCATGCAGTGTCTGCTATGGATCATGTAATCTGATACATGTTTTAGAAGGCTGAAAACAGGAAATATCTGAGTTTCCAGGTATAGAAATAAAGTTCCAATGATTTGAAACTGTATTTATAATTAAGTGGTGTGAATTTAGAAACAACCAGACAAATGTCTCTACGACAAGAAAGGGTAGTCTATAACAGACAAATAGAACAGTGGATTCCAATAAAACAGATTGCTAAGAGACAAATGACGTTTTGCAGAATATCATATGTGTCCCTTCTGTTGAGAGGAGAAAGCTGATTGTTGACTATGGTCTTCAGCTATTAGGTGACTATCTTTCACATACACAGAAAGACTCACATTATAGCTGTGGGACCCATGATCAGAGACATCCAAGAGGAGAGTTGAAAACAAAGGGAAGCCACTGAGTTCAACAAATTATGTACAGAAAACCAGTCCCTAGAAAACCATGGAGAAGAGCTCAGTAGGGAGGTAAGGAAATTGAGAAGGGGCACAGGGAACTCTATTTATTTCAATAAGGTAGAGTTAAATGATCTTGACTGGGACTTATAAAGGATGAGGGCTGGCCAAATAGCTCAGCAGATTAAAGTACCTGCAAGCTGGTGCAGAGGCCGGGGGTTCAATTCCCAGGCCTGCCATGTCAGCCCTGCCTCCCACCTCTGGGGCACACTGAGATGGCAAATGAGACTGGGCATGGTGGCACATGCCTGTAATCCCAGCTCTTGGGAGGCTGTAAACAGGTGGGTCACTAGGAGTCCGATCTAGTAGTGAGACCCTGAACACCCTGTAGACCCTTCCTAAAAAAATACAAAAAAGAGAAAGGATGAGGTGGATGACATAAAGAGAGTTAAAATCCAGGATGACCAACATACATAGCAAAAGTACATTTAAATTATAACTGAGGCAAAAGCCCAAAGGAAAAGTAGTTTCCAGCATTTTCTTTCTTTGTAATCATTATATTAAGAAGAAATTTATACATTTTAATAGTTTAAATTCTGATACCCAGAATAAGCATGTGAACATATGACTTTTTTTTAATATACAAGTAAAGCTATTCATCATAATTTGCTATAATATTGCCATTCAATTACATTTACTTTGGAGCATTAAGTCAAATGGGTTAAAGTAAGCCTGTAACATCTATGGAACAACTTCTTGTATTACACATGCAAATTACCTTTCCATGTAACCTCTTCACTTTAATTTCAAAGTTACCTGGGCTCTGAAGTCACAACTCAAGCACTTATCACGGTCCAAAGAAAAGGGAAAAACAAAGTAACAAGGAGTGCTCAACAATTATATATATATATATATATATATATATATATATATATATATATCACAGTACAAAGGACTGCCATCCTAGAAATGCAGGCCCTTAAGAAGCAGCATAGCAACATCATTAGGGGCTGGTGAGATAGCTCCATGGTCTAAAGTGGCTGCTTAGGCAAGCTTAGGCAGGCTCAGGGTACCACGGTTCGATCCCCAGCACCACATGCCATGCGAGCTCCATTCTCAGGGCAGGCTGAGCTGGCCAAAAAATAAATAAATAAATAAAAATAAATAAATTAATTAAAAAAGGAAGCAGCATTATGATAAACCCCTTCTTTAGGAAGGTATCATTTCTTTTTCTTTTTTCTTTTTTTCTTTTCTTTTCTTTTTCTTTTTTTTCTTTTTTCTTTTTTTTTTTTTTTGTGGAACTGGGGATTGAACCAGGCCATTTTGCCTGCCAGGGAAGCACTTATTCCACTGAGCTATCTCCCTGGCCCCAGAAAGGTATCATTTCTATCACTGTTATCACAGGCTAAATTATATATTATGCCACCTTCAAGAAATAGTTGAGTCAGGACAATGCAGAGGCATCACAGTTAGTTCCACTTAATACAAACAACTGTAGACAGACCAACATTTCCAAAAACTGTTACCTTTTTCTGATTGCCAGTGAAATACAGTTTTAATCCATAGCTCAATAATGAAGGGTCATACACTAAAGTCAGACCTCTTAATGGGGCCAGTGAATAATGCTCACTGCTGCCATGGAGTGTGCTGTAGTGATCACATGAAGGACTAGAATCATAATATACTCACTACTTGATATAGTTTTTGCTTCAATATTTAATTATAGTAACGTTTTAAAAGCTAAATGAAGAATAAACACAAATACAAAAGCTCCAACTTTGCCCTGTATGTATGATGACTTCAGTGTGCAAGATGAAGTTTCATGCCTGTAAAAAGTACCTAACCCTGGTGTCCATTAGGCTACGTCTTGTAATTCATTTCAGTTGCATATATGGACAAGCTTAGACTGAAATGCTACACATAAGTGTTTCAGCATTTTCATTTTTTGGATAATTTTATTGAGAAACAAATAACAATGAGACAGTTTCAAATCTCATTAGTAGGACAGTTTCAATAATTAATACATTGCATATTCTTGTCTTCATTGTACAAGACGCAGACATGATATCCTGTTTACAAATACTACTAGAACACATCTTTTTCTTCAATGAATTAAGAGAATGTAGCTGTGTATCTACCCTATTTTGAATATATAGATACAAAATGGTCGTACAGTTGTATCCCCATTTTTTGTTTAATTTTGACATTTAAATATTATAGGTGTGTAAATTCAGCAAAATATTACAAAATATTCCTGTGCTCCATAATAGTAGTGGGTTTTTCATAAGACTGGCAATGTCAGAAGTTGTTGACTTGAGCCTTTTAGAGCTCAGCATATTAATATGGCTTCACTTTTTATACTTTATTTTTATACTTTTCTACTGGATGATTAAGACCAAGATAAAGCAAGACCTGTATAACAAGAAATGTAGCTTTTGTATCTGATAACCTTGTATTACACTTTGTAGATCCTTTGTCAGCATCAGCCATGTGAATGAATCATGGCCATTGCTTGATCAATTTGCTCTGTGTGAAAGACTGAGAAAATGTTTTCTGTGCATGTGACTCACCTAAAGCACACTCTACATCATTGATCACTTTCTTCTGTGGCCCCATAATCTCCTTGATCAGAAAATTTGGGACACAAGTGAGTTACATGATGTTATAGTATGGGTTCGCCTATATGCTATGTCCTCTCCTCTCCTATTTCACTGACCTTGAAAGGCTAGGGCCAAAATGTTGGCTATCCTTGCAGCCCTCCTTTCTCTCTAACTTTTAACCCTCCAGAAGGGAAGATTTTTGTTATTACCCTACAACATAGGCTGTTGAGCTAAACCTCATTATCTGTCTGAGTATCAAACATCTTAGGCATAACATGGAACAGGTATTCTTCATCAAGTATTGATATACTAAACTTTAAGTCCCTACAGAATATGAAGAAAAAAATTTTAAAAATATTTTAAAATAGGGAAAAATCACCTATTTTTACAAAGAAGTATAGAAATCTAACCACACACAGTATTGTAGCAGGACAGTCCCACAACACCCCTTTTCCTGTCTCCTGCCTTCATTCACCACCCTTTCCTTTTTAAACAGACATCTACCTGAGAGACAGCATGGCAGCAATTGGCATATCATGACAAGCAGCACATATTCAGAAGACCAGAATGACAGGCACTCCAGAATGAACCTACTATTACACATTGCCATCTTCAGTGCAGTTTCTTAGTTCACAGGTATCATCATATACAGTTAGTCAGTGTGAGAATACTACCAATTATCTGCTAGCTTTGAAAACCTTCTGGAGATTCTGAGGATCATTGCCTTACCCATCTTGAATGTATGGCTTTGCCCCTGTAATGTTTCATAGCTATTACCCTTGCTCTCTCTTCATTGTCTAGTTCTCAAGTTCTTGCTTTCCCTTTAATTGTGTTATCCCTTTATATTTGTATTTCTTCTTTTCAGTTCTTATACTAGGGAGACTATATGATATTTACACATGTGGGTCTGGCTTATTTCACTTATGAGTATGTCTTCAAGTGGAATCCACTTAAATATGAAGACTTCGAGTTTATCATTCTTTATAGCTGAGTAATCCTCCATTGTATAAAAATACAACATCTTTTCATCCATTCCTCAGGTGACGGGCATCTTGGTTGTTTCCAAGATTTGGTTATCACAAATTGTGTTGCTATAAACATAGGTACACATATATTACTATGATGATGTTTAAAGTTCCTCCTGGAAAATTCCCAGTGGGGGAATAGCTATTTGAATGGGATTTCCAGTCCTAGTTTTCTAAGGAGTCTCCACACTGATTTCCATAATGGTTGCACCAGTCTACATTCCCAACAACAGTGGCAAAAGGTTCCCTTTTTCCCACAGCCTTTCCAACTTTTGTTGTTGGTTGATTTCCTTATCTGAACTATTTTTTGTGGGGTGAGATAGTATCTCAGTGTTGTTGTAATTTGCATTTTATGGATGGCTAGTGATGTGGAGCATTTTTTCATATGTTTATTTGATTCTTTTAAATTTTTTTTTAAATTTTATTTGCTTCTTAATTTCATCCTCTGAGAAGTGTGTGTTCATCTCGGATGTCCATTTCTGGATTGGGTCTTTAAATTTAGGGGCCCTGATGTTTTTTAGTTCTTTATAAATTCTAGAGAGTAGACCTTTGTCTGAGTGCTTATTAGTCAAGATTTTTTTTAAATTTGTAGGTTGTCTTTTTACTTTGTTGGTAATTAATATTGACATGCAAAATTTCTCAATAAGAGGAGGTCCCAGTTGTTAATTTTTCTCTTTTCTTTCAGAGCTGGGTATTGAACTCAGGCTGTTGTGCTTGCCACACGAGTGCTTATTCAACTGAGTTATCTACCCAGCCCCTATTCTTTCAAGTGTAATCCATATGATTTGCTTTTTGTTCATGAACTATTTGCCTACCCCTATGTCTTCAAGAGTTCCCCCTACATTCTCTTCTAAGAGATTTAGTGTTTCTGTTTTAATGTTTAGATTTTTAATCCATTTTGACTTTAGCTCATGCATGGTGATAGACCTGTTTCAAGTTTTAGTTTTCAGCATGTAGAGAGCCAGTTGTTCATTGCCATGGAAGTATTTCACTTCTCCATCAAACTTGAAATAAAGTTTTGCAGGGTTTGATAGTCTAGGATGGAATTTGTTTTCATAGAGGACTTGAAGTACTCTGCTCCATGCTCTTCTTGCTTTCATGGGTTGTGAAAAAAAGTCTGCTGTTATTCTGATGGATTTTCCTTTGAACGCGATCTATTTCTTTTCTCTAGTGGCTTTCAGTATATCGTTGTTCTGTTGGATTTCTGGGATCTTGACTATTATATGTCTCGGTGTGTTTTTAATTGGGTTGAGGTTACTTGGCTTTCTATATGCTTCAGTTACCTGGATGCCAGATTGTTTCCTCATATTTGGGAAGTTTTCTGCTATTACTTCTCCCCATATTTTTTATATCATTTGTATTGACACCTTCTTTCTCATTGATACCTATTAGTCTCACATTGTTCATCTTTGCATCATCTTGCGGTGATGAATTATTTTTTCCTGCCTCATCATTGTTTTTAAGGATTTTTTTTTTTTGCTCCGAGTGCGATCAGGCCAGTTTTGGCTGGCTTGACTTGTGGGGATCGAACAACAGCAATTTATTTTATTGATAAACAAATAGCAATGAAACAGTTTCAAATCCATTCGGTAGAACAGTTTCAATAATTAACACACTGCATACATTTTTCTTAGTGGTTAATTGCTGTGCAAGATGCGGACCTGATCCCATCCACAAACACCATTAGAACAAATCATTCTATTCATTAAGAGAATGTAACTATATATCCATCCCAACCACTCTGAATACACAGATATAAAATGGACATTCATCTGTATACCTTTTTTTTGTTAAGTTCCGTTATTTGAATATTATAGGTGTGTAAACTCAGCAAAACATTCCAAAAGAGTCCAGCAGCCCACAGTAGTATTGGGTCTTCCGCTTCACTGGCAATGTCAAAAATTGATGACCTGAGTCCCCCACAGCTGAATATAACAGCATGGCTTTACTTCTTATATTTCGTTTTTACACTTTTATTCTGGATGGTTAAGACCAAGGTAAAGCAGGACCTATGCAACAAGAGTTGTAGCTTTTGGGTCTGATAAGGTCTGTGAAATTCCCTCAGGATTCATCTTGAGATCCTGTACCTCAGAGTGTAGAACCTTTGTCAGTGTCAGCCATGTGGATGAGTCATGGTCATTGCTTGGCCAATGTGCTTTCTGTGAAAGCCTGAGAGACTGTTTTCTCTCCATGTGACTCTCCTTAGGCACACTCTACATCATCAATCACTTTCCTCTTTGGCCCCACAATCTCCTTGATCAGAAAATTTGGGACACTACCGAGGTACATGATGTTATAGTACAAGTTCTCATATGTCCTGAGTCTTAATTGACCTTAGAAGGGTAGGGCCAAAGTGTTGGCCCTCCTTTCAGCCCTCCTTTTTCTCTAATTTTGGTCTGCAAACTTAGGTTGTTAACCATCCAGAAGACAAGCTTACTGTTATTATCAAACAACAAATTATATACTTCTCATGTTTGCACATAAGTCGAAAAATCTCACCATATACAACCTTGAAGCAGGAGAGTCCCACAATTTTCCTTTTCCTCTCTCTTGCTTTTCTTCACCATGCCCTTCTTCTTGAACAACCACCTACCTGAGAGACATCATAGCAGCAACTGGCACGTCATGACAAGCCGCCCATATTTAGAAGACCAGAATGACAGGCTCTCCAAGCATGAAACTACTATTACATATTACCATCTGCAGTGCAGTAGCTTAGTTCACAGGTATCAGTATATATAGTTAGTCAGGGTGAGAATCTTTCCAATTAACTACTAGATTAAAAAATCTTCAGAAGATTCTCAGGATCATTGCCTTGCTCATCTTCTACATATAACTGTATGGCTTGACATTGTCATGTTTCCTAGTTCTTCTCCTTTCCCTCTCTTGATTAGTTGGTCCTTGAGATCCTGCTTTCTTTTTACTTGTATTATATCTTTCTATTTGTATTTCTTCTTTTGAGTTCTTATACTAGGGAGACTTTTCAATATTTACACATGTGTGTCTGGTTTATTTCACTTATGAGTATATGTTCAAGTGGCATCCACTTCAATATAAAGGCTTGCAGTTTATCATTCTTAATAGCTGAATAATACTCCATTGTGTAAAAATACAACATCTTTCTCAACCATTCCTCAGATAATGGGCGTTTTTGTTGTTTCCAAGATTTGGCTATCACAAATTGTGCTGCTATAAACATAGGCACACATATATCACTATGATATGATGTTTTCAGATCCTCTGGGAAAATTCCCAGTAGAGGAATAGCTGGTTTAAAGGGGATTTCCAGACCAACTTTTCTAAGGAGTCTCCATACTGATTTCCATAACGGTTGCACCAGTCTACATTCCCACCAGCAGTGGAGAAGGGTTCCTTCTTCCCCACAGCCTCTCCAACATTTGTTGTTGGGTGATTTCTTTATGATAGCCATTCTTTCTGGAGTGAGATGATATCTCAATGTGGTTTTATTTTGCATTTCATGAATGGCTAGTGATGTGGAGCATTTTTTCATATATTTATTTGCTTCTTTAATTTCTTTCTCTGAGAAGTGTGTGTTCCTTCTCTTTGTCATTTTGTATAGCACTCTCCTCTAAACTTTGTTGTAGATCTTTGGTACAGTTATAACTTTATCACCTACTGATGTTTGGGTGCAGATCTACAAAGTTTGAATTCATCCAGTTGTGCCTGGCTATGGGCCTGGCTCCTATGCTCATCTCCTTCTTATTGCAGTCCTTGGGAGTGAGCCTGTTGTGCTCCTCTGGCAAGATGTTCTGCTCCAGAAGTAGCCTTGCGGTTCTGTCCCCTATTCTTTCTGCCTGGATTGCAGCTGCATAGTTTCACCCCTGGCCTGTATGCCAGGCCTGGGCTGGGTATGAGTGGGACAAGTTGGCTCAGGGAGAGGGGAAGCTCTCCCACTCACTCACCAGCCCTGGGCTTAGGATGGATCTGGGGTTACCTGAGAGTGCGGCAGAAGTTCTCACTCACTTGACGGGCTTGAGGGGTGCTTTGGTGTGGTGGAGGGGTCCCAATGATGCGGCAGAGGGTCTCACTCACGTGGCGTGCCTGAGTTTGGTCCAGAGAAGTCCCCTACAGCATATTCAATATGCACAGGTATGTGTTCCCTCCATAATCTAGCTGATCTGGACAACAATCATAGGTGACATTCAATACTTACTTCGCAGGGGAGATACCCTGGTCATGAGGTGACATTCAGATCTCATAGTATAAAGCCCTCCATTATTATGGTGATCATTGTAGTTTTCCTGGATAGATCCTAATTTATAACTGTTCTGCTGGCATCCTAACCAAGTTGTCATCCATTTTTGATTTTCATTAAAAACCTGTCATTATTAATACTTACATTAACTAAGCCAAGATAGATTTTACTCTCTATTTCCACCTTCCATCATTCATTTAGGAGAATGGGATGCACATACCCAGTGAGCAGAGTTCTTATATAACATGTGGTTAACCCTAAAAACAACTGGAAGCTACTCACTTCCAAGTGCATTCAAACTAGAGGTTTTTCTTTTCAAGAAGAACATAAATTATGTTTGTTCATATGAAAAAGTGTCCTAATACACCAGTGGCTCTGGGCAGCTAAACCCCTTCCTTCCATGATGGCAGGACATAAATTCAGTGTTGCCACCCTTATCAAACACTCAGTATTCGAGACAAGTGGCCTGTGCTATGGCTGTAAGCTATAGGAAGCCCAAGTCAACCATGACTTCTCATTTAGATCAAATAAACAGTCTTGCAAATCAATTCTGCTCACTTTCTAGTCCAGACATTCTCATTTATGAAAAGTGAAATGACAGATATATTTGTCTTCTTGCCATTAGCAGTAATTTGCAAAGAGTAAAAATATAGATTCATTCATATTAATGTCAACAGGATTCAACATGGCTGAGTCGAGGAGGAGTTACATTGGAAATATTCAGAGAACATCGACCTAAAGCATAGGTAATTGGAAGAAAGGGAAGGATATACATCCTGATTGCAAAATCAATCTGAAATAAGAGACTCATAGGTCAAACAGAACATAGGCATAGGAATTTTAAGAATGAGAAGTGGCCTATAGAGTTGCCTTTAGGACCTCATCTGCATGCAGCATAGCAGCTGCCTTTTCTGGAAGTCCCCCAAAAGCTGAGGGAACCGCAAGAGTGTGGCGAAATCAAGCCACAGAAGACAAATTTAGGAAGTAAGGCCCCTTGCTTATTTTTCCCTCCTTCAAACAGAGGACACTGCAGCCTAGCAGCATATTTCAATGGTACATACAAGGGCAAGTGCTCAGGAGATGCTCCTCCCTGGTTCTCCTCCTCTTTGTTCTCAGACTATGAGAGGATAACAAGCAACCTCTGACAAACTGGGAACCCTTGTTGTGGGACTCACATGCCCAGCTTATGTGTAAGAAAGGAGCACAGAATCTACAGGGACACACTGAGAGTGTATGAGCCAAGAGCCCTGTGGGGAGAAACATGCCAGTGGAACAGAGCAGTACATGCTGTGCACCACAGCGCTAACTGGAGGGACAGTGAGAGAGCAACTGTGGCCGCAAAGGTAGTGAATCTTACCACAATATCAGCTTCCATCCTGCTCCTGGCAGTGCAAAAGAAGAGAGAGACACAGCATGGTGGAAAAGAGAGGCTGTGCATGGGCCAGAAGGGGCCAACTGAATGTGGGATGCAGAGAAGCCATGGGCTGTTTTGTTTCAGGGATCCAACTGTTGAAATCCCAAACCAACTGGGTGAATGAAGATGGCAGAGATGTATGGGGGAAGGAGATGGGGTGCACACACAATGAGGGACATCCAGAGGGCTGGTTTCTGAAGACCTGGGGCCCAGCCCCCACATTCAGTTACCTAGCACAGATTTGGGCTATGACTCAGACACTATCACAGAACTGTGGATACTAGAGATGCCCTCAGGCTTGTGGTCAGCGAAATTTCTTCTTTTTATTTTGTTGTTTAGGTTTTAATTTTTGTTGTTTGTTTTATTTTTGTTTCATTTTGTTCATGGCATTTCCCCCTCTCCTTTCTCAAGTGTTGTTTTAAATATTTTTTTGCATGTGAGCACACATTGTCTCTATTTTTTTTTCTGATTTGCTTGGATCATCTTTTTCTTGCTGCATTCTTTCTCTCCTGTCTTCTCCAGTTTCCAAAGCTTGCATGTTCTTGCTTTGTGCTTCAGCCTTGTTTCTAAAATCTCTTTATTCATCTATTTCTTTTTTTTAAAATCTTGCCTCAGGTTTATTTGTACAATGAGTGCAGGGGGACACCAGCACCCCACAGATGGCACCTCAGGGGTCACATCAGTCCTTCTGTTTTTACATCAGCAGATAAGAGGCTTTTACTGTGGAGCCTTCATGGGGACTGGGCATCTTTGCAGGTCTGCACTGGAGCAGAAAGTGGAGCATCAGCCTTGGCTGATGCCTGGGCCTTTGGCCAGCAAGTCTTGTGACTCTTGGCAATGAGGGCACAGATATGCTTGGGGTAGGCAATGTAGGTAAGTCAAACAAGCCTGTGGTTTACTCCCTTTGGAATGATCTTGGGCTTGACCTCCTTGGGCTTGACTAGGGCCTTGATAGCCTTGGTGCGTGCACTCATGGCCTTGGTATTGTTTGCTTGCATCTGCTTGAAGCCTTCTTGTTGTGCTTCTTGGCAAAACACATGTTCCTAAGGAACTTGGGATCTACCCACTCCAGAGATTCATATCTTTGTAACTGAGGTTTCTTGGTGCCATTTCTGTGCCATTTTCGGGACTGGTTGTGTGTGGTGTTGTTCTTGGACTTGTCCATAAGTGCACAGTAAACCACAGCCTCTTCATCTATTTCTGTATTTTTCTCTTTATTCCTCTTAAGCCCTTCTTACTCCTAGAGTAAATTCACTGCATATAAGTTCCTGGTCTATGTTAGATTTTGTTTTATAACTACAGATCTTGCTCCAATGGTTAATGGTACTAAATTAGTTGTCACCACAAAATTTCAGTTTCTAGGAAGTGCTTGATGCTACTGTTATTGGTAATTGTATTACTTTAGCTGGTGCGTGAAACCTTTAGTAATCAGTTGTTCCTTATGTGACAACACTGTGAGTGTCTGGGTCATAATCATTACCCAGGAAGGTAGGATCTAGGGACAGAGTCAATGGTCAATAGCCAGCAACACCTGGAAAACATCTCTAAAGTATAGTTGTTTCCCAGTGAGACCTCAATACTAGTGATAAATCTACCTACCATAAGCAATTTATAGGCACCAAAACAGAAAACAAAAGTTTGAAAGATAGAAAATGAAGATACAGAAGCAAGATGCAACCCCAGATCTCTAGTCCACCCAGAGCAAGTCCAGGGACAATGAGGTAGAGGAACTTAGAAGCCACCCACCTGAATTTTCTGAAATGCTAGTAGTGGAAGTAAGAAAACAGGTAAATGAAGGTATAGAAAAAAATAAAATAAAAAGTAATCTCCCAGGTTAAAAAAAAAAGATGATCATGTGAAGGACTTGGTTAGTGAATCTAAGTAGGCACAGAATACTCAGGAAAAATCAATGTCCCATAGAGTTTCAAGTAGAAGTTGGATAAATCCAATAATGTTTATGTTTTTCATCTGTTTCATGGAATCAAAGTAGTTTCTGCAAGTTACTCTTGAAAGGAAAATATATTATATGCTATTATAAATTAGTAAATAGTTTGATATTAAAGATAAAATTATTTTTATGGTGATAATGACAAATACAAATTTTTGCAAGGTCAAGTATTGTGGCAAAACAATATTTAATTATATTAAGAAACTTAGGAATAGGAATTTCTGTGGCGTTCCGGGAACACCTAGACCCAGTCCTAGCCCAGGCCCAGTGAGTGAGTGGGAGAGCTTCCAGCTACGTTGCACCAGCATAACACACTGGTCCCAGCCCAGGTTCAGCATGGGTGAAACCCTCTTCCACCCTTTTAGGAGACTCCCCACCACTCTGCAGCACCTCCCCTACCCCACCCACCGAGCAGGAATTTCCACCGCATTCCGGGAACCCCCAGACACAGTCCTAGCCCAGGCCCAGTGAGTGTGTGGGAGAGCTTCCGGGTACCTTGAGCCAGTGGGACCTACTGTTCCCAGCCCAGGCTAAGCGTGGATGAAATCCTCTTCTACCCCCTTGGGACACCCCCCATCACTCCATAGTACCACCCAAACCCCGCCGCTGAGTAGGAATTTCTGCTGCATTCCAGGAACCCCCAGATCCAGTCCTGGCCCAAGCCCAGTGAGTGTGTGAGAGAGCTACCTCTCCCCCATACTCCACCTTGTCACCTCCAGACTTAGCTCAGGCCTGGCAAACAGGCCTGGGTGAAAGCCTGCAGCTGCAATATCTGCAGAGAGTGTAGGGGACAGAACCACCCAGCTAGTCCAGGAGAAGAAAATCTTGCCAGAGGGGCACAACAGGTTCACCCCCAAGGGCAGCAGCAGGAAAGAGCTGAGTACAGCAGCCAGACCCATGCCAGGCACATCTGGATAAATCCAAACTTTGTAGATCTGCACCTGAACTTCAGTACATGCTAAGGTTATAACTGCAACAAAGATCTACAACAAAACTCAGAAGACAGTGCTACACAAAATGACGAGAAGAAACAAAATGCATCCTCAGAACCCAAGCCCACCCATAACAAGTGCAGAGGACACTAACACAGAACAAATTGGGAATCACACAGCTGAAAGCAATGAATCAACGGCTTCTGAAATAAAGAAACACCTGCAGAAAGGTATAGATGAACTCAGATTGGAAATAAAAAAAGAAATCCCTGAATTAATAACATCTGCAGCAAAGAATCAAATGTAGAAACATATGGGGGAAACCCAGTACCCACCCAGAACAAGTGCAGAGGACAGTGGCTCGGCTCAAATGTATGAACTAATAGCGTCAATAGTAAATAAGCAACAGCAGAAAGTCATACAGGATCTTAGAGTGGAATTCTCTTCTACTAGTTCAGCTCAAATGTACGAATTAATAGCGTCGATAGTAAATAAGCAACAGCAGAAAGTTATAGAGGAACTCAGAGCGCAATTATTTTCTGAAATAAAAAAAGTATTCTCATAACTCATAACATCAGAAGTAAAGAATCAACTACAGAAACAGAGGGAGGAAACCCAATCTGAAAAATATACTGCAGTAAAAGAATTTATAACTGCTTCAAAAGGAGACATTGATTAAAAAAAAATAGAGGAGATTAGAAAAATGACGGATTCCTTGAATGAGCAATACAGGAGAGAAATAGATCGCATGAAGCAGAGTCAAAGAGATATAGAGGAAATAAAATTCTCAATCACAAGCTTGCAAAACCATTTAAGTGAAAGTGAAGACAGAGTTTCAGATCTTTAAGACGCTGGTGCAGCTAGTGAAAAGGTAAGAAAAGATCTCTTAAAAACAACTAGGTTGCAGGAGAAAACAATTCATCACTTGCAAGATGATGCAAAGATGAACAATATGAGACTAATAGGCATCAATGAGAAAGAAGGAGTCAATACAAATGACATTAAAAAAATATGGGCAGAAGTAATAGCAGAAAAATTCCCAAATATGAGGAAACAATATGACATTCAGGTAACTGAAGCATACAGAATGCCAAGTAACCTCAACCCAATGAAAAACATACCGAAACATGTAATAGTGAAGATCCCAGAAATTCAGCACAAGAATAATCTACTGAAAGCCGCTAGAGAAAAGAAGCAGATCACATTCAAAGGAAAACCCATTAGAATTATGACTGACTTCTCTTCACAAACCATGAAGGCAAGAAGAGCATGGAGCAGACTACTTCAAGTCCTTTATGAAAACAAATTCCTGCAAAGACCACTATACTCTTCAAAACTCTCTTTCAACTTTGATGGAGAAGTGAAATACTTTCAGGACAAAGAACAGCTAAAGAATATCATGATGACAAAGCCAACCCTACACAGACTCTTGAAAGATGTTCTAGAGAGGGACAAAAATGATCAGAGCACCACAAATGAGATCAGAAGCAACCAACTAAACAGGGCAAGCAATTAAACACAGGAGAAAAAGGAGTAAATGACAACAGGTAAATAACATGTCAATCGTAAGTCAATACATCTCAATTCTAACCATCAGTGTAAATGGACTCAATTCAACAATTAAGAGAAATACACTGGCACAGTGGATTAGGAAACAAAATCCAACAATATACTGTATACAAGAAACACATTTAACTCATAAAGACATATATAGGCTGAAAGACAAAGGATGCAACACAATATTACATGCCCCAGCACCTCAGAAAAAAGCAGGGGTAGCAATCCTATTCTCAGACAGTCTCAACTTCAAACCAAAGATGATCAAGTGAAATAAAGAAGGCCACTATCTACTGCTTAAGGGAAAAATTCAAGAGGAAGAGGTAACACTCATAAATATATATATGCACCAAACACGGGAGCACCCAACTATATAAAGCAAATTTCAATGGATATGAAAAATCTAATATCCAATACCATAATTTTAACAGGAGACCTTAACATACCCTTATCTCCAAAAGATAGGTTAACCAGACAAACTTGGCAAAGAAATAACAGAACTGATCCAGAGCTTGAAACAAATGGACTTGGTGGACATATACAGAGTGTTCCACCCAAACACAGCTGAGTGCACATTTTTCTCAGCTGCACATGGGTCATTTTGTAAAATACACCACATACTGGTCCATTGATCATATTTAAGTATATGCAAGAACACAGAAATTATCCCATGCACATTATCTGACCACAGTGCAATGAAACTGGAAATAAATGACAAAAGAAACCAGAAAAAAAC
>NW_004524614.1:10904082-10907374 GCF_000260255.1 Octodon degus
CTACAGCCAATAGGCAAGAGAAAGTAATAAAAGGAATAAGAATCAGTAAAGAAGAAGTTAAATTATCTTTATTTGCAGATGACATGATATTTTACTTAGAAGACCCAATAAACTCCACCAAGAGGATACTAGAATTAATATAGAAGTTCAGTAGCATAGCAGGTAATAAAGTCAATACCCAAAAGTCAATAGCATTCCTCTATACAGACAGCAAACACACTGAGAGGGAAATTATAGAAACAATACCTTTTACAATAGCACTGAGCAAAATGAAATACCTTGGAATTAATCTAACTAAAGAAGTTAAAGATCTTTTCAAGGAAAATTACAGTACTCTTTAAAAAGTGATCATAGAGGATTTCAGAAAATGGAAAGATATTCCATGCTCCTGGATAGAAAGAACCAACATTGTGAAGACGACAATACTCCCAAAATTGCTGTACAGATTTAATGCGATCCCTATCAGTCTACCAACAACATACTTCACAGACCTAGAGAAATCATTCCTAAAATTTATCTGGAACCAGAAAAGACTTAGAATAGCAAAGACAATCCTGGGCAATAAAGACAAGGCAGGAGGCATTACAATTCCTGACTTGAAATTATACTACAAGGCTACTGTGATAAAATCAGCATGGTACTGGCAAGAAAATAACCTGGGGGTCAATGGAATAGATTAGTAGATGCTGAAGTCCATACAAACACACTCAGCTACCTTATCTTTGACAAAGGAATCAAACATGCTCACTGGAAGAAAGATAGTCTCTTTAACAAATGGTGATGGAAAAACTGGCTCTCTATATGCCAAAAACTCAAACTTGACCCAGGTCTATCACCATGCACTAAACTAAAGTCAAAATGGATTAAAGGTCTAAACATTAAAGGAGAGACACAAAATCTCCTGGAATAGAAAGTAGGAGGAACTCTTGAAGACATAGTGGTAGGCAAAGACTTCATGAACAGAAATCAAATTGCATGGGAAACACTTGAAAAATTAACAACTGGGACATGTTCTTACTGAATAGTTTTTTAACGTCAAAAGAAATTACCAACAAAGTGAAAAGGCAACCCACAAATTTGGAAAATAATACGACAAATAAGTACTCAGACAAAGGTCTGCTCCCTAGAATTTATAAAGAACTAAAAAACACTAGCGCCACAAAATTTAAAGACTCAGTCCAGAAATGGGCATTCGAGATGGACACATGCTTCTCAGAGGAAGAATTTAAAGAAGCATATAAATATATGAAAAAATGCTCCACCTCACTAGCTATCCGTGAATTGGAAATTAAAACCACATTGAGATATCATCTCACCCCAGAAAGAATGGCTGTCATAAAGAAATCACACAACAAATGTTGGAGGGGCTGTAGGGAAAAAGGAACCCTTCTCCACTGCTGGTGGAAATGTAGACTGGTGCAACCATTATGGAAATCAGTGTGGAGACTCCTTGGAAAAGTTGGAGTGGAAATCCCATTTAAACTAGCTATTTGTCTACTGGGAATTTTCCCAGAAGATCTGAAAACCTCATATCATGTGGACATATGTGTGCCTATGTTTATAGCAGCACAATTTGTGATAGCCAAATCTTGGAAACAACCAAGATGCCCATCACCTGAGGAATGGTTGAGAAAGATGTGGTACTTTTACACAATGGAGTATTATTCAGCCATTAAGAATGATGAACTCGAAGCCTTTATGTTGAAGTGGATACCACTTGAACATATACTCATAAGTGAAATAAACCAGACATACATGTGTAAATATTGTATAGTTTCCCTAGTATAAGTACTCAAAAGAAGAAATACAAATAGAATGGTATAATACAAGTAAAAGGAAAGCAGATCTCGAGGACTAACTAATCAAGAGAGGGAAAAGAGAAGAGCTAGGAAACATGCATATGTCAAGCCATACAGTTATATGTAGAAGATGGACAAGGCAATGATCCTGAGAATCTCCAGAAGAGTTTTGAATCAAGCAGTTAATAGCAAATATTCTCACCCTGACTAACTATATATTCTGATACCTGTGATCTAAGCAACTGCACCGCAGATTGTAATCTGTAATAGTAGTTTCATTTTTGGAGTGCCTGTCCTTCTGGTCTTCTGAATATGGGCTGCTTGTCATGACATGCCAGTTGCTGCTATGCTGTCTCTTGGCTAGATGATTTTTCAAAAAGAAGGGGGTGGTGAATGAAAGCAAGAGACAGGAAAAGAAATATTGTGGGACTGTCTTTCTTTAAGGTCGTATATGGTTAGATTTTTGGACTTATGTGTAAACATAAGAAGTATATAATTCTTTATGCCTATTTTTAAAATATTCTAATTTTTAAATTTTTTATCATATTCTGTAGGGACTTAAAGTTCAACATATCAATAGTTGATGAAAAATACCTGTTCCATGTTATGCCTAAGATGTTTGATATGCAGACAGATAGTGAGGTTAAGCTTAACAGCCTAAGTTGTATGGTAATAACGATAAGCTTGTCTTCTGAATGATTAACAACCTCAGTTTGCAGACCAAATTAGAGAAAAAAGAGGGCTTCAAGAAAAACCAACTTTTTGGCCCTAGCCTTCCAAAGTCAATTAAGACACAGGACATATGAGAACTTGTAGTGTTACATCATGTAACTCGGTAGTGTCCCAAATTTTCTGATCAAGCAGATTATGGGGCCAAAGAGGGAAGTGATCGATGATGTAGAGTGTGCCTAAGGAGAGTCACATGGAGAGAAAACATTCTCTCAGGCTTTCCCAGAGAGCACATTGGCTAAGCAATGGCCGTGACTCATCCACATGGCTGACACTGACAAAAGTTCTACAATCTGAGGTACAGGATCTCAGGATAAATTCTGAGGGAATTTCACTGACCTTATTAGAACCAAAAGCTACAACTCTTGTTGCATAAGTCCTGCTTTACTTTTGTCTTAACCATCCAGCAGAAAAGAATAAAAACGAGATATAAGAAGTAAAGCCATGCTGTTATGTTGAGCTGTAAGGGACTCAGGTCAACAATTTCTGACATGCCAGTCAAGCGGAAGACCCAGTACTATTATGGCCTACTGGACTCTGTTAGAATATTTTGCTGAGTTTACACATGTATGATATTCAAATACGAGAACTTAAGAAAAAAAGGGGATACAGATGAATATTCATTCAAAATGGTAAGGATAGCTATATAGTTACATTCTCTTAATGAAGAGAGGGATTTGTTCTAATGGTGTTTGTAAATAGGATATCATGTCCGCATCTTGTACAGTAATTAACCACTAGGAAGAATGTATGCAATGTGTTAA
>NW_004524614.1:10907559-10923461 GCF_000260255.1 Octodon degus
CTGGCATGTGGTGCTGGGGGATTGAACCGCGGTCCCTGATGCTTTTGCTAAGCTTGTTCTAAGTAGGTGCTTTAGACCACTGAGCCATCTCTCCAGCCCTCTCAATAAAATTTTGAAAAAAAAGAAACCTATGTAATATAAATGTAACTGTCATGAACATATAATCTATAATTTCCTCCAAACTATAGTATTTTCTTAACTAAAGGCTGTAAATATCAAAGTTTACTAGTATTTACATATTAGCACAGTTACAGAAATTGAAACATCTTTTTGATTCCTTATTTTTGTATTGTTTTCTTCATCTCAATTGAATTAATTTCTTCTCTAATCTTTATGATTTCTTCCCATCTTTGGGCTTTGGGTTTGATTTGTCTTCCTTTTCTAGATGTTGGAGGTGCAGCATTAAGGTGTTTATTTGTTCCCATTCTGTTTTCCTAACGTGTGAGTTCACAGCTATAAATTTCCCTCTAAGAACTGCTTTCGTTGCAATCCATAAATTCCAATATGTTTTGCTTGAATTTTCATTGATCTGCTTATATTGTTCAATTTCTTGTTTACTTTCATCTGTGATCCATTGGTTGCTGAGTAAGTTACAGAAATTAATCTACAACATTTTTATGGTGAGTTTTTTTTGCATTTATCAGAAAGTAATGGTGATTTCTCTCTGTTGAGAACTATGAGCCAGAGTTTATTTATGCTTCAACCTTGGAAAGATAACTTTGTAAATCAAAGCTCTATTTTCTATTGTGGTACTGAATTGTCTATAAATTATTCTAACAAATTGGTTTTATTTTGATCACAATTGTTGAAAGTCTTTAGTTAGTATAATCAAAGGATGACTTACCAAAAGTTTCAATTTTTGAAACTTCTGTTGAATTGTAATTTTGAGAAACAGTTCACACATTGGAAAGCTTTAAAAGTTACCTCGATAAACTGTAAGTGAAGAACAGAACAAATTAAATAATGGCAACTCAAACTCTTTTTAAAAATTAATTTTGGATTACTCTTCACCTTGGAACACATTGAATTCTGGAAAGAATTTTGTTTTTGATGGAGCTTTTTGTTTAATTAAAAATTTCTGTTCCATTTTGAAAACAGGCTTGGCTTTCCCATTTCTCTGCTCTGTGAAACCTTGAAGATAAACACAGAGACAACGCCATCAATGAATTTTTCTTAGAGAAGTATTCTTTTAAAAAATTGAAGCAATAACAATTCTTTTAACATACTTAGGTGAAGTGTACTTATACAGTTCATATACTACACATTTATATGTTTCAAATAATATGCATCTCTTTGTGTTAGGACAAAGTATCACCCCTTGCTTAGAGCTGAATGTTTGCACAGGAGGACTGAGTTGTACTGGGAGGTCAGTGCTGGCTACTGCTTTTGGCAGTTTGGGTGTCAAGACTGGCAGCAGGCAGATAAGAGGCAATGGAGAGCAGCCATGCTGTTGAGCATGCAGCACTCATGGAATAAAAGACCTTCCTGGCTGATGGAGCGACTCTGAATGAACTGTCTCTTCCATGTGGTTCCTGAGAATCTCCTCTGCCACAGATCTCTCTGGCAGATGTGTAGAGGGCTATAAACATCTTGATACCTCATGTTCATTCTACTTACAAATTCTTCCTCAAATTTCTTTGTTACCTGTTTTAAGTCTTTGAGTAAGCATTCAAAGTATTAGGTGTTGTTACAAATCATTACAGATTTGCATCTGAGGTTATTTCTCCTTTTGTATGAAGCGGACAATCATATATGCCACTCAAAGTTCTCCCCACCAAGAGAATTTTCCTGCATCACTGCCTTTCAGGCCCATGCTTGAGTGCAGTAGGCATCCTGCTCTGATAGGTGATGGTGTATTGTGTTAATTCATCATACAAAGCCCGTTCTTGCACTTTTTCTGATAGCTGGATATAGTGGATGTACCCTGAAGCCACATGTGTTGGTAAAGCAATAGGAGCTGGAGCCATGGTCATTATAACCAAGCACTGGTTTTGTCTATGTTTTTCTGGAAATTGTGGAACTGGCTTCCTATTTGTACCATCCAGTTTATAACTGAATGCTGCTGTGTTTGCCCAATTTGATGGTTGAGTGATTTGAAATCATGATCAACAGCTGGGATTCAGTCAACTTGGTAAACTTCAGTGAGGTATAAATCTCTTCTCAGGGTCCAGAAGCCACATGTGAACTGCTTTCAACATGGGCATTGGATTTTGGCAGAGCAAGTCTTTTTTTTTTTTTTTTGTACCAAGAATCAAACTCAGGAATTCGTACTTGCCAGGGAGGCACTGTGCCGCTGAGCTATCTCCCTGGGCCCCAGAGGCAGCCTCTGAAGCCACTCTACAGGGACTCCTTCCACACCATTAATTCTATTGTTGATAAGACTTAAATGGTGGGGCACTTGCATCACATCTAGAACCTACTGGTAAATTCAGTAGGAGGAACCTTCATTGAAGTTGCTACTAGTCCCTGGGGATAAGGGTATATGAATCTCCCTCTAAGGAGTCAGTTTGTTATACTTTAAATCACCTATCACAAAGAAAGAAGCATGGTGCTTAGGTTGGCAGTTTAGAGAGGAGCAGAAATTCAAACAAAAGCAGACCATTAAGCACCATGCTTCTTTCTTTGTGATAGGTGATTTAAAGTACAACAAACTGACTCCTTAGAAGGAAACTCCTATACCCTTATGCCCAGGGACTAGGAGTAACTTCAATATGACAGATTTATACTAACATTTTCATAAAGATTATCTCCTGACCTCTGACATGTAGATATCTTTTTAGGCATCTAGGATGCCTAACATATGACCTGTTCATCATGAAAATTACCATATTGCTCTCAATATAATGGACCAGCATGATGCATACACATATATACATATATATGTGCACAACATATATGTGGATAGTTGACATGATTTTGATCCTGAAGTTAGGAGTTTCAACAGCTGACCTTGCCAGTAAGGCTTCTATAAATGGCACTATAGGATTATCACAAATATCAGATTATATGTGTGATAATCTATAGTCATTTGTTACAACCCATCTGACTCCCTTTCTAGTTAAAAGCACTGTATGGGTCTAGGAATATAGCTTGGTAGTGCAGTGCCTGATTGACAAGTGTAAGGTCCTGAGTTTGATTCCTGGTAACCCCCAACCAAAAAAAGCACCTGTAATTAGCAATGTAATAGGAATTACCTACCTCTTTCTTGATTCATGTGCCATCTTTTTTTTTTTTTTTTTTTTGTATTGGAGTTTGAACTCAGGACCTTGTACTTGCCAGGCAGGTGCTTATGCTGCTGAGCTCTCTCTCCAGCCTCTCATGTGCTATCCTTGATTGTAGTATTAATGTCTGAAATCTCTCAAGATTTGCCTGTTCTTTACCATTTTTGGCTAGGAGGAAGTTCTGAGGAGTCAGGAGGCCCTGTAATTTCCACCTGACTTTTTCACATGTTAGCCTTCTTTCCACAAGCCAGGAAATCAGTGTAGAGATTTTACTAGTTGCACTCTTATGCTTATCTCTACTGTACAAGACATCTGGGTTTGGAGACAACCATTAAATTGATCCACCAGCCCCTGGCCCTACAATTTGATAGACATAGACTTTCTAACAATGTCTTCCAGAAGGTTCTACTCTGACTGGTGATCATGAATGCATTTGGAATTTCTATGTGGTCTGTGCACATGTAATTAGAGAAATCTGAATAAGGTCTGTGGGTTGTACCAATGCCAACTTCTTCACTCTGATATTGTACTGTGTTGTGGATGATATTAACATCAGGGTATCACAGGGTGTGTGCAGAACTTCCAAGTACATTCTTCTGTAACTCCCTATAAATGGATAATAATTTCAAGACAAAAAGTTTGAAAATATGTATAAACACATTTACTTTGCTATGCTGGGAGAATAAGAGAAAAAAGAATTTAATGCAATGCCCAGAACAGAGATTTCTGTCAACTGTATCCATAAATCTATAGATCGGTATGCACACATCTGCATGTTTGGCATGCCTAATTTCCCACTAGTGAGGCATGAGCTTTGACCTATTTGTCCATCAAAGATAGTAGGTTCGCCTCTCTCTGTATTCTTATTTCCCTTTTGTCTCAGATCATATTGATAAAACAGATGGTGGAGATAAACCCCAGAATTGTGTCCCATAATTTGATGAGCACTCTGGCTACCCGTCATAAATTCTTGCTCTGGTACTTGGATGTGTGAGTCCCTTCATCCAGCTGCACTGGTGATGGAGGAAAGGGTGATCATGCTGAGGGCAATGAAATGACTATTATTTTTAAACAGAGAATCCTGAGGTGAAGATGCTGGGAAGAAGGCTTGGGGTGGCTCAGTTTCTCCCAGGCACACATCCTGAGCTGTGACTATAGCTCACCCCTGGACAAGTTGATCATAAGAAATGGAGCTGCTCTTTATATTCCTCATAATGCATGTTCAAGAGCTTGGGCATGATGTCTAAATATGTAATTAAAGTTAATCTTATTGCCATTACCTTGTTCCTGTAGCAATTTTCTGGTTGCTTTTATGGATCATTGTAAAACTGGTTTTAAATAAAAATGTCTCCTCATTTTTTCCATCTTAATTTTTAAAAGTGCCTATATTCTTTGGTTGCTAAGTAACATGCCTATAATGTGTTATCACTGTTCTATCTGGTTCTATTTGACTAATTTCAGTAATCGCTTAGAAGATTGCTTTAATAGTATGTCATCTTAAATGTGAAAAAGGACTAATTCCAGGCTGTTTGTAAAAATGACTGAAGTATTTCCTCAAAGGAAGGAGGTTCATGAGTCAAAGAACATAAAGACAAATTTTTGATATCTCCTAATGTATCACTGGTGTCTTTAAGAAGTTTACTCCTGTCTTAGCGTCTCCAGTGGAACATGCACTCATAGGAACTTTCTGAAGTCCCAAAGAACCAAAAGATCCAAGGAAGGTTTTCAAAAAAGGGATATTCTGCTCTAGTGATTTGAAATATTGCATTGACCATACTTCTAAATAGAAGATGGCACAAAAGTACAGCAGTTTTATTCCTGGAAAAGCTGGGCAGAAAATTGAGCAGTGTTTTTGGAGGAGCTGTTGCCACTGTCCCGACTACTGGAGTCCCCTGCATCTGACACTAAACAGCCTCACTGTAGATAATCCTCTGATGTCAAATTTCCTTCTTTGTCTTACATAAGTGGCCTGGAACCATGGCCAGGAGTGCATAATCATGTGAGCAGGAAGATAAAGGTTGCAAATCTCAGCCCCACACAGGCACAGCATGTTCCCATGTCTAGTATCTACCTTCCCCTTGGGGACTATCTCAGAATGTCTACAGATTGGGTCAAATCTGTGGACATAGGAGAGCTGTCCTGATATCTTCTATTGAAGAAAAGTCTCCTTAAACCTTTACTACCCTTATGGTGACTTTTTCCCTTCATTTGTCACTGAAATTTCACAAGGACTAGGACTGCTCCCACTGTCTGTGTGGTCTCACCTCTTCTTCCCCCTTAATTTCATAGCAACGTGGGGCTCCTCCCTCTCTCTCAGTTAATCACTAAGCTGCTATTTCTAACATCAGTTGTCTTCCACACTTAGCCTGAAGAACATCTTTGCTGCCTTTATCTCAGGGCAGTGTCTCCTACTTGATGCTGGATTGCCTCCTACATCTGTAACCATAAGTCTTAATTTTCCTTTTATTTATCTCCATGTTTCTTCTCAGTCCTTTCTGATGGCTTCTCTTCTTTCCAATCTACAATCATGGGTCTGTCTTGGTTTATATTTAGATGTATTCCCAGAGCCTTATGGGCTCATAAGTGGGGCTCTTGGGAGGTGATTGAATCATGTGCACATGATGTACAGAGTGGACCAGTCCATGATGAATTTATAGCTAAATGGAATTTTTCAGGGGAAGCCTGGTTGGAGGAGGTGGTCAATGGGATTGTGGCCAGAATCTCTTTCCTTTCTCTCACTGTCTTTTCCTTTTTCTCTCCCTTCCTTTCACCTTCCTGCCACTATGCTATGGTCTCTTTCTTCACTTCCATGCTGTCCTGATGCAGAGTCAGTGGTTATGGATTGAAACCTATATAAACTGTGAGCCAGACTATACCTTTTCTCCTTACAGTTGCAGGTATTGTGTGTCAGCAGTGAGAAAGTAACTAACACAGTGTCTGTTATCTCTGTTCTGGCTACTTCTTTTCCCCAAATCTAGAGTCATCTCATTTGTCCTATTTTCTGTCCAGTGCCATGGAAGATGCCTAAGACACAACCTCCAACCTCATTGTATATACTAGATCTATAGCCAGAGTCAGGCCAAGGAGTAGAGAAAAGTAATAGGATGTTAGTGTTCCATGACACAAGTTTGAACAAGGTCTGGTGGAGGCAAAATCAATTTCACTTGATGGAAAATAATAGGAAGAACAACGTTCCATGGGGACATTTTTCATGATACACAATAGGATCAAAATGTTTCAAGTATAAGGGGTGGATTTCCAGAAAAAAGTTTGTGTGGTCTGTGCAGTGTTCCCAGAATCCTAGAGCAGTAGAGAACCCGAGTCCCTCCTAAGTGACATTGTCTTCTAGGCAATGCTTCAAGAAGCTTTGTTGAAAGAAACTGACTTTGCCCCAACTTGCAGATGAGTCATTGAGACCTTCTTATTTTCCTTTTCTGAACTTCATACTCATAGTAGAAAATTAATTTTGTGTCTTTAAATGTGACTTAAATTTTTTTAAATAATGATATTAATACAGATGAATAAGAATGAATGACCATAATTGTAGAGTGCTCTTTCTGCAATATAAGATAAACTTTTTAATCCTCAATGATAAGGAAGTATATAAATCTCTTCTCTCTCTCTCTCTCTCTCTCTCTCAGTAAAAGATAAATCACCATTAATCCAAATATTCCCCCTTGCTTCAAATGCATTTATCTCATCATTTTGTCACCTGCTAAAGGAGTTCTGGCAGTCTCCTTTCATAAGCATCTTTATGAGATGAGAGCAAAACTATAGTGGGTGTTGCTGGATGTGGTGCAAGTATCAGTCTTAGTAGCTTTTTATGTCTGTTTCCATCAGGAGTCTCCTCAACACCCTTTGTGTGCAGGGCTTTGGACTTGATTGCACTGACCCACCCTTTCCCTGTTTTGCAAACCTGGCTCCTGGCACACAGTGATGCTGTGGCTCCTATTGTCACAGCCTTTGTTCATGTGCTACAGTTTCTTCACTTCCCATGTGACCCTTGCTCCTCTTGGTGGAGGCCAGGTTCACACTCTGGTTTTCTTTCCAAGGAGCAGGAGGTAGCTGGGTAATCCATGCTGATTTATGTGAGCTTTGTGTCATTATTTGTACCAGGTTCAGCAGGGTCCCTCCAAAATTCAAGTCCACCCAAAACCTCAGAATGTGATGCTATTTGGGGACTTGAAGTCAGAAAGTTGAAGAGACATTTGCACTCCCAAGTTCATTGCAGTACTATTCACAATAGCCAAATATGAAATCCATGTTAGTGTCTATATTAGTCAGTGGTTGTTAGAGAAATAGATTTAATGTAAAATATAGAAATATATAAGAGTTTACAAGATTGGCTTACAATGGCCTCCCATGAAGATAGGTAAGTGCAGAAAAATGCAAGAGAGCTGTCTGCCTGCTGGAGAGTTGAAGGTTCCAGTTGGCCTGGAGTTCACTGTAGTATTCCATGCAATTCTGTATCAGGAAGCCAAAGGGTCTGTGCAGGAGCTGAACAGTTGGTGCTGGGATCCAGGAGCTGATGTCCAAGGTGAGTGTGAAGATTGGAGTTCCTCTGAAGAAACAGAAGTAGCCTTCCCTCTTTGTTTCACTTTTGTGCTATTTAGGAGACAAGCCTACCCAGGGAGGGTCTTCTATCTTGATAAATCCCTTCAACCACACTCAGAACTATGCTCATCCAGTTTAGTTGGGTGTTTCTTATTCAAGTGGATGCAATCAGTTAGCTATCATAGTGCCTATTAATAAAAGGATGAATGGAGAAAGACAACATGGCAGACACTTACAATGGAATACTATTCAGCCTTTTGAAAAGGGAAATTCTGCCAGTTGTGATTGCATGGGCGAACCTGGAGGACACTGTGCTAAATGAAATAAGGCAGGTAGAAAAATACAAATACTACAAGCCCTTATTCTTTATTTTTGTAGTATTGGGAATTGAACACAAGTTCTTGCACGTGTTGTACAAGTGCTCTATGGCAGAGCTATATCCCTAACCTGCATTCTCCCACTTACATGTGAAATCCGAAACAGTTGACACAGAGAGATAGGAAGCCACTTGGCACAGTCTTCCCTTGTAGCTCAACCTAGACTTCTGTTTCCATCTACTCAGCGATGTTATGGTGGCTGCATTTTCTCTGCTATGTTCAAGGGCTTTCTAGGGAGACCAGAGCTAAGGGGAGATAGTAGAGGCCTCTCCTTTAGATATCTAGAGGAAAGATGGAGTATGAGGCATCAAACAAGATTCTCCCTCACAGCCTTGCTTTCTGGGGCTCCAAAAAGATGCTCAGCAACAGCTGAAGAAAGTTATAAAAATGGCCTCAACCTATAAACTCTGTTGTTCTACTTGTTACAGCTCAGCTTTCTGCTTCTATTCTCACCCTAAACCCCACCTACTCCTGGACACCTGTTACAACTTCCAAGTATAAAACTGGGTCACTCCTGTTCTGACACTAATAGATAATGTTTATTACAAAGTACATATTGCACCACGTAACTTATTTAGTAACTTACATACAGAAAGTCTTTTAGTCTTCACAGCAATTTTTTGAGGTAGATAGTATTATCCCTGTGTGATAGATGAGGAAATCAAGACTCAGATAGGTTAGGGAAATTGCTCATGCTAGAAAGTTGAAAAGGTTGGGTTTGAACCTTGATAGCTGAGCTACAACTATCTCCCTACATACCTTTCTACTGTAATAAAAAAATTATTCATATTCAACAGGCATTTTATTGTCCAACATCTGACTATTTAAATCTACAAAAAGGTAATTTGTAGAACACCAACCCAAACTAACACAAGCCAAGCACCCTGGAACAGATTCTTTATAAAACAAGCCAAAACATTTAGGACCAGGTAATTTCTTTTCAAACTAACACAAGCCAAACACCCTGGAATAAATTCTTTACATAAGAAGCCAAGCCATTTGGGATCAGGCAATTTTTTTTCTTCTTTTTCTCCTTAGGCATGAAACTGTTGCACATTAGGAACCATACAGTGAGAGTAAGTTTTGGAATAAAATTGATTTTAACATAAATCATGGTTCATCCACTTAATGGTAAAGTATTTTTATATGCAAGTTATTTTTATTCTTTGAATTTTTGTTGAACTTTAGTTCTTTTATTTGTAAAATAAGGAATTTTAATTATATTCCAAAATGGTTGTTAAGATAAAGTGAAGTAATATATTAAAATGTACGGAATATCAATAAACATTATCCAAAACCCTATCAATTACAGACAAGAAGAGGGAACAGAACCATTCATAATAGTTTAATAATTCTTGTAGAATTATTAAAAATAGCTGGCTAACCAGAAGATGGGCCAGCAGAAATTAAATTGAGTCTTTTCACCTGAGAGAAGCTGCCATGCTTTTAGTGTGTGGACAGATAAACAAATGCTCTGAAACAGATTTCTCAGGAATAATCTGTTAGTGTCGCATGAGTGGTCAATGTGAATAAACCTTTGTTTTCAAAGAGGCTGAGACAAAAACCACCTCAGAAATTACTATAAAATAAGATTTGTTTTCAAATTATTTTCAGAAAAGTGATGCTGTTTCCCATACTGCAGTACATTGGTACATGCATTGATTGTATTTTGAACAATGGCCTTGTTTTGGGGGAAAAGAACATTAATTAGCCTGATGTGACATCCTTGAATTATAATTCATTCTGTGAGCCATCTCACAGCATACAAGAGTGGGGGAAAGATTAAACTAAATTTTACCAATTAATCCTGGGAGGAATGACTTCCCAATAGCATGTCTTCTATATTCTTTTAGGAAGCCCTTTAAAGATCACGTGCTAGTACAGCACACAATGCGGTTACACCACGAAGATCAAGAGCATTCAGATGATGCACTGTGTTGCTATCATAGCTCTCCAGGTTAAACTACTACAAATTGATTATAAATCAATTTCCACTGTAATAACACTGACCAGCTGAAAATGGTACAGGTTTATTATCTCAGAGCTCTGGAGCTCAGAAGTCTCAGGAGGGTACTGTCAGGCTGACACGAAGATGTGAGGCTTTCCCGAGTGGTTGGTGGAGACAGGCCTGAGTTCTAGGCCTGTGATCAAGGCTGTGAAGGTGTGTTCCCTTTAGTAACTACGAGGCTGAGGTTATGGAGAGCCAAACTGAGCCTAAGGAGGAAAGGAGTGTCTAACACCAGGATCATCAGTTCACTGGGCTGCAGGACTCCCTGGGAGTCTAAGAGATTTCACTTGAGGTCAATTAGAGTGTGGGGCCCTTCTTCAGGTCTGAAAGTGTGTATTTACCATTTCTGTTGAAAACACAAACACACAGCTAATATATTAGTTAGGAATACTCTTTTTAAAATTGCAAGAAAGGAGGAGATGAGCCCGTGATGTTCAGTATCAGTTTGCTTCTAGGAGAGCAAAGCTCATGAGACAAGCCAAGGGCATCTTCTTCATGAGACCTACCAGCGAGGAGCAACAAGTGTGACTGCCATGCAAGGCGTGGTCTGTGCTAATGGACTGTGTTCTGCAAAGCCCCTCTCAGTCATGTGAAGCCAGGCACTGGAGATCCCCAAGGACTCTGGCATGTCCCATTGTGGAGACATTTGCAGAAATGGATCCAAACCGACACTGGCAAGAGCTGGGCTTTGAGGTCAATCTTCCCATACATTTACTTCCCCACTGCAGGGAAGACACAATGTTCCTGGGGCTGGGCCACTGAGAAAACTTCTGCATGTGTTACTTAGTATGACTGCACAGTGTATGACCTGCTTTCCACTGAGGACTGTTTTGGTTTAGATCTCAACCATCTCCCCAAAGCCTCCTATGTTCAGAGGTGGGGCTTTTGGAAAGTGACTGGATGACAGGATCATTATACTCATCAGCAGTTTATTTCCTTGATAAGTTCAGAGCTAAAAACACTCTCAGGAAGCAGAATCTGGTGACAAGAGTCAGGTCACCGAGGGCATGACTTTCTCTTTGCTTACTGGCCACCGTGGTGTGAGCAGATTTCTTCCATGCTAGTCCCTTCTACTCTATTGTTTCTGTATTTGAGGTTGCCAGCCATGGACTGAAATTCCTCAGCTGTGAGCCAAAATAAACCTCTCTTCCTCCAAGTTGTGGGTCTCAGGTGTTTTGATCCCACCATGAGGAAGTAACTGAGACAGGACTTATTCCTAGGAAAGTTTTTTCTTCCTTGATAACAAAGCATCTTCCCCCCTTCATCCCTTTTTCTTTTCTGCTTAGGCATTGGTCTGACTGTGTGATGCCTGGAACTGTGGAAGCTATCTGTCACCATAAGGTCATGTGCTTAAGGGTATGATAGCTTCCCACTGGGGGAGCTCAAACAAAATGATAAGAAAAACCTGAGTTCTTCATTGCATCATATCAAATTAGCCTTTTGCTCTAAACCATATCCATCCTTTTGGTTCAAACCAGTATTTCTCAGATTTTCTGTTATGTCAGTCAAATGCATTCTTGAGTAACAAGGATACTGAGAAAGTGAAGAAGAGGAGTGTGGATGGAAAATGAGGGTTATCTGTCATGGCACAGTGGGAAGAACATAGTACTGGGAATTTAGTTGTTAACCGTGTAACCCTGAGGAGTTAATTCTCTCTTCAGGCTACAGCATCCTCTTTTAAGAGCATAAGACATTTAACTACACAATTTCTTGAGATTTTTCAGTTCCAAAAATTTTATTCTGAACACACAGGAAGGCCTTGGGTGCTACGGTTGGGCAAATATTCACAGAAGATTTGGAAAAGAGTGAGAGTAGTTGTTCTATGGCCAATGCTTAGCTCCAGGTTTGCTAATAAGGAGTCCCTTGTTTATTTCTGAGTTTGTGTCTCCTATGTCTTACCTGCTCTGGGGGACACTCATGAGAAGGCTCATTAGATGTCTCATTTGTAAAAGCAATTTGCATGCAAAGAGCAAATGCTTCCCTTTCAGGAGCAGGTGCTGTTGTAGGATGGAGTGGAAGGTACTGGCTCATGCCTTGTCATCCAAATGCACAGAAATTTCTGGTATCCTGGGCAGGTTTGGCACAATGCTGGGAGGGAACTAAGGGGAATACATCTGAATAAATTAGTCTGTTTACTTATTTTCTGATTCTGCAGAATAGAGCTTTGGCAGGATCTGAGGGAGGCATCAGCAGGAGGACGACATCATGTTTCAGGCAGTTTCATTTTTCTGCTTAGATTCTGAAAAATAGTCTTGCTTAGCTTTGCAGCCTCCTGCAGTTGCTGCTGTTTCTCTCTGGTCTGGTTGCCTGTGCTGCCAGCTCAGTCAGATTTCTTCAGTCTTGTTGTTTTTCTACAAAATCGTTTTTTCCTTCACTTTCCTCCTGCTCTTTACTACCATAATATCCATTAAGCTCTGCCTTTTTTTTCCTTTTCCTCCACCTTTCATTATGTCTCCCCTATCATCCTCTCCTCTTTTCTTGATCTACTGCTATTGTCTGAAAGGCTTCTTTGACCTTTGCACATTGATGTTCCTAAAATATCCTGAGATCTTTGGAGGTCAAGATTATCTGATGTAATCATACACAAGTATTTGTGAGTCAAAGAGAAGTTCAAAGTCAAGGTCTTGTTCTGCTTTTTTGATAGTACTCTACAGTATAATTTTTAGCTCTGTAAATATTCTTTATAAAATCTGGGCCTAGGGACAAAGGGTAGATTCTAGGGCAGAACAAGGGAAGGGCATAAGGATGAGCTATGTGCAGGGCCTGCACTCATCCACACAGCTAGCTCTTTCCACCAGCAGTTTCCACGTCCATGCATTCCATGACCTGTGGGTGGAAAATGTTTGAAAAACTTGTGTCTGCTCTAAAAATGTACAGACTTTGTTTTCCTTATCATTACTTTCTGGACAACACAGTAAAATAAATTTTTACCAAGCATTGATGTTGTATTATAAGTTATCTAGAGATGATTTTACACAAAGGAAGGCCTTGGGTGCCACAGTTGGCAAATATTCAATGAGGATTTTGGAAAAGAGTGAAAGTCATTGTCCCTGTAGGGGAAGCATATAGATTTTATGCAAATACCATGTTGTTTTACACAAGAGACTTGAAACTCATTATTTTTTGTTATCTGGATCCAAGCTTATATAGGTACTGAAGGTTAACAGTGTACATATTTTGCATACACTGAAGATAACTATGAAATTCCAAAACAATGAAATGAAAACTATTAGTGGACATAAATCATCTAATGCATATACTTGCCCTACAACCAGATTGTATATAGATGGAGCAGACTGGAGCTATAAAGGAACAAATTTCTACTTTCAGTCATGGTTGCCCCAGGAGATATGAAAATTGAATGTGTTCTATCCTAACAGACTCTAACCAGCTGGAGTACACCCAGACACCAAGCCCTTAATGAATCCAACCAAAGACTTTCCTGACCAATAAACACAATGAAATACACACCTGTGGGTTCACTGGGCCATCTCTGAAGTGTAATGTTCAGACCTTAGTCACTAGATGCTCCTTTTTCTAGATTATAAGTCTCTGAAAGATCCCCAGCCATAGTTTTACTGTGCTTTATTTTTCAAGGATTTATGTGTTGGAAACCTGGTCTCTAGTATGGGATTTTGAGGGGTGGAATCTTGTGGGAGCTCACTGGAGTGCTGCGCTTAGAAGGGATTAAGTACTTCTCATGGGACCCAGTTAGTTCTCAGGAGAGAGTTTTTGCAACAGAGCAAGACTGGCACCTCCCAGGCTCTCTGGCTTCCTGTTTTTCTTCTATCTTTTTCTCTTGCATGCACTTACATCATGATACTACCTGTCATGGTGTGATGTAGTCAGAGGGCTCTTGCAAGAACCATCACCATACCAGTTGGACTTTCAACTTTCCAAACTGTGAGTGAAATAAACTTCTTTTCTTTATAAGTTACCCAACTTCAGGTGTTTTGTGGAAAAGAGACCAATGGAAAAAAGACCAATACGGAAAGGACTAAAGCAGAAACCGGTATACTTTCATCAACTAACTTCACTATTGTGTATTTCCTTCTCTGGCAAAGGAAAAAATTGGCTTTGTGGATTTTACTTATTTCATTATTTTGTAGCTATGTTGTTTATGTTTTATTTCTTGAATACAGGTTGTGTGGAAAAAAGTCATACTTAGCATTTGGCAACAGCTCATAAACAACTCTAAACTTAAAGAAAATTAAAAAATACACAAAACCCTCAACCAAATACCCAAGTAAAATAAAACAAAAAACAAACTAATAAAATCAGCAACCACAAAATAACAACACAACTCTTATTAGTCTTATAGGGCCATGCTAAGAAATTGAATGCCAAAATAACTTCCTAACTCAGATAATTTCCAAGCAGAAGTTGACTTCAACTAGACTACACCAATTTCCACTGTGGTCTAGATTTAAGTACTGCTTCTTTGTGTGGCTTCTTTGGCTTAACATTCAAAGTTTGGCAAATGACAAGGAGCCAAGGCCAGAATTTTAACAACAAAAAATACTTGCCTGCTACTTTTTAATTATTTACCAGGTATGCTTCAAAATCTGGTTTGTTTAGTTAAGAACCATGTGCATGCTTGACTTATGCTATGAATTCTGGATTTGTTCAGAAGAATAGATCCAGAACTTTGCTTAGTTCATTTTCTTTTCCAGTTTTATTAAAAGAACTAAGAAAACTCTCAGTCCAGTAGTTCTGCACCAACTTCAAACTGAGGGAATTATTGGAGTTTTCTGCGTCATTCCTCAATGAAAGAAATATCCACACTTTCCTCATAAGTGTACTTCCCTCCTACATCAAAACATTGTTATGATTTGTTTTCCCCCAGTGGAAAATTACTAATGTACTTCATACTTGTGAAGGTAATATATTGAACATGTAGTACAATCTGTTTGATGTACTCCTTGCTCTAACATGAAAATATTACAATCCAATATTTTTTCTGTTGGTAGCTGTCCTTTCTTTTAGTGATTTTGGCCCATAATTTGAAGAGGGCATTGTAATGCTTTGCATGTCTGGAATAATAATGCGACCCACTGTCTTAATGGTAGTCTTCCACCTTATTGTTATTGTTTGAAGTAATGTTTATTCAATTCCTACCATCTAAGGTTTTATCATGGGCAAGTACAAAATGACATTTGAGTATATTCTCTCTACCTCCTGGGAGGTCAAGTTAAGCAATTTTCTTTCCTCACTCTTTCAAATATTTATTCACAAGCAGAAGAATTAATATAAGAGGAAGTTTTTGATAATTTAAGAGACAAACCAGAGGGAATGCTCCACCCATGATAAATGTTTAATGGCATATTTCTAGAATGAAGACAGTAGGAGAGTATAAACAGTGGGTGTGAGGAGACCAAAAGAATGAATTTACATGGTTATTTCTGATCCTTTTGTAGAATCTTTGTTAGAGAATGTATTCATTATGAACTGTTCTACAATAAGCTACCCTAACGTTTAATGGATTAAAAGAACAATACTTTATTGCATCTCTGGATTTTCAGGGTTGAAAATCTGAGTAGTTCTATTACTTTAGTCTCACCATGTAACTGTTGTTTCTTTCAATTTGGGGTTGAAGTTCTAGGATAGCATTACTCACTATCACATATTTGTCCTGTCTCAGGCTTGCAGGTGGGGAACCATGGCCTTTCCTCTTTCATGTGGGTTTTTAGCTTCAAGTAGAGAGTAGAGGAGTAGAGTAGAGTAGAGTAGAGTAGAGTAGAG
>NW_004524614.1:10927646-10936735 GCF_000260255.1 Octodon degus
ACTACGCTGGTATTGAAGATAGATCAATAGGTACAAGCAGCCAGCTATGAGGGCTGTAAATAAGAATGATGGGGGTGGTGGGGAGATGGCTCAGTGGCATAAGTGCTTGCCTGGCAAATGCAAGGTCCTGAAAAAAAAAAAAAAAAAAAAAAAGAACAAAAGGGGTAGGTGTAGGTGAGTGACAGAGACAGTGCTCAGAGTGGATGAGCATTAGCTGCACACTGGCTTTGATCTCCAGCACTAAAAGAACTAACTACCAATCAGCAAGGAACTAAATCCAGTGCTTCTTTGGATGAATATGATCCCTTACTTTAATTGTCTGTTAGGATTTAATTGAATGGATAGGCTATAATTTGCTTTTTTCCCACAATTTTTCAATGTTATTCACCATGGTTAAAGAATATATGCCCACTCAAGTGGCCTATGTCAGTTAGTTAATTATGACTTCATTAGGTGAGATAGAGCAATGAAAACAGTACATTATTTGAAAATAGGAACTGATTCTAAATCTTCTGCTTATAAATTGGTTGTCCTTGGAAAGTTATCATGTGGAAATTTCATCCTAATGTTTAAGATAGGAATACTACTGCTTACTCCTCAGGGTATTGCAGACTCTAAATAGAGTAATGCCTATAAAATGTCATCTCAGTGCCAGATAGCAGCTATTATTATTAAGAAAAAGGATTTGGCTTCGTCAGCCTCAGGTAAGTCCTGTAGCATAAAAGAAGCAATCAAGAATAAATTTCTCTCTAACAGATCCATTGGTCATTCAGCAAAGCAACACTGTAAACCTTTTGTGAAGTCCCAAGCTGCCAAGAGAGGGATGTGGCCCAGGATCATAATGGAAAACTTCTGCTGGGGTTGGGTTGACAAACTGATCTCTGATTACAGCCACCATTTCTCGAGGGTCACCTTAGTCATCAATCCAGACCCCAGGGCAGAGCATGCAGTGAGCCCATTTCCAGCTGTCTGCCTTCAATTCTCAGAGCAGAACAAAACCATTAATGTTTAATATTTAAACAAAAACTTTCCATTATTAATCATTTAAAGCCCAGTGATGATTATTAAAACATAATGGATAGGGTCTTACTTTTAAAGCTTGAATTTTAATGACTGTGATAGAAATCAGAACTTAAAAAAAAACCTGAACTCCTTGGTCCTCTGGAGATTGTTATTCCTGCTGGCCAGAGCACCGGGCAGTTTTCCTGATTCTTCTGGAGCTGCCATTCTTGCCCCATACCCTTCTCTGCCTGCAGGTATCAAGCATCCCCAGGACAGGCCCTACAAGCTTTCCACACAGTGTACCCTGCAGACTTCCTAGGCCCTGGATCTCAAGACCATGGCATGGTAAGACCTTAGGATTGCTTCCAGCCTATCCTCAACTCCTGAAGTCCCAATCTGTAAAGACCACAGAACATCTCATCAGCCTAGGAGGTTCATCCCAGGTAGAGAGTTCCAGATACTTAAAAATAAGCTCACGATTTCATTGCTGGTCACTTCTGGTAAGTTTTATGAGGTTGGCTGATTCTCTATTAGTTCCTTGTTCAACAGAACCTGTCTTGCACAGTGGACCTCAAGATTGGGAGGAGGAAGAGAAGGAGGAGGAGGAGGAAGAGGAGGAGGAGGAGCAGGCAGGAGCATAGCACAGTCCTCTCACAGGTTCCACATGGTCCATGTGCAGCTGTAAGCTGGAGTCACAGCTGGTGAAACAGCTGGGGCTGAATAGATTAGCCCCCTTCAGTGGAGCAGGCTAGACAGTTTCAAGGGGTGGGAATCACTTTAATAACGACAATTTTAAAACATAAGATTCTTTTTTAATTTTAAAGAGAAAAAACAGTAAAACAATTTCAAAACAATTTAGTTGGAGAGTCACAATAATTAATACGTTGCACTTCATAGTAGTTATTCAGTGTAGGAATGAAATACTGTCCAAGCAATATTAGCACAAACTTTCCTTTTTAATAAAATAAGAGGAACTAGCTGTATAACTATCTTGTATATATATGGATTCTTTTTCCCTTTGCTCCTTTCCCCTTTCCCCCATCACAGTTTGTTTTTTCTTTTGAACAATTGGTTCCCAATTCACAATACCTATGGTACATTTTGGACTTTGTGTACTCATTCAAACATAAGATTCATGAAAATAAAGTTTAATAAGACACTTGTGTGACTGAAATAGAACTAAATTCAATGAAAATTTCAACCAAAATTTTTCCAGGACTTGAGATGAAAAAACTTTGATTTTGAAGTTCCTCTGAAAGAATAGACAATTATAAAAAGGAAGAATAAAATATTTATTAAATATTAAAACACAGTGTACAGGCACAAATATTAAAATGTCATACAACAATTAACAGAAAGTTAAATACTACATAACTCAGAATCAGGTTCATGGATGTGTGAGAATAGGATACATGACCAAAGTGAACTATTGAACAAAATGAATTGGGAAAACTCAGTAGTCATTTGGAAAAATAGAAATGACCAATATTTAGCATCCATGTGACATGCAGTGTATATGCTGTAATCCCAGCACTCACGTGGCTGAGGCAGGAAGGCTGTTGCAAGTCCAAGGCTAGGCTGTGCTGTGCTACATAGTGAGTTCAAACCAACCTGCCTCAAAAAACCAAGAAAGAAAATGAATGACAGATGTTCACACCAAAATAAATTTTACATGGTATAAGTATCTAAATGTTAAAACATGCCCTTTAATTAAAGTACTCAATGAAGACACAGATAATTTAATAATCTTAGTATGTATCTTTTTAGATGGTCATCTAACACTGCATATCAACATTCCCAGGTGAGATCTAAGATCTAGCAACCATGAATGGGACTTCTTCCCCATATAAGAATATATATATATATGATTTACTTTTGCTGGACAGTATCCCTCTGTGTTTTGAGTGAGCAATCTCAGAACATAAGCATCAAGGAACAGTAACATTAACACAGTAAAAAATACTGGGCTTTACCCAGCCCTAGCCACTGTTCAGAGTACTTTTGTTTTGTAAGTTTTTAAAAATATATATATTTTTAATTTTTAAGGCGAGGATTGGGGGCTAGCTCAGTGCATAAATACCTGCCTGGCAAGCAGAGGGTCATGAGTTCAATCCCTGGTACTGGAAATAAAAAGAGAAAGAATTAAATTTTTTTCAAGAAAATACACAAAATAGTAAAACAAAACCATTCGAAACAATATAAAATTTCACTAAACAAAGTGATAGGAATTCAACAATGGTTGTTTTATTGCATGTTGTGGACTTCAAATTAGTTGTTCAGATTACCAAATATAAGCATGCAAAATTGGTAAAAATAATTATATAAAATTAAAAAGGGAAAAACTTTAAAGAGTTAACTGCTATTTTCACAGAACATCAGAAATCAGCAGTACAATTATCCAAGCTATACTATGTATTTTTTTCTTCTTCCTTTCTTTTCTGCTTTCCCTCATCCCAGTTTTCACAGTATCCATTACACATTTCAGATCCTATTTACTCTTTCAAGTTCTAACACTAGTGATAAAATGCGATGTTTACATGTGTGGGTCCTATTTATTTCACTTATGAGTATGGTCTCTACTTGCATCCATTTACCTATAAAAGTATTGAGCTTATCT
The DNA here is from genome assembly GCF_000260255.1 of Octodon degus. Lineage (NCBI taxonomy): Eukaryota > Metazoa > Chordata > Mammalia > Rodentia > Octodontidae > Octodon > Octodon degus. Next base: position 10,931,266 of record NW_004524614.1, read on the forward strand.
TTTTTATAGCTGAGTAATACTCCATTATATAATACCACATCTTATGAAAGTTTTAAATAATTGAATCCTCACAACCACCACATGATGTAGTGTCTTTTTCTATTTGGGCTCTTATATCAAAATACCATAAATGGTGCCTGCTTACTGCCTCTTCTTAGGATGATGATGAGGAAATGAGATTTCTAGGCTCTCTTTACAAGGGCATGAATCTTATACATGATAATCTTTTCTCATGACCTAATTATCTTCAAAAGGTGTTAGCTTCCAGTATCATCCCCTTATACATCAGGATTCAAGATAGGAATTTGGGAGCTGCATTCAGGATCTCAACAAGGGTAGGCTGGGTGTACAGTCCTGTGTTTCTAAGCATTTATACAGTGCTTTCTCATTAAGATGTGGGAAGGCTGTGGGAGGAGGCTTCTGGGTAGGGTTATCAAAAATTCTGTTAGAGTATGTTATTTCTCACATTTGCTTTTTTGTTGTTGTTGTTTGTTTTGTGGTACCTGGGATAGAACTCGAGACCTTATGCTTTCCAGGCAGGCACTTATGACATTGAGCTATCTCCCTGGCCCCTGAGTATGTTACTTCTGTAGTAGACCATTGGGTGTCTAAATGGCACTTGCAAGAAGGTATTTGGAGAGCAATTTGGCTTCATCAGAACTCTGGTGGTATACAAAGCCTAAGGTGAAATAGAACCACATTTAGAAGATGCATAGGAGGAGAAGAGAGGTGTAGGCCCCTTCCACATCCCATAATGAGCAGAAGAGATAAGGGACTCCTCTCTTTCTCTTTTATTCCACAGCTTGATCCTTGAGCAAGTCCTATACATCCCAGCTTGATTCCTACCACTGTTTAGCACTGCTCAGACTCCATTGTCCTACAACAGGTCATTCACATGGTTGACCCTGCAATCTGAAGAACTGTTATGATTTAGATCTAAATGGTTCCCCAAAGCTTCTTGTGCTCTTGGGTCAGAGCTTTTGAAAGGTTATTGATCATGGGACATGTATATCTACTTGTTGCTTGGAGGCAGGCTTTGGTCAGAAAAGGCAGCACACCCTAGCTGTGGCCTGTAAAGGTCTATCTCCCTTCTCAGCTCTTCCTTTAGTGCTCTCTGATTCCTGTATGCATGTCATGAGCAATTGTCCTCCTCCATGCCCCTCTTCCATGCCATTCCATCTCATAGCAAGTTGACTATGGGCTGAAATATAAGTCAAAATGAACCTTTCTTTATTTAAGCTGCTGGTGTCAGGAATTGTTTTTCAGCAGTGAGGGCAGTGATTGAGAAGAAAAGAATTCTCTCTCCCACAAACTGTGGTTTCTTCTCTTCCGGCCCCATCCACCTTACTAACTTCTGGCATATCAGCCTTCTTGCTATGATCATGACAGTATGCACTTCCTCATGAACCCTGCACTAGCTCTTTCACTAGATTTCTTCTACTGTTATAAAATACTTGAGAGAAGTCAACTTAAAGGAGAAAAGACTGGTTTTGATACAGTTTCAAAGTTCATGTTAAGCTAGCTCTGTTGCTTTTGAGTCTGTGGCAAGGAACATGTGGTGGAGGAGGCTGCTCACCTCATGGCAGCCAGGAATCCGAGAGAGAAAGAGAAAGGGACTGGGATCCCAATTTTCCCTTCAATAGCACTCTTCCAATGGGCCTAACTTGCTCCAACAATGTCCTCCCTCTTAAAAGTTCCATCACCTCCCAGTAGGGCCATCAGCTGGAAACATAGTGGTTGTGGGTAGGGAGAAAGTAAAAAGATGTGTGTTCACATAGAAACCAAGAGAAGAAAGTTGTCAAAGGTGGGACATTCATCCATGGTTTTTTTTTTTTTTTCCTTTTTTGCGGTACCAGGGATTGCGGTACCTTGCACTTGCCAGGCAAGCACTTATTCTACTGAGCTATCTCCCTGGCCTCTCATCCGTGTTTAATGCCAATGAATGGTTGAGAGGACGGGGATGAAGTATTCATTTGATCAGTATATTAGTGTCCTTCTCATTTCATTCTATTGGTATGGCAGAGACCCACTTGCATGATGGGGACTGAAGTATGATAGGTAATAGCACAGCACAGACAAGCAAGGGTTCATAATTATCATTGACTTAATGACTATATGAATCATTTGATATGCATTTATCTAAAAAGAGAGGAACTACAGTATTTTCCGGAAAAATATATAGACATAGGAAATACAAAATAAGTTGGAGTTCAATTTTATATTGTTTCTTTTTTGTTTTTGTTAGTTTATATGTATTTATATAGTAAGGAAAATTAGAATAATACTTCATTATTTCATAAATCATCTCTATGGGGTTGGACATCTAAGGAGAGTTTAACTTATAGTAGAATAATGAGAATTGTTTCTTACTCTGCAGTTTGATAACATTTTCAAATAATTTCAAAAAGAAAAGAAATAAATAGGATGATTCTATATTTATGTAAATAGATGAAAGTGATTGAGTATGGGGGTTGGTGGCTCAGAACCAGTTTGAGCCAATCTAGGGGAAGGCTGGATGGCCAGAGGAAAGCCCCAGGAACCAGTGGGATTGTTTTGGTTCCTTTGCCCTTTTCTGAAAACACATGAGGACTCATACAATTCATTCTTTGAGTGACAATTTTCTCGAAAGTGACTTTGTCTTGAGCAAGGTGTTTGTTCTCTCCATGGGGACCCTTCTGTGTGTGCCAGTGTCTGTTTCAGTCCAATAGTCTGCAGAGAGTTCTCTAGTTATGCCAAACTTGGATGATATACTGCCACTTATTTTCAAAATTAATTTTATTGGTACATTTTAGAGATACACAATGATCACATGCATCATAGGGAATTTACACCTGTACATAAAACATCTTGATTCTTCTTTTCTTCTCAATACCCTCTCCTTCCTTCAGTCGCTGTTCTTCACTTTATATACCAAGGCTTTGTTTCTATTTTTCCTTCTATTTACTTCCATCCTTTCCTTCCTTTCCTCACTAGCCCCTTTCTTGTTCCCCTTCCTGTTTCCCAATATTTATTATATATTTTGGTCCTTGTTTACCCTTTCTGTTTCTCACACCAGAAAAACAGTATGATATTTAAATATGTGTGTCTGATTGATTTCACTTAAGAAAAGGGCTTCAAGGTACATCCATTTACTTAGAAGTGTCTCAAGTTTATCCTTTATGGCAGAGTAGTACCTTGTTGTATAAAAAACATCACATTTTTTTAATCCATTCATTGATCGATGGACATTTGAATTGTTTACAAAATTTAGCTATCACAAACTGTGCTCCTATAAACATTAGTTGCATATATTGTTGTGGATTGATGCTTTTAAATCTTTTGAGATGTTAATTAGAAGGGGAATAGCTGTGTTGAATTGACCCTTACTTATCTGAAGAATCTTCATGCATGTTGATTTCCACAGTGGTTGTATCAGGCTGCACTTCCACCATCAATGGAAAAGGTTCATTACTCTCCTCCCAGTTCCCCCAGCATTTGTTATTGTTTGATCTCTTGATAATTGATATTTTTCTCTGGAGTGACATGGAATCTCCATGATGAGGCATGTTTAAGTTGCATATCTTGAATGACTAGTGATGTTGAACATTTTTTTCATATATTTATTTACCATTTCTACTTCTTCCTCTGAGAAGTGTCTATTCATTTCAAATTCATATTTTTGGAATAGGTCTTGAAATTTGAGAGTTCTGGTTTATTTTTTAGTTTTTCATATATTCTAGATCTTAGTCCTTTGTCTGAGAAACAGTAGCAAAAATATTTTCCCACTCTGTGGGTTGTTTCTTACTCTGTTGGTGATTTCTTTTGCTGTGCTTTTTAGTAAGAGGAGATTCAAGTTGATTCTTTGTACTATTTCCTGTGTGATCAAGGCTTTGTTCATAAAGTCGTTGCTCCCACCTATATCTTCCAAAGTCTGTATATTCTGTCTTCCAGAAGCTTTGGTGTTTCTGTTTGAATATTTAGATCTTTGATCTATTTTGATTTGAGTTTAATGCATGGTGATAGACATGGATCTACTTTTAGTCTTCAGCATGTGGAAAGCCACTTTTCCTGACATCATTTATTAAAGAGGCCCTTTCTTCCAGTGAATGTGTTTAGCCCCTTTGTCAAAGATAAGGTGGCTGAATGTAATCAAAGTTGTTTCTGCATCTTCTGATCTGTTCCATTGACTTTCAAGTCTCTTTTTTCCAGTACTATGCTGATTTTTTAAAAAAAAATTACAGTGAGTTTGTTTTATAATTTCAAGTCAGAAGTTGTGATGCCCCCTGCCTTGCCTTTGTTACCCAGAATTACTTTTGGTATTCTAGGTCTCTTATGGTTCCAAATGAATTGTAGAATCATTTTCTTCAATTCTGTCAGGTATGCTGTTGCTATTTTGATCAGGAGTGCATTAAATCTGCATAACAATTTTGGAAGTATGGCTAGTTTCACTGTACTTGCCCATGAACAAGAGATGTCTTTCCATTTTTTTACATCCTTACAATTTCTTTTTTACTTATTATACTTTTCAATGTTAAGGTCTTTTATTCCCTGTGTTAAATTGATTCCTAGGTATTTCATTATTTATGCTGTCATGAAAGGTGTGATTTCCCTAATTTCTCTCTTAGTAAGTTTGTTACTTGTGCACAGGAATGCTATTAATTCTTGAGTGTTGACTTTGTATCCAGCTAGACTTGTGAATTTGATTATCAAATCTAAAAGTCTTTTGGTGGAGTTTTGGGGATCTTCTATTTAGAATACCATGTCGTCTATAAATAATGATAGTTTAACTTCTTCCTTTCCCATCCTTATTCCTTTTATTTCTCTCTCTTATCTAATTGCTTTTGTTAATGTTTTCAGAATGTATTGAATACAAATGATTACAGTGGACATCCTTGTCTTGTGCCTGATTTTATCCATGCTTAAGGACCTTGATAATCTTCTCTATATCATTTCAATTTTAGTATATGTGCTGCCAAAGCAGGCACTGTGCCTGATTTTAGAGAGAAAGTTTTCAGTTTTTGTCCATTTAGTATGATGTTGGCTGTTGTTTGTCATAGATGGCCTGTAACAGATTGAGAGGAAGACCAATTTGTTATAGGGTTTTATCAAGAATGAATGCTACAGAGTCCCAGTCCAGGTGCAGCGTGGGCCGGACCTTCTCCCACACCCTCGGGCCGTCCCCCACCGCTCCGCCGTACCTCCCCACCCCTCCCACAGAGTAGGAAATTCTGCCGACTTCCGGGAACCCCCAGACCCAGTCCTAGCCCAGGAATTTCTGCCGAGTGCCAGGAACGCCCAGACCCAGTCCTATCCCAGGTCCCTAGTGAGAGGACCTCAGCACAGCAGGCAGACCTAAGCCAGATGCAGCTGGATAAGTCCAAACTCTGTAGAGCTCTACCTGAACTTCGGTACGTGTGAAGGTTATAACTACAGCAAAGATCTACAACAAAGGGCAGAAGACAGTGCTACACAAAATGACGAGAAGGAACAA
>NW_004524614.1:10944825-10951068 GCF_000260255.1 Octodon degus
CTTTCGATTTGATTTGAAACTGTCTCATTGCTATATGTTTATCAATAAAACTTGAAAAAAAAAGAAACAACAACAAGAAAAAAGAATGGATGCTACATGGAGAAAAAAATTCTTTCAAGCTTTCACAGAGAGTGAATTGGTCAAGCAATGGCCGTGACTCATCCATATGGCTGACACTGACAAACTGAGATACAGGGTTTCAGGTTAAATCCTGAGGGGATTTGACTGACCTTATCAGATACAAAAGTTACATTTCTTTTTATATAGGTCTTGCTCTTTCTTTGTCTTAACCATCCAGCTGAAAAGTATGAAAATGAAGTATAAAAAGTAAAGCCATATTAATATAATGAGCTGTAAATTGCTCAAGTCAACAACTTTGGACATTGACAGTCTATGGAAAACCCACTACTATTATGAACTATTGGGTTATATTGGGATATTTTGCTGAGTTCATGTACCTACAGTATTTAAATGACAATGGAATGCCCCTCTCTGACAAAACTAACCAAAAAAGGGGGATACAAATGAATGACCATTTTGTATCTGTATACTCAAAATAGGATAGATATACAGCTCCATTCTGTTAATTCAATAAATAGAGAGATTTGTACTAATAGTGTTCGGACAGGATATCAAGTCCGCATCTTGTACAATGAATGACCACTAAGACAACAATATGCAATATATTAATTATTGAAAATGTACTAGTAATCAGTTGTGAAACTGTCTCATTGCTATTTGTTTCTCAATAAAAATATATAAAAAAAGAAAGAGTGCTAGACTTTGTCAAATGCTTTTTGTGCATCTATTGAGATGATAATATGGTTTTTGTCTTGGCTCTGTTAATATTGTTTATTATGTGCATTGATTTGCATATGTTGAACCATCCCTGCACCTGTGGAGTGAACCCTACTTTGCATGGTGTTGGATCTTATTAATGATTTTCCGCAGTGTTTGCCAGTATCTTACTGAGGATTTTTGCATCTCATGTTCGTTAGCAGTTTTATTTTTTGGTTGGATCTTTCTCTGCTTTTGGCATCAAGGTAATACTTGCTTCTAGGAATGAGTTGGTTAGTATTGCTTCTCTTTCAATTTCATTGAAAAGAGTTGAGAAGTAATGGCATTAGATTCCTTCTGAATTTCTTGTAGAATTCAACAATATCAAATTCATCAGGACCTTGGATTTTCTTTGTTGGTAATTTTTAATTACATTTTCAATTTTATTGCTATTAGGTTATTTAGAATTTTTAGACTTTCTTGTTTCAGGCTTGGTAGTTGATATGTATCTAGGAATTTGTCCATCTCTTTTCTGTTTTTCATACTATTAGCATACAGGTCTTTAAAATAGATATTGATAATCTTCCGGATTTCTGCAGGATCTATTGTGATTTTACCCTTTGTATTCCTAATTGCATGAATTCAAGTCTTTTCTTTCCTTTTTGTTGATAACATTGGTTAAGGATTTGTCAATTTTATTTAATCTCTCAAACAACCAATGCTTGAATCCACCAATTCTTCATATTTTTTTATCTCAATTGCATTAATTTCTGCTGTGATCTTTATCACTTCCTCCCTTGCTACCACTCATATTGTTGACTTTGCTTTTGTCTCAGGAGGATGGAGGATACACAGCAAACTGTTCTGCTCTCACATGCATCACTCCTTCAACTGCTTGACTGACCATGACTAGTGGGGCATACTTGGTTTTCCACCTAGAGATTTCATAGTAAAGTCCACTTTTGTTGAATAGGTAAGAATCCAGTTCAATCACTAAGATAGGCTATTATTGAAAGTGGAATCTAGTACTGTAACCTATACATTTTATTTTTATAAATTAAAGTCTACTTCACAAATGAGAGATAATAGAAGTTGCTATTGTCCTTCCCTTTTTATTTATTTTGTTGGTGAATCAGGATTAAGGTCAACTGAGTGTGTAGAAGAAAGTCTGAGGAGTCTGCCTTCACTAGCCAAAATTCTTTAAAGAGAGAAAATAGTTCTTATTTGCACCTCTTTCTTACTTTTTGGTCTTTCCAACCCTCTATAAATATGGCTACTTACTCCTCACTTGTCATCTCCCATCTCTGTATGTTTTGACTCCTTTGCCTGCCAACAAATGGAAAGAGGCTGTTTTATATCCCAGTACTAGCCTGGCTCTTGGTGTGAAGTAATCATCATGGACTGCACACTCAGTGCCCCAATATTTCACAAATCATGCTGCCTTTGCTATGGTTGGTCGCTTTGCCTGCATGCTTTTCCCTCATTATTCTACCTAATGAATTTAACAATAACTGGCCCAGTTATGCCTTCATTGAAGAATATTCAAAGACTACTCCCTGTTACCACCAAGAAAAACTGAGTGTTTCCTAAACACTGTATGGATTATTTTGAGGTGAAAGTGATATTTTTTTGGTGCCAGGAATTGGACACAGGACCTTGCCCTTGCCAGGCAGGCACTTCTGACAGTGACTGAGAAAGAGTACACGTGGGAAAGCTCTCTATTCTCTTTATTTCTACTTAAAAGCAGATTATAATTTTCCTCTGCATAAATGTTTCCCCTTTCCTACCTTGTGCTATTACCACCTTGGACAAAAAGTTGGCACCCACTGGGTCTGCACAAACTGTACTAAAATATCTCCTTTTTCCATTACTTTTCTTCATATACTTTTCTTTCTACAATTTGCTATACCCAGGAGACCCAACTCTCTTTCCTTTGTTTACTACTTGTTCACAAATGTATCAGCTTAAGATGATATACAATCCCCAAATTCTAAAACCTTATTAAGATACTTATCAATAAGTCTTCCCATGTGTATGTGTGTTACATGCATAAATGATCTTTTTCCCTAATAACCTTTCATCAGTTCAATTCTTGCATCCCAGCCACATAATCTAGAAAGGTGAATTAATAGTTCTCTCTCTTTGTCATGGCTTGTGCAAGTGTGCTCACTCATCTCTGTCTCCTCTATTACATACATCTGCATTCTCAGCATCTAACAAGTATAAGAATATCTCACTTTTTTTGCTTTCCTTTGTTAAAGCTTTCATCTATTAAGTGTGGTTTTTACAGATCAAAGGTTTTGGGCAACTTTGTATTGATCTAGTCTATAGGTGCCATTTTCCTAATGGCTCATATGACCAATTACATTTTTTAACAATGAGGTGTTTTAAAATTAAGGAATCCACTTTTTCAGATATAATTCTATTACACACTTAATAGATGACGGCATAGTGAAAAAATAAGTTTTATATGTAATGGGAAACACAAAATTGCATGAACTGCTTCAATGGTATATTTATGTGAGTCACTTTATTGCCATGGTCTGTACCCAAACTGGCAGGGCTTCTGAGGTATGTCAAGTACAAGTGTTGATACAGGGTAGGTGCCAAGTATGTGTCTGCTGAGTAATGAGTGAGGATTGCAGCGGAGATAAGAAAGGTGAAGCTCACAGTACTTCTGGGGACTCGTCATCTTGAAGGTAGGAGTACGGAAGACTCGTGTTCACGGCAGCTCTCGTTAACAGCCTCACTAACCTTCCCAATATGAACAGGAGAGGCTGAAGAGCCTTAAGTCCCACTCCCTATTCTGTTTCTTACTCACTATAGCCCTTTATATTACTCACTTCCTGTCTGTAATGGTGTGTGTTGGTGTATAAGTGAGGTAACCCCTGAGGAAGGCTTTATGAATGATTTTATAATGCTGTAAACTGTGTAAAAATGCTAAATGCTGTTATGAATCAGTAAAGTGGGGGAGTGATTTGAAACTGTTAGACTTGCCTGGATTGCTAACTACTTTATTTTTTTAAATTAAAAAAGAACTAAAACCACCCCTAGGGAAGAGTCTTGATTCTCACTCTTTCTCATGAGTAATTTCTTATTAAGAATAACAAATAAGACAAGAGTTAGAATTTCAGATGACAGGATGGAGTGGGGGCTGCCTCTGTTGTCTTAATTCCCACTTCCAGTGTATTTAAGTACATGTCTGTAAAGAGAATGAGACATAAACGATTAACATCTGAAAGCATTTCCTGCAAACATAAAATTTTTAAAAGCACTGCAACAACCTTTCCTTTGGAGGGCTGAGTAAGCCAAAAAGTCTTTTGGATATTTACTCTTTTAATTCACATCTGCTGTGAAGAGTTTCTTAGCAATGCCCTGATGTTTGGCAGGAGGGATGGCATTTTCTCCAGGATTGATATCAAGTCATTTTGGACCTCTGACCTCCCCTGCAATGGGCACTGTGCAGGCCAGAAATAATGAGCTGATTTGTTCCATGACTGGATAGAAAGTCAATGCCAAAAGCCAATTAGTTTGGCATATAAAGGTGTCACTTCCCAACAGTCAGGACTAATGTTAATACAAAGACTAAAACCCTACAAGTTGTCTGGAAGACAGTAAATTTAATTTTTTAGGGCTTGATTTGCTTCATCCTGAAAGTGTGGACCTTGCCAGGAGCTTTCCTCATGAGTGTGATGATCATGCCTTGCATGCCAGGTAATATGGGTTGTTTTGGTTTGTTTCCAAAGAAGGAAGCAATGACAGAGGGAGGAAGGTAGAGTGGGGCTTCCCTTGTACCTATCAACCTTAGGTGATGGGGATGGGGGCTTTTCCTCATCATCTTGTTGGGTGTCAGGTGTCCCCTTTGTACTGAGGAGTGTCCTGAGTGCTCTGTAGAGGGGTGGTATGTGTAGGGTCACAGAAAATCAGATGGACACCATTGTGAGAGAGGGAGGGACATCCTAACTGTGTGAAGGCTGAGTGGTCAACAAATGCAGGTTCAGACCCAGGCTGTGTTAGATTCTTCTTCAGGGGAGAAGTTTTCATTCTGTCCTGAGGAGAGCTCAGACTTTTATCTTGAGTGGGCCTCCTTCAAATGTGCATAAAAAACCAATAAGCTGTTTTTTGAGTTTCAAAAAGTTCAAATATTTGTATAAAGCCACATGCATGTATGATGAAACATCATGTGTTATTATTTTCAACATGTCTCTATGTGTGTTTGTGCATATCACATATGCACATTTGTAATATATGTGTATCATTATATTCTCAAGGTAACACACAGTTATGCAACACTTTAACAACAGAGTTACATCATGAAAAACATGTTGTTAGGCAAATTCATCCTTGTGTGAACCTCACAGAACCAAAATGGTGTAAACTCTTGTACACCTAGGCTGTGGGGTATAGCCCGTTGCTATTATGTATTAATCCTATACAGTATGTTGCTATACTTAGTAGTGCAGGCTATTGTAATGCAGTGCTATTTGTGTATCTGATCACTGTAAAGGCATGGTGATAATATTAGGTAACAGATTTTTTTCAGCTCCATTGTAATGCATGGGACACCACAATCCATGTGATACATCATTTACAGAAATGTGGTTATGTGGTATATAACTGAATGTATCTTGCAAAATCCCTTCACTGACCACATTTTCCCTAGAAAGCTTTGAAATGACACTTTAATATATGTTGTCAATGACCATCAGGAGAAAAATGACTTCCAGATCACAGCTGCATGCATGAAATTAAAAATGGAAAAAGTCACTTGAGCTTTTTACTCAATTCATATCTGATTTTCAGAATGTGGAAAGTACTTTGGGGAAGCACTTCAAATACAAGGAATTGGAGGAGCCTCTATTTGGTCTCCAGATAAGGTACTGTGAATCCTAACTTGTGTTTGCGGTGTGTTTATTGACATATTGAAGTGGGTTTAGGTTAGGGACATAATGCCCCACCCTTTCTGGCCTCTGCAGGGCTAAATATCTGCACATTTGTAGAGTCCAACTGTGTCACTAAAGCCTAGAAGATACTGTTGAATTAAATTGTCCCAGCCGTGAAAAGTTTTATACAATTAAAGAAACAAAACAGAACAATACACTAGGTTTGATGAAGCATTACAGTGAGATGGGATATTTAGAATGTTTTGGAACATCTATGGTTAGTGCCCCCCAGGTCTTTTTTTTTTGTGTGTGTGCTAAGACTCAAACTCAGCACCTTGAGCTTGCCAGGCAGACAAAGTACTGCTGAGCTAGATCCTCAGCCCCTATGGTTGGTAGTTTTGTTTTTGCTTTTTTTTTCAATTTTTAAATATTTATTTATTTATTGACATCAGTTATTTTTATTTTAAAGAAAGAAAAAAAATAAAAACAGTGGTACAAAATCTCAGAACAAGATTTTAGGAGAGTAACAATGGTTAGTACATTGTGTGTTGTTATTGCCAAAGTAGTTTCTCATATTACAAGA
>NW_004524614.1:10951168-10957951 GCF_000260255.1 Octodon degus
AGAGAGAGACAGAGACAGAGAGAGACAGAGAGAGACAGAGAGAGAAACAGAGAGAGACAGAGAGATAGAGAGACACAGAGACAGAGAGACACAGAGACAGAGAGAGAGACAGACAGAGACAGACAGAGACAGAGAGACAGAGACAGACAGAAAGAGAGACAGAGACAGACTCAGGAAGATATGATTCACTGAAGGCTATTGTTCTCCTCATCTGCCAAGCTGGTGGGGGCAGAAGAATGCAGGTGAGGGGGAAGGCCAGAGAAGGATGATCTAAGCATTAATGATGTAGGCTTCCTTTAGAATCTTTGTTCTCATCTTCACTTATAGAATTCTTATATGTCGACAAAAGGTAGCTAGTCCTTTAATTATTTGTTTTCAGGAATCAGGTCTCAAAGAAATATATTAGTAAAGGAAAAAACAATCAATGCTAGCAATTTTATTAAAGTTTGGTGCCTGAAGGATAATAAAATAGCAAAGCAGAGAGAGAAGGGAAGATACATACCTGGACACACAGGTACATTGAAACAAAACATTTTATCAGGAAAGTATACACATATTATAGATTATATGTAATATTTGTATTTATATGTTCCTGTAAAATGCTTTTTTTCTATAAGATAACTAATTTTATTATTGAAGCTTTTAAAGATGGTTTTCTATTTCATAGCCCTGAAATTCAGGTAAGGCATCACCAAGTGATGACGAAGAGTCATCAGTGATTGTAAATCAAGTGTGTGTTTTTTAATTCATATTTCTTAGAATCATACCATCATGAGTTTTCTATAATGAGCAAACATGTAAGTTTATCAAAGGAGCTAAACTTAAAGTATTAGCAGTTTGTTCTTTGAAAGTTGAGTTTCAGTAAACAATTCTCATAACATATTGTGTACCTTGTTCATCAATCTTTAACTTTACCTTTATTAAATTCCTCTGAATTTAAAGTCAATAGCCCTTCCAAGTAGTTCCTCTGGTAATAGCTACTATCAACTTCTTGTAGCCAGAAGAACACTTCAGTGTCCCTGTTTTCAGAGATTATTGAATTTAATTAGAGAAATGATTTTAATTTATTTTCCAGAACAACTTGTCTCTGTTTTGTTTATAATGCAGAAGAAAAAAAAAAAAAAGAGATAAGATGCCAGAGAGACTGTGGTGTCTTTCTTCATGCCACATAGTTCTTACTTTCACAAAATTTTTTATCTTTTTTACTTTTTTAGAACCTCTTTAACTGGCCCAGGATGGCATGAATAAAATATAGGCAGCTTGATTCTCTTTCCATAGTAACCATCAACCTTTTCCTCATAGTGTTCCACAACTTCCAGCTTCTTTGGAAACTTTCTTGGTAGAGCTACAACAAATTTTAACAGTTTGGAAACTAATCTTTAAAGACTTGGGTGAGTAACTTATTTTTTGTCTTCCTCACTTTCTCTTTGATGAGACATAATATATGACACTCACAGTTTATTTATTTATTTATTTATTTTTATTAATTTTATTGAGAAACAAATCATAATGAGACAGTTCCAAAACAGGTTAGTAGGACATTTAAAATAATTAATACATTGCATATTGTTGTCTTCATAGTAGTTATTCATAATACAAATGCAGACATGATATCCTGTCCAAACACTATTAGCACAAATCTTTCTTCTCATTGAATTAAGAGAAAGTAGCCGTATATCTATCCTAACTATTTTGTATACACAGATACAAAATAGTCCTTCCTTTTATTTTATTGAGAAACAAATATAAATGAGACAGTTTCAAAGCTGATTAATAGGACATTTTCAATAATTAATACATTATACATTGTTATCTTCTTAGTGGTTACCCATAGTACAAGAAGCAGACAGGATATCCTGTCCAAACACTATTGCTACAAATCTTTCTTCTCATTGAATTAAGCGAAAGTAGTGTATATTTATCTTAACTATTCTGTATATATGAATACAAAATGGTCCTTCCTTTGTAGTCCTTCATTTGTATTCCCTTTTTTGTTTAGTTTTGACAGAGATAGATACTACATTGCCATTTAAATATTGTAGGTGCCTGAATTCAGCAAAATATTCCAACAGAGTCCAGCAGTCCATAATAGTAGTGGGTTATCCATAGGACTGGCAATGTCAGAAGTTGTGGAGGGCCTTTTACAGCTCAGCATATTAATATGGCTTTACTTTTTACACTTTGTTTTTATACTTTTCTGCTGGATGGTTAAGACCAAGATAAATCAAGACCTATATAACAAGAAATGTAACTTCTATATCTACCAAGATCAATTAAATCCCCTCAGGATTTACCCTGAAACCCTGCACCACAATTTGTAGATCCTTTGTCAGTGACACCCACAGTTTAAAGGAGAGACATGTTGACTCATATTTTTAGCTCATGGTTGAAGTACTCTTGCCACAGCATGAATGTTGGGCTGGTTAATCAGAATATCCCACTAAGCTTAATGTGCAGCATGCCAGGACTTCTCTAGCCAGCATTTCAAAACTGTTCTGAATTCTTTCTGCAAATCAATTCTAGAGTTTCTGAACCACACAGTCAGGTATTCAACTGCCTCACTTCTAAGGGACTGAAATATGACTTCATCACTTTCTCATTCATGAAACTCAAGGTCAGATATCCACAATTTAAAGGAGGGAAGGTTTCTTTTGACTCACATTTTAAATTCCTAATAGGTTGGCTTCCAGGCAGGAAGGCATGGTAGAAGAGGCTGCGGTGGAAGGAACTGTGAGAGAAAGTTGCTCACATCTGGTGAGGAAACAATGATGGAGGTGGGAAGACACACAATGTTCATGTCCTCAATGACGCCCACCAGGCCCCACCTCTTTGCTGCACATCAACTGTAGTACCCCTGTAGTCAAATCACCATGCCCAAGCCCAGCTTTTGAGTATCTGAGGGTTTGTGAGACATTCTAGATTCAAGCAACGCACATTACTTCTATTTACAAATGCCCATTTTATCTCTTCAGCTGGACAACTCAGCAAACAAGAAAATAAAAATCACTTTAAAAGATGACAATTATTAATTATATATCTCGAGTATGTCTCAAGCTCAGAATTTTGCATATTCTAGTAATTCTAAATGAGCCTGCTGAATTCTCTTCCCTTCTCAGCACCTTCAGGTAATATGTATATGTTTCTTCATCACCCACCACGCGTCTCCACTTTGAACTGGGGTTCTATGTGGATAAAAATTTTGTCCCTGTGCTCCTTGTGCAGGAGTTAAGGGAAATTTTTATTTTTAGTCCTCTGGAGGAAGTCTGGGAGTAGTTAGCCTCTGCTGTAACTCAACATTGCAGTACAAGGTCAAAACCAAAATTTTCTCAATCTTGAATTATTGAAGTTGGAAGAAAGTGAAGTCATTACTGGGTACAACATCTGGCGTTTTGGTCCCAAGGCCACAGCAGAATGTTAGTCTCTGAAGCTTAACGATTTTCACACTTCATGTATTGAGCTTAAATTTTTCACAGCCTGAACTCAATTAATTTCCATAGCCCACTGTGGAGGTAGAGGCAGAAGTGCCATAAATTTCTTCAAGGGATGCAAAAATCCTATCATTGATCATCATCACTTGCATAAACCTCAGTCCTTTGCTGCAGTTCCAGAGAGACCAGGGACCTCTGGCAATCTCTGTGGATCAGGTGCTGAAGGATATTTGCTTAGTCTATCAATGATCTCAGCTGGTCTTTTGGGTGGGGAGGGTTACAGAGCAAACCACAGCAGGGGAGACTAAGTAGTTGTATTCATGTGGCAGAACTGTCTGTTGATGGGAGAAACCACAGCTCCAGAGAGTAAGAATATGGACTACGCTGGTATTGAAGATAGATCAATAGGTACAAGCAGCCAGCTATGAGGGCTGTAAATAAGAATGATGGGGGTGGTGGGGAGATGGCTCAGTAGCATAAGTGCTTGCCTGGCAAGTGCAAGGGCCTGAGTTCAATCCCTAGTTCAGCCAAAAAAAAAAAAAAAAAACAAAAGGGGTAGGTGTAGGTGAGTGACAGAGACAGTGCTCAGAGTGGATGAGCATTAGCTGCACACTGGCTTTGATCTCCAGCACTAAAAGAACTAACTACCAATCAGCAAGGAACTAAATCCAGTGCTTCTTTGGATGAATATGATCCCTTACTTTAATTGTCTGTTAGGATTTAATTGAATGGATAGGCTATAATTTGCTTTTTTCCCACAATTTTTCAATGTTATTCACCATGGTTAAAGAATATATGCCCACTCAAGTGGCCTATGTCAGTTAGTTAATTATGACTTCATTAGGTGAGATAGAGCAATGAAAACAGTACATTATTTGAAAATAGGAACTGATTCTAAATCTTCTGCTTATAAATTGGTTGTCCTTGGAAAGTTATCATGTGGAAATTTCATCCTAATGTTTAAGATAGGAATACTACTGCTTACTCCTCAGGGTATTGCAGACTCTAAATAGAGTAATGCCTATAAAATGTCATCTCAGTGCCAGATAGCAGCTATTATTATTAAGAAAAAGGATTTGGCTTCGTCAGCCTCAGGTAAGTCCTGTAGCATAAAAGAAGCAATCAAGAATAAATTTCTCTCTAACAGATCCATTGGTCATTCAGCAAAGCAACACTGTAAACCTTTTGTGAAGTCCCAAGCTGCCAAGAGAGGGATGTGGCCCAGGATCATAATGGAAAACTTCTGCTGGGGTTGGGTTGACAAACTGATCTCTGATTACAGCCACCATTTCTCGAGGGTCACCTTAGTCATCAATCCAGACCCCAGGGCAGAGCATGCAGTGAGCCCATTTCCAGCTGTCTGCCTTCAATTCTCAGAGCAGAACAAAACCATTAATGTTTAATATTTAAACAAAAACTTTCCATTATTAATCATTTAAAGCCCAGTGATGATTATTAAAACATAATGGATAGGGTCTTACTTTTAAAGCTTGAATTTTAATGACTGTGATAGAAATCAGAACTTAAAAAAAAACCTGAACTCCTTGGTCCTCTGGAGATTGTTATTCCTGCTGGCCAGAGCACCGGGCAGTTTTCCTGATTCTTCTGGAGCTGCCATTCTTGCCCCATACCCTTCTCTGCCTGCAGGTATCAAGCATCCCCAGGACAGGCCCTACAAGCTTTCCACACAGTGTACCCTGCAGACTTCCTAGGCCCTGGATCTCAAGACCATGGCATGGTAAGACCTTAGGATTGCTTCCAGCCTATCCTCAACTCCTGAAGTCCCAATCTGTAAAGACCACAGAACATCTCATCAGCCTAGGAGGTTCATCCCAGGTAGAGAGTTCCAGATACTTAAAAATAAGCTCACGATTTCATTGCTGGTCACTTCTGGTAAGTTTTATGAGGTTGGCTGATTCTCTATTAGTTCCTTGTTCAACAGAACCTGTCTTGCACAGTGGACCTCAAGATTGGGAGGAGGAAGAGAAGGAGGAGGAGGAGGAAGAGGAGGAGGAGGAGCAGGCAGGAGCATAGCACAGTCCTCTCACAGGTTCCACATGGTCCATGTGCAGCTGTAAGCTGGAGTCACAGCTGGTGAAACAGCTGGGGCTGAATAGATTAGCCCCCTTCAGTGGAGCAGGCTAGACAGTTTCAAGGGGTGGGAATCACTTTAATAACGACAATTTTAAAACATAAGATTCTTTTTTAATTTTAAAGAGAAAAAACAGTAAAACAATTTCAAAACAATTTAGTTGGAGAGTCACAATAATTAATACGTTGCACTTCATAGTAGTTATTCAGTGTAGGAATGAAATACTGTCCAAGCAATATTAGCACAAACTTTCCTTTTTAATAAAATAAGAGGAACTAGCTGTATAACTATCTTGTATATATATGGATTCTTTTTCCCTTTGCTCCTTTCCCCTTTCCCCCATCACAGTTTGTTTTTTCTTTTGAACAATTGGTTCCCAATTCACAATACCTATGGTACATTTTGGACTTTGTGTACTCATTCAAACATAAGATTCATGAAAATAAAGTTTAATAAGACACTTGTGTGACTGAAATAGAACTAAATTCAATGAAAATTTCAACCAAAATTTTTCCAGGACTTGAGATGAAAAAACTTTGATTTTGAAGTTCCTCTGAAAGAATAGACAATTATAAAAAGGAAGAATAAAATATTTATTAAATATTAAAACACAGTGTACAGGCACAAATATTAAAATGTCATACAACAATTAACAGAAAGTTAAATACTACATAACTCAGAATCAGGTTCATGGATGTGTGAGAATAGGATACATGACCAAAGTGAACTATTGAACAAAATGAATTGGGAAAACTCAGTAGTCATTTGGAAAAATAGAAATGACCAATATTTAGCATCCATGTGACATGCAGTGTATATGCTGTAATCCCAGCACTCACGTGGCTGAGGCAGGAAGGCTGTTGCAAGTCCAAGGCTAGGCTGTGCTGTGCTACATAGTGAGTTCAAACCAACCTGCCTCAAAAAACCAAGAAAGAAAATGAATGACAGATGTTCACACCAAAATAAATTTTACATGGTATAAGTATCTAAATGTTAAAACATGCCCTTTAATTAAAGTACTCAATGAAGACACAGATAATTTAATAATCTTAGTATGTATCTTTTTAGATGGTCATCTAACACTGCATATCAACATTCCCAGGTGAGATCTAAGATCTAGCAACCATGAATGGGACTTCTTCCCCATATAAGAATATATATATATATGATTTACTTTTGCTGGACAGTATCCCTCTGTGTTTTGAGTGAGCAATCTCAGAACATAAGCATCAAGGAACAGTAACATTAACACAGTAAAAAATA
>NW_004524614.1:10958051-10981232 GCF_000260255.1 Octodon degus
CTACTATTTCCGAGATATCTGGTGTGTGATTTCCAGTTTCCTCAGTGCTAGTGTCTTCTGCATTTGTACTGGGTGGACTTGGGGCCTGAGACTGCATTTTATTCCTTCTCTTTGTCATTTTGTATACCTGTCTTCTGACCTTTGGTGTAGAGCTCAGAGAGAGTTATTACCTTAGCACCCGGTCTGGATCTATGAAGTTCGGATTCCTCCAGGTGGGTGTTGTTTGGATCTGGCTGCTGTGCTCCACTTCTTTCTGCTGTAGGCCTTAGAGTTGAACCCTTTGTGTCTCTCTGGCAAGATGTTCTGCTCCTGAATCAGTTGGGTGGGTCTTGCCTCTAGCCTCTTTGCAGGGAGTTCTGCTGAAGGGTTCCCTGCTGGGCCTGCAGCCTGGGTCAAATGAGGATCCCCAGGCCCCAGGTCGTCTCACTCAGTTGCCGGGCCTGCGCTCTGGGTCTGTTCAGGATCCTGCGGCCCTGGTCGTCTCCTATGGTTGGTAGTTTTGAAACATCACAAATTTGTCATTTCATTTTATGGGCATGGTCCCAGACCAATGGTCCCAAAATACAATCTGTCCTATTTTAAAGGACAACTCTTTGCCCTGACAAAATTATGAGCCAGTTAGTTTATGGGATATTCCATCCAAAATTATAATGGTTTCCTTATTGATAAACTTCAAGCCTGAGCTTTTGGGATTAGCATTTGGTTACAGTAATTATTATTATTAATATTAATTATAATTATAATAGTATAATTATTATTAATATTATTATTTATGTATTTAGTACAGGGTCTATAGGGTCTCACTATACGGATTGGACTCATAGTGATCCTCCTGTTTTCAGCCTCCCAAGTGCTGGGATTACAGGTGCGTACCACCACACCCAGTCTCAATCACCATCTCAGTGTGTCCAGGGGTGAGGTGAGCATGGCATGCTGAGAATTGAATCCCAGTCCCTCCATCTGCCTAAGCAGGCACTTTAATCCACTGAGCTAGCTTGCTGGCCCTGGGTTAGTATTTGATAAGTCAACTGTGATGTTTAACATGGTTATTATATGCATATGCCTATTATACTACGAATAACCTGTGGACAAATATCAAATATGTTAAGAATGGGACAGAACTATGGTCTTTTTTGCATTTTGGAATCTACAAATGGAGCAAGTCTGAGCTGTGCAGAGCTCAGCAGAAGCCCATAGCAGTTCATATTTACAGAGTGTGTTCCTAAGTATTGGTGTTAGCTTTTGTGGAAGTGTCAGTTGTGTGGTGGAGAACACACTGTGTGCTGTATTGAGAATGGTGAGTCCATGTGGGTAAGGCTCAACTGGGGAGAAAAAGTGTAATGGTTGATTAGAGCCACCATTGAGGATACAGGGATTAGCCAAGGTGAGGAAGATTTTCTCTTGTTTGTGTCTAAAGTACTGTGGAAAGATTAAATATCATATTGATTTAGGTTTTGAGTATGTTTGGTGCATTTTTATTTGATTTGAGCTTATTTTAAAAAATCACATAGAAATGATTTTTATTAAACATATAATAAATAATATATAATAAATATATAATACATAATATAATATATAATAAATAATATAATAAATAATATATGTAATCAATATATAATAAATTATATATATATTACAGGGTCTCACTATGCATCTCAGACTCATAGTGATCCTCCTGTCTCAGCCTCCCCAGTACTGGAATTACAGGTATGTACCTGGTTTCGGTGGCTAGTATGGTGTACCCAGGGTTCCGGTGCCTGCACAGCATATGATACTGGGAATCAAACCTGGATCCTTGTGCTTGCCAGGCAGGTGCTTAGACTGCTGAGGTACCTTCCCATCCCAATTTGAGCTTATTAAAATAACTGTAGCAGGCATTCAGTTTGTAACCCCCTTGAAACTGGAATGCATGTAGTGAGTGTAAAATAAGTGACTCCATTTAAGGGAGGAAATTGGAAAGAAAATTGGTGGCTCCATTTTTTTAAAGCTAGTTATATATGGAATAATTAGCATTAAAGTAAGTTAATATACTATCCCTAAGCTGATGTCAGCCATGGTTCATGATTTCTATTAACTTAAAACATTTAAGCCTCAATCTTCATAAACAAAGAAAATATATACTTCAAATGGGTAAAGACAGGATTTAATAGTCAAATAATTTTATGAAACGGCTCTTATCACTGCAGTGAATGGAAGGAAGAAATTTGTGGCTTGTAAAGGAGAAAAGAGAAGATTCAAACTTATGTTGCTTGGGTCCATCACCTCTGTCTAATTGGTTGGCAAATTAAAAAAAATGCTTAGTTCACTAGACCATAAATTGAGCTTCCTTATCAGCACAGAGCAAGGAATTTATAGCAGAGTATGGGAGTAAACAAAAGCACTGTAGGTCCAAGTACTTCACTTCATAGCTTCCTTTTCATTAAAACAGACTCTCAAATAGAAGTGCATGCTTCTCATTTCATATTTTCCTCTCCAAAAGAAGGGCTTCTATTATTCATTTTCCCATAAGTAAAGAAATAGATATTTTCATGCAGTGAAACATCTTTTGGATGTTGTGTGTAGTTGCAATCAGAGACCTGAACATAGTGGTGTAGGAAAATTAAAAGGATAGGTGCTTGTATGAGCCAAGTGGCTCCAGGCAGTTTGAAGAACCCAGTCTGTGACTTTCTGATGCCCCATATTCGGTAAATGGCTTTCATCCTCAAAACTCACAGTGAAAGATGGCAGAGACTTTGGTAGCCATCACATCTCCATTTCAAAGAGGAAGCAGGAGGAGGAGGATCTGGCCTGATGTACAAAATTTACTGCAAAAGGCAAATGAATACTGCATTCCAGGTCATCCATTCTGGGACAGGAATAGAAGGAGATCAGAATTTTTTTGATCATGATGAGCGCTGTCATCTCCCCTGGACTGTACTTCCAGATCACACATGCATAAGTGTCATAGGATTTTGTGGATCCTGAGGTTGTAGGGCAACCTCAGGGAAAGCCCAAGCATAAGACAGGCAGGTGAAGTGAAAGGCCAGGTGGTAATAGGCTATGACAGAGTCCACAATGAGGTGACCCAGTGGCTAAGGATGCCAAAAGACCTTGGCAACAGGTGGGGCAGGGGGAGGAAGTCAGTGAGAGTTACTAGAATACTGTAGTCCTTAGGCATGATTTCTGAAAAGACGTGTGTGTGTGGGGGGGCAGGGGAGTCATACTGAGTATACAACTTATAGCCTTCATACTGAGCTATGACTCTCAGTTTTTCTGTTTATTTTCTATTTTGAAACAAGCTCTTCCTAAATTGCTAAGTTGCCCAGATAGGACTGGAGCTTTCAACCTTCCTGCCTCAGCTACCTAGCATTCTGGGATTACAAGACTGTGTCATCACACCCAGATCCTCTTCCTGCTGGGTTGTAGCATGGTAGAGGATGTTGTGGCAAGACAGAGCAAGTTAGCCAAACGGAGCTCACTTTATAATGAAGCAATTGCCTGGATAATCCCCAGATTCATGGTTAATCTGTTTGCTAGGGTAGAGTCCCTGTAACCCATTCACCTCCTCAAAGCCCACTACACAATACTATTCACATATGGCTTTGGGGATTATATATCCAACACGAGTTTTGTTGGGGCCACTCAAATCATGGCACACTGGAAAGGGAAGGGAGCTACCAGCATTGTCTTAAACAGTATGTCACAATATACTGCTTAGAACTGGGGCTGATGGCATTTCTCCTAAAGCAGTCTGTCATATGAAGTGGCCTGTATACCTTATGGAAGTCAGTCTTTCTGAGCTTCAGTTCACCTGCAAGACTAAACTAATAGCTGTGTATCCTTCACAGATGGTTGTGCTGGATAAATAAGGTAACGGATATGAAGTGTGAGCCACACAGCAAACACTCTGAGAGTGCTTGCTAGGATTACAGGATTTTCCATCCCCTAGTTTCAGCTCTAGAATGTGAATCCTTCCTGCCGCAGGAAAAACATCACAGCAAGGAAAATATCATGAATGCAGTGCCCTTGGCTCCCTGGCACGATGCTCTTTCTGTTGAAGGCTGAGACTCTGGTCCTCATTGTCATGTCAAAGCAGTCTCTGTTGTCCTGCAAGAATTCAGGAATGTTCAGGAGGCTGACATTACAATTCCTTCTTGTCAGCTTCTTTTGCAACAAATGATACACAGCCTGCAGCATTTGAACAGTAAATTAATGAAAGATTAAGCATACACATTCCCTGTGGACTGTTCAAGGAAGAACAAATATTCTCTGGAGTCTCAATTACCTTGGTTGCTTGTCTCAGTAAACTGCCTGGCAGACAAATATCTGTCATGTTCTGACTGCACTGAGGATGGGTCCTTGGTACCCAAGACCTACCCTGTTACTTCTCTGGCTTCCTAGAATGAAGACAGATGGTGGTCTGGTTGATGAAGCAAGAACATCTGTAAGGATAGATGTTCCAACCTGCATTTGGACACTGGCTCAGTGCATATTTGCTCTGTTACTGTGTGTATGTTGCTGACCATCTCTGAAACTCAACTTATTTTATTTATTGTTTTCCAGTTGGATAGTAGTTTAACAACTACCTTGTAAAGTTGAAGTCCCAGATAATGCATGAGATGTACCTACCCAAGAGCATAATATTCAATAATGATAGCCGCTACTGTTGATAAATGGGGCTCACCTTTGTATATCTATGCTACTCTACATATGGGTATAATTATACACATGGTGCTGGAGATTGAGTTCAGGACCTGGTGCATGCTAAGCAAGTGCTCTACCACTGAGTTAAACTCCCAGCCCTGTATTATATTTTTAACAGCTTTGCTGAGCTATAACTTGGACACAATAAAGTTTCTTCATTTTAAATTTACAGTGTGAAGAGTTTAGGTGAATATCTGTCTATGTAACCACCACATTCAAGGTCTACATTTCTCTCACCCTTTCCACAACTTATGCCTCTGTAGAATCCAATTTCCCTCACCATCTTTGGCAAATGACTACTTTGCCTTCTGCAGTAATAAGTTTTTGCCTTTTTCTAGAATTACATAAAAATAGAATCAATAGAGTCATCTGTGGTCTGATTGAAATATATAGTGAATATTTAAATTTAAAATTGCATTATAGTAAAAGACACATCGCCATTCATTCCCCTTCAAATACTCTCCTTTGGTTTGGATGTCCTGATTCCACCATTCTTGCTACTATTAGAAGCAGCCCTGATAGTTGTTTTTTTATAAGTATCTCTATAAGGTCATAAAAATATACACTGTACAGTGGATGCAGGTCCCAAGTGCCACTCAGTGGAAAGACAGGCTCGTAAATGTTATGCTGCATCATCCACCACCTTATTCACTGGACCTAGCATTGTGTGACTTCAATTCTTCCCCAAAAGTCAAGCTGATCATGAAGAATAAACATTTTCAATCAATTTAGGACACGATGCAGCAATGACAAACACCTGAAGATACAAAACAGGACTTCCAGAATGGCTTCAGCAAGTAGCAAGAACAGTGCAAGGAGTGTGTGTAAAGTGAGAGAGAGGATTTTGAGGACTATTGGCAAAGTATCTCTGTTGTAATATGTTTTTTTTTAAAAATAATCTTTGCAATGTTTTGATTATGCTGTATATACATAATACATATAGTCTTTTTTTGTCTCTTTACCATAATATTTCTGATTTTTTACATCTGTTTTGTGCACGTATTGCTAGACTGTTCCTTTTTATCATTGACTAGAATTCCATTTACTGGTTGGTGCCATTTAAATAGCATCCTGTTCTGGGCTGTAATTACAGTGATACTATAAACATTATAATGTATGCTTATATGCTTTCAATTCTCCCAGATAAATATCTCAAAATGGAATGTTTTATCCCATAGGGAATCTTTTATATTGTAGGAAATTGCCGACTGTCTTTCAAAGTGTCTGGTACCATTTTGCTTTTCCATCAATAGTGAAAGAAATTTACTGTCTTTAACCTCCAGCCACTGCTTAGTATTGTCATTTCTTTTAATTTTAGCTAATCTAATTTATACATGGAAGTAGCTTATATACTTAATTTTCATTTCATTTCTCTGAATAGTGATGCTAAATTTCTTTTCACATGCTCATTGGCCATTAACTTATTTTCTTTTGTGATCTATGTTTGATGTTCCCTGTTTAATCAAATTATTTGCCTACTAATATCCTCTGCAGTTCTTGAGATATTCTAGATTATAGTCTGCTGTCAGATATGTTTTAGGAAACAATCCCTCTTTAATGATTTGTGATTTTACTTTCTTATTCTCCATTGAAATATCCACTCTCCTCAGCACTATTTAAAGATCATAAAATTTTGATACAAGTTCAATGTATCAAATTTTTATTCTATGGTTTGTGTTTTTATGTGTATGTCTTATTTAGTAATCTTTGTCAACGTTAGGTAACAAAAATACTAATTGCATTCCTCAAAAAAATAAGACCTAATGGGAAAATAAGGCATAGCATGATTTAGGCTCAGAATATAAGCCCCATCTCCAAAATAAATTCCAGTTAAGATTGCTAACCAGATGGACACATTTAGTAGACTGTTGTAACACACAACAGATGCACTGAATTATA
Organism: Octodon degus; assembly: GCF_000260255.1. Lineage (NCBI taxonomy): Eukaryota > Metazoa > Chordata > Mammalia > Rodentia > Octodontidae > Octodon > Octodon degus. The sequence goes on from NW_004524614.1 coordinate 10,964,634, forward strand.
AACTATAATTAAATATAAACAAATAATATTGACATTAATACTTAAAATAAATGATAATATAAATTACAATTAACTATTTGTAAATCCCTAAATGGCCACCTTTGAAGAAGAGGCAAACACATATGTAAATAGAATAATTGGAGTCTTCTTGCTGAATAATCAGTTGTAGAACAGACACAACACACACATAACATACACACTTGATAATGAAGGGATATGGTTGCTTTTGTGTGGATCATCATTTTTTTTAAGAAGGAAAGGTTGATTTAAGTCAGATTTGTGGAGGTTTCAGTCTGTAATCAGCTGGCTTCAAGGCAGAGTCCGTGGCACAGGGCAGCAGGTCAAAGCAGCAAAAGACAGCAATAGCCCTGGACTTTCGTTCTTAACTGTTGTCATCTTTGTTGCCACTCACACCTTGTAAGTCTTTAGTACTGGATTTAATGGAAACTTTGTGAGGTCTGGCCTGCAAGAGATTGTGACTTGGGTTAAGAATTCACCAGATAAAAACATTGACAATTTTATTGCCAATGCACTACAAGCAGGCTCCAGGGACAACAAAGGCTCAGTTAAGGAGAGCTCTGTGATCGGACATGAAGGATTGGAGCCAGTGCTTCTTCAGGAAGTGAGGTTGCAAGAACTTCAGGCCAGAACTGGGGATTGGAGAGTTAAGACATTGTTCCAGAAGAACATGACATGACTGGACTGGAGTAAACGTAGATATATGTAGATGAATAAATGTAAATTGCTGTACATGAAAAAATAAGACTTCCTGAAAATAAGTCCTGCTTCATCTTTTGGATCAAAAATTAGTATAAGACCCACTCTTCTTTGGGTGAGAATATGATAATGATTATATTCAGACTTATGATCTATTTCAAATTAATTTTTATGCATGGTATAACATAATGTAAGAACTAAAGTTCATTTTCTCCTCCATATGAATATCCACTTTCTCCAGCACTGTGTATTAAAAAGACTGCACTGTTCTTATCACAGTACCTCTGTAGTATAATTTCAGGTCAGGAATTTTTTTTTGCTTGAAATTTTGAAACAAATTTTATTTAAGATCTGAAATACAATTCCTAAAATATCAACTTTGCCAGAAAACTGTGTCTACACCATAATGCATTGCCTCTATCATGTTAGAATGTGCATTAGACTCAAATACAAAAACCAAGAAACAAATCACCATCTTTCAACAGTTTGGGCAAAACCATGGAACAAACCACCATCCTTCAATAATTTGAGCCATAGAATGTGTGCAGAACAACATGGGTGGATTTGCAGAGGACGGGCTGTTTTACTTCATTCAAGCACCATTAAAAAAAAAAGCACAAATGTATGGGTTCAACATTAATTTGAATCTTTGGCACTAGGAACCAAAGCATTTTGTCATATAGCATTTAACATGTATTAGAAAATTATGTAGTGTCAAAGAGATAGAACCACCAGCATTTAAGCAGTGTTGTCAACAAGGCAATAAAATTGTCTACTGAATGTTTTCTCTTTGTCTAACAACTGCATACACTGGTAGCAATTTTGAAATGAGAAAAGGAGTTTATACTTCTTTTATTTTCTGTTTAAAATAGAACAGGGGGCCTGGGAGATGGCTCAGTGGAATAAGCGCTTCCCAGGCAAGCTCAAGGGCCTGAGTTCAATCCCCAGTTCTGAAACAAAACAAAACCCCCCCAAAAAAACAACCAAAAACAACAACAAAAAACTAAACAAACAAACAAACAAACAAACAAAAAACAAAGAAAATAACAACAAAAAAGAGTGACACAAAATTCTTTGCCAGATAATTTAGGAAATCATGCAGATAGCCTAACAATAGTGCAAAGCTCTTCTCATCAAGGGTTGTATAGGTCAACATCACTCCTATTCTCACAAATAATCTCAGTAGGTGTGGTGCTCCATAAACCTGGGACATTCACACATCAAGGTGAGCCAAGAGGATTTCAGCATACTGGGGCCTCTCAAATTTGTAGAGCAGCTGAGTGCCCCACATCACATTGAAATACTCTTTTATTCCTGCCACAACTTCATTAACTGTATATTCCTTATTATCAACATTTCCCTGTGATTTCTTACAATTAGCATACTCTTCCAGAATGGCATCTACATTTTTCTTAGCAGGAGATTGAAAGAGCTGCTTCTGCCTGGTCACTAAGTCCCAGTCCTCCACAAGCCATGATTTTAATTCTTTAGGAATCTTCACTTTAACTTTTATCCTATTCTTAAATGCTTCCTCACTTTCACTGGTGGGGTCCGCCCAGGCCCTTTTCTTCCGAGGGGGCTGGGGTGCTTCTCTGATGCTGCCACCATTTCCATTCCCCTGCCACCATTTCCACCATTTCCATTCCCAGGAGCCTTCTGCTTCTTCTTTCTTGTCTTCCTCACAGATCCTGAAGGAGGGTTCTCCATGGAGTGACCACCCCATCTTCCTGGAAGACCTGGCTCAAGATTCTTTGGCAGCGAACCAGCTGCCTTCTTTCCTGAGGAGGCCCCTCTCATCTTCTCTGCATATTGCTTTGGGGTGGTCTTTTGAAGTTATCTTCATCTGCAGATTGCTGTCCATGAGTTTGAGGACTCTGCTTTCTGGAACTAATTCAACCCTGTTTTTATTCCAACCAACAATCTTCTTTCTTTCCTTTCCAAGAACTGCTAGTAATTTCCCAAGTGGAATCTTCCAGATCGTCAGGGTGGTCTGGAAGCATGAAGTAAGAGACACAACCCAAGATTCTATAATCAAGGATGGTTATATAATCAGGATCTCATCTCCTGATCCTTACTGCATGCCAAACTTAGTTTTTTTGATGGTGACCTGAAATGAGAATACAGCTCTCTCCAGAAGGACACATGTGCACTGTTGTTCCTCTAGCTTCTGTAGTCTCAGGTCAGGAATTGTGATACCATCTACCTTGTTTATTGCCTAGAATTATTTTGCTATTCTAGATCTCTTCTGGTTCCAAATCAATTTTAAAATTATTTTCTGATATATGGTAATGGTGTTGATGCAGATTGCATTAAATTTGTGTAACAATTTTGGCTGTTTTCACTCTGTTGGTTTTTCCTACCCAACAACAAGGGATATCTTTCCACTTTCTGATGCCCTGTTTGATATCCTTTTTCAGAGTACTATAGTTTTCAATGTAGAGTCCTTTACTTCCTTGTTAGATTGATTCTTAAGTAGTTCTCTTGGTGCTATAGTGAAAGGTGTGGCTTCCCCAATTTCTCTTTTAGTAAGTTTGTTGTGTACAGGGATGCTATTAATTTTTGAATGTTGACTTTATATCCAGCTAAGCTACTGAATTTGGTTATTAAATCTAGAAGTCTTTTGTGGAGTTTTCAGGGTCTTCTGTTTAGAGAACCATGTTACCTGAAAATAATGATAATTTAACTTTTTTCTTTCCTATCATTATTCCTTTCATTTCTTTTTCTTGTCTAATTGCTCCCACTAAAGTTTACAGAAATATATTCAATAAGAATGGTGACAGTGGACATCTTTTTCTTGTTTCTGAGTTTAGAGAGAGAGCTTTCAGTTTTATTTTATTGAGAAACAAATAGCAGTAAGACAGTTTCAAAACTGATTAATAAGACAGTTTCAATAATTAATACACTCTACATTGTTATCTTCTTAGTGGTTATCCTTAGTACAAGATACAGACAGGATATCCTGTCCAAACACTATTAGCACAGATCTTTTTTCTCATTGAATTAAGAGAAAGTAGCTGTATATCTATCCTAACTATTCTGCATATACAGATACAAAATGGTCCTTCCTTTGTATCCCCTTTTTTTGTTTAGTCCTGTCAGAAATGGATATTCCATTGGCATCTAAATGTTATAGGTGCATGAATTCAGCAAAACAATCCAACACAGTCCAGCAGCTCACAATAGTAGTGAGTTATTCATAAAAGTTGTTTACTTGAGCCGTTCACAGCTCAGCATATTAATATGGCTTTACTTTATATACCTTGGTTCATACTCTTTTGCTGGATGATTAAGACCAAGATAAAGCAAGACCTGTATAACAAGCAATGTAACTTTTGTATCTGATAAGGTCAGTCAAGTCCCCTCAGAATTTATCCTGTTACCCTGTACCACACTTTGCAGATCCTTTGTCAGTGTCAGCCATGTGGATGAGTCATGGCCATTACTTGACCAATTTGCTCTCTGTGAAAGCCTGAGAGAATGTTTTCTCTCCAGATGACTCTCCTTGGGTATTATTTCTCTCTCTCTCTCTCTCTCTCTCTCTCTCTCTCTCTCTCTCTCTCTCTCTCAACTGGGGATTGAACTCAGCCCCTTGTGCTTACCAGGGAAATGCTTATTTTACTGAGCCATCTCCCTAGCCCCCAAGCTTTCAGTTTTTGTTCATTCCATATGATGTTGGCTGTTGGTTTGTCATAGATGGCTTTTATCAGACTGAGATGAAAACCATCTATTCCAATTTTATGTAAGGTTTTTATAATAAATGGGTGTTGGACTTAGTCAACTCTTTTTCTGCATTTATTGAGATGATCACATTTTTTTCTTTGGCTCTCTTAATGTGATGCATTACATGTATTTATTTTCATATGTTGAATCATTCCTGAATCTGTGGGATGAATCCTACTTGGTTATGATGTTTAATCTTAATGATTTGCTGCATTCTGTTTGCCAGTATCTTAATGAAGTTTTTTTCATCTCATGTTCATTAGGGCAGTAGTTCTCTTTTCAGTTCCATCCTTCTTTGATTTTGGAATCAGAGAACATTTGCTTCTAGGAGTGAGTTGTTTAGTATTACTTCCCTTTCAATTTCATTGAGAAGAGTTTGAGAAATAGTGGCATTAGATCCCCACTACATTTCTTGTAGAAATCAATAGTGATTCCATCAGGACCTGAGGTTTTCTTTGTGGGTAATTTTTAAAAATTTATTTATTTATTTATTTATTTATTTATTCATTAATTTGGCCCACAATCTTGCTATGCAGCTTGGACTCAGTGATCCACCTGTCTCATCCTCTCCAGTACTGGGATTACAGGTGTGCACCACCATGCCCAGTTTTGAGGCCAGCATGCTAAGCTCGGGGTTCTGCCGCAGCATGGTATGCAGTACCGGGGAATGTACTTGGGACCTTGCACTTGCCAGGCAGGTGCTTAGACTGCTGAGCTATCTCCCAGTCCTTTCTTGGTAAAATTTAATTACATTTTCAATTTCATTGACTGATATTAAGTAATTTAGAATTTTTATATTGTCTTGATTCAGCTTTGGTAATTGAGATGTATCTAGGAATGTGTCCATTTCTTTTGTTTTCCATCTTATTAAAGTTTCTTGAATTAGATAATGATGATCTTCTGGATTTCTGAAGGGCATGCTTTGATTTCACTCTTTTCATTCCTTATTGTATTAAGTTGTCTTTTCTTTCCTTTTTGTTATTAACGTTAAAGTTTGTCAATTTTATTTACTCTTTCAAAGAATCAACTCTTTGATGTTTTTCCTTTTCGTTAGTTTTTCTTAGTCACAGCTGCATTAATCTCTGTTGTGATCTTTATAATTTCCTTCCTATACTAGCTTTGAGCTTTGCTTATTCTTTTTCTAGAAATTTGAGGCTCAAAATTATACTGTTTATTTGAGTTTGTTCTGTTTTCCTGATATTTCCTTCTCAGGACTGCTTTCTTTGTGTCTCATAAATTCCAGTATGTTATATCAGCATTATCATTTAATGGTAAGTACTCTTTAATTTATTCTTTAATTTAGTCTGTAGCTCATTGGTTGTCCAGTAGGGTGTTATTTAATTTCCACATGTTTATAGAGTTTTGTGGGGGATTTTGCTATTAATTTCCCATTTTAAATCATTATGGTCAGATAATATTCATGGGATAATTTCAATTCCTTTTCATTTACTTAAGCAACTTCTGTGGGCTAGTATGTGGTCTGTTTTGCAAAACATACTGTATGCTGCTGAAAAGAATGTTTCTTCTGATGTTGTGAGCTGGAATGCTTTGGAGCCATATATTAAGGTCAATTTTACCACAGGTTTGGTTCAGTTTTCATATTTCTTTTTGGTATTTTTTTGGTCCAGTTGATTTATCTATTTGTGACAGTAATGTGAAGATCTCCCATAAAAATTGTGTTAGTGCTTATTTGATTTTTGAGGTCTATTAATATGTGATATAGTTGGGTGCCTCTGTATTTGGTGCACACACGTTTGTGATTTTTATCTCTTCTCCTTGGAGTTTTATCTTAAGTATGTAGTGACCTTCTTTATCTCTTGATCAGTGTTGAAGTTCACATTGTCTGAAAGTAGAATAAGTGCCCATGTTTTCTTTCTGTATTCCTGTCACATGGAGTATTGTTTTCCCCCCTTTGACTTTCAGTCTATGAATCTCTTTTTGTTAAGTGTGCTTCTTGTATGTTGCATATTGTTGGATCTTTTCTCTTGATTCACTCTGCCACTCTGTTTCTTTTGATTGGTGAGTTGAGACTGTTTACGTTGATGGTTGTAAGTGATCTCTATTGGCTCATCCTTGTCATATTATTTTCCTGCTGTTGGATCTCTTGGTTTTCCTCTGTTTAATTTCTTGCCTTGCCTGGTGACTTATTTCTATTGTTCTTCTTAGAATTGTGGTCTTTCTAATCCCTTTCTAGAATTTCTTTTATAATCCTTTGTAGAGTTGGTTTGGTTGTTATAAATTTCTTTAGTTGCTCTTTGTCATGGAAATATCTTATTTCTCCATTAATTCTGAAATACAAGTTTTCAGGTTATCAGTCTCAGAAGTTTGTTTTTTTTTCCAGAAATACTTTACTGCAAGCTTTCCTTGACTCAAGGTTTTGTGTTGAGAAGTTTTCAATGATTCTGATGGGCTTTCTTTTACAGGTGACTTGTTTCTTTTCTCTAATAGATTTTAATGTTTGGTTCTTGTGCTACATTTCTGGAATCCTGAGTATATGCCTTGGTGTAGATTTATTTTTGTCATGACGAATTGGAGTTCTGCATGCCTCACTCATTTGCATGTCAAATTCTTTTTTCATGCTTGGGAAGTTTTCTGCTATTCCTTCTGTGATCAGCTTTTTATTTATTTTTTAGCATATTTGGTTGTTGCAGGGTCTCACTATGAAGCTCGGATTCATAGTGATCCTCCTGCTTTCATCCTCTCCGGTGCTGGGATTAAGGCATGCACCATCACAGCCAGACTTTGACCAGCTCAGCCCACCCTAGGGACAGGGCTGGCAAGGCATGTGGTGCAGGCAATCAAACTGTGGTCCTGCACTTACCTAAGCTTGCCTAAGCAGACACTTTAGTCCACTGAGCTATCTTGCCAACCCCTTGTGAAGTTTTTAATTTCATTTGTATCATATCCTATATTTTTCAGACTCCAATCAATCTTACGTTGTTCTTCTTTGCATAATCTTACAGTTGTTGGATTTTTTTCATAGTGCCTTGCTATTTTAGGGCCACAGATATAGCTCAGTGGCACAAGTGTCTACCTGGCAAGTACAAGGTCCTGAGTTCAATTCTCAGTACTCCAAACCAAAAACACAGTGTAGATGAATGTAATGGCAAGGAGTATATCTCAGTGGCACAGCACCTGCCTGGCAAACCCAAGGTCTTGAATTTGATTTTCAGTTCCAAAAAATCAAAAAAGAGATAAATATAGCCTTGCTATTTTAAAGAGATATTTCTTTTTGTGATCACTAACCATGATCCTGTCTTCTAGGTCTGATGTTTTATCTTCAGTTTCTTTCGTTCGGTTTTGGAAACTTTCATTGAAATTTTGAATTTCCTACATATCTGTTCCATGGATCTTATTTCTTTCCTGTTGGGCCTTCATAATTTTCATTATTTTTCTCTGTTTTTTAAAAATCTATGTCTACTCTAGATTTGCTGAGCAGATCCTTCATAATGGTTGTCTTTTCTCCTTTCAATATGAAATAGTTCTGCTCTGATTTTTTTCTATAGCATCATGTACTTTTATTTAAAAAAAATTTCTGCTGCTATCATTCCAGAAAATTCAGGTGAATGGCTTCCTATTTCCTTTATTTTATTGTCCGATAGAGTCACCCTGGGTGGGATGGAAGTCTGGGATTACATTTTCTTTTACATCTTCACATTTTCTATTTAAAAAATATTAATTTGTTTCCTGTATTTTTGTCCTTTTCTTACATTAGGTACCTTTATCCCTGGTAATGAGGGTTCTCTAGTAAATGTCCATTCCTCTGAAATGTCTTCTAGGTGCACTTGGATTTTGGTCTTTGTGTCTGTCCCAAAATCTTATCTACTCACTTTATTAGAGATGGAGAGTTATTGTCTGTGGGCCCAGAACCTAATCTTTTGGTACTGGACTATGGGGATGACTATGACTCCAGATTATCAGAGTGCTGTCGTACAAGGGTGAACAACTGATTACAAGTGTGCCATCTGGCTAAAGTAGTACAATTAACAATAACTAAATACAAATATTATTGTTATTTGTACTAAAGTAGTACAAATAACAGTAATATCATCAAGCAACCTTAAAACCCAAAAATCTGTGGTAATTGCTATTTTGTTATTTAGAATCATAGGAAATGATCTGTAGTTATATAACAACATCCAACATAAATCGGAAACTTACATGCAGTAAATTTCTCCTTGGTATAGTGATTTTATCCTGTAGGGAAGGCAAATTTAAGTTAAAAAGGGAAAAAACAGAGCAACAACTGAAATGAAATGTAGTGAACACAAGGCTGAAGGGCAATGGATGATCACACGAACTTTGGTTAGCTAGAGAAGAGGACAGAAGAGAAAGAATAACGAAAAAAGCACAGGGTCATAGAGGTGAAGAAGAAAGACTAGAGACCTGCCATCCCACTCCTTTAATATCATAGAAGCCATGCTGAGCCCCACAGAGCTTTGGGAGCCTTGGTAAGCCCTGCCCCACCCCATGGACACCATTCTGAGCCCCAGACAGCTTCAGGAGCCTCAGTGAGCTGTGTCCTGTTGCCCCACCACCACAGCAGTGGCACTAAGCCCTGGTAAACTTTGGAGGCTTTGAAAATGTCAAAATGGAGCAGCATAAGGTAGTGTCAGGCATCCAGCTCACCCAGGACAAGTCTAGGAGACAAGGACATAGAAGAACTTGAAAGCCACACACCTGAAATTTCTGAAATGGTAGCAACTGAAGAAACAGCTCCATCAGGCTATAGAAGAAATCAGATCACAAATAATCTCTCAGATAAAAAATGGCAACAATCACAAAAGAATTGCTCAATGCATCTAGGGTAAAGAAGATATAGATTAAAAAATAGAGGAACAGGGCCTGGGAGATACCTTGGTAGTCTAAGGACCTGCCTGACAAGTACAAATACCTAGGTTCGATACCTGGTGCCACATGCCATACCAGCCCAGAGCTGAGCTGGCCACTGAAAGCAGGTGTGGTGGTGCATGCCTGTAATCACAGCACTGGGGAGGCTGAGACAGGAAGATCACTACAAGTCTGAGCTTCATAGTGAGACCCTGTGTAAATAAATAAATACATAAATAAATACATAAAGAAGATTAAAAAATAGAGGAACATAGAAAAATGATGAAAATATTGAATGAACTATACAGGAAAGGATTAGAGTGCATGAAATAGATTTAAACAAATATCCAGAAAATTAAGAATTCCATTAAAAGGAAGACTAGAGACAGTTTTCATTTACATGTAAAATTCAGAATATCGAGAAAGACTACTGAGGAAAGAGAGAGACAGGACAGGCAAAACAAACTAGCAGTAAAAGTCAAAACCTAAACAACCACTTCCCCCCCCCCAAAAAAAAAAAGGAAAGTAAAAGAAAGACAGCAAAAAAAAGAAAAGAATTCCTTTGATGCTCCCAGTTCTGTGTTAGTTCCCTAGTCAGAACCAGAATCTCTGCTGAGTAACCCTACTGATCCTGTAATAGGATTACTTCTGCATATAGGACTGATCTTGGCTGGACCACTGACTTCTCTCATTTGTGTTTGTCAGAGGGCAGCCAGGTCCATTTGCCTGCTTGTGCTGTGGATGGCAGAGCAGGGGGCTGATTCTAGTCCTTTATATCCTGGGCTAAGATTGGTTTTGGGTAGTTGCCAGAATGAAGCCTGGGTGGTCCCAGCTGCTACTTCTCAGCAGTTTCGTTGCCTGCTATCCAATTGCTGGCTGTGTACTGGGGCAGCCCTTTCCTTTTTCATTTGTTTTTTGTTTTTTGGCGGGACCGGGGATTGAACTCAGGCCCTTGCGCTTGCCAGGCAAGCGCTTATTCTACTGAGGCATCTCCCCAGCCCACCTCCCTTTTTCTACTCCAGGCCATTTGCAGTGAAGTGACCCTGGGGATTTTCTGCTGCTGGACCTCGAGTCCTGAGCTCTTTGAAATAACATGACCATCTGACCCCACCCACCCCTTGCTGCTCCTAGAGGAATTGTGTGTGTTGGATGACACTCTGCTATACTCACCAACCACTGGCTGGGTGTGAGAACTGAGGAAACACTTTCTTTGTTCTCACTGCTGCCTGACTGCACAAGACTCTGTCCAGTCCAGGTCAGGTCTGAGTCTCCTAGTGAGGAGCAGGGTTGCCTTTTCTGTCTCCCTGCCTGCCAGGCTGTCTGCACAGCTGCTTTAGCTGTTCTCGGCAGTCTTTGGTCTGGAGCAGTGAACTGTTTTTTCTGTAGCCACGAATTCTATTTTCTTTTTCCCCACTGTCAGTTCCCTTGTGATTCCCATGAGCCTTACACACCTTCTGGATTCTCTGCTGGCTGTTGTTTTCCAGACTCTTGGCACCTTGTTCAGGAGAAACTGAGTAGCTGACACTCAGCATTCTGCCATTTTCCATCCCCTCACATCTGGTCTGTCTTGGTGAATGTTCTGTGTACACTTGGGAATGCTGTTGGTGGATAGAATTTTGATTTAGTTAAGCTGGTTGGTACTTTTATTCAACTTTCTGATAGTCTTTCTGATTTTTTTTTGTTTACTTGTTGTATCAAATAGTGAAAGAAGAATATGAAAATCTTAAACTCTCATTGTTAAATTGTCTGTTTCAGTTTACTCAGCTTTTGCTTCATGCATTTTACTTGTATTTGAATGTGTTCTATGATAGTGTACATTGGGGTATTACTATTTACCTAGGCTGAGAAAATGTCTGCCTTTTGACCAGAATATTTTAGTGTATTACATTTAATGTGTTTAATGATATGATTATATATAGTTCTATCATATTATTTGCTGGAACATTGCCACCATGAAGAGATCTAGTTTTATGAATTGGAGTGTAACTCAGTGGTAGGGTATTGGTTAGAATGCTTAGCCTTCAGTTCCAACCTCAGGACTGAAAGAAAAAGGCATCTAGCTTTGCTTTACAGATAAGAAAAATTACGAAGTTTTGCATACTCTATAAATTTATATGGATTAGTAAATTCTCACTATTATAATTTTATTCTTCCATTAAATACTAGCCAGTTGAAACATACACTATTTTGAGGGTTTTTTAAAAATATTTGTCTATTTATGAGAAAACTAACTTTTGCAACTGTTCCATGACTTAGAAAGTGCTGCTAATTGCTGGCAGAAATGTGAGTAGCAAGGACAAATGTGGAGTCTTATGAAGATCCTTAGCTGCGCTCTAAGGCATGGTTGGTTACTTGTGATTTCCAAGGGCTTCTCATTCCATTCATCTCAAGATGCTTGTTGCAATAACTTCTTATGATCTGGGAGACTGTCATATTTTGGGACATTTTAATATTTTATCTGTCCTTTACTGTGGCCGCATAGGTATTTAAAGGTTGAGTGAAAATTGTTTGCATTAGGATGATGAAAAAATGTTTTAGCCACTTTAAATCACTGGAAGCAAATTCCAGAAGACTAGATTAATAACGAAACCCAGGGATGCTGGTGTATGATAGTGCCATGGTTAAAATTAGACACAGCGGCATCCCAAAATGGAATAGTTGAGAACTGAGAGTAATTAGCTACCCGCTGGAGCCCAGGACTCCTGGGGGAGCCCAACACTTACAAGCCCACAGCACTAATGGGAATCATAGCAATCCTAAGAGAAGCTTGTATTTCTTTGTTCCTTGCCCTCACCTACTGACAGGGCCCTTTGTCCTTGAAAAGTCTTCTCAAAATGCATTTAAATGTTTCTGGGGATTTCACACATGTATTCCTCAGCAATACTTCCCTAAGTAGCTTTATTATTCCTCCATTATATACCAAAACTGAGGAAGAAGTGTGGGGAGGAGTGAAAAATGTCCCATCTTGGTTTGGGTTATACTCTGTAGGCAACAGTGGAAGGTGATGCTTTAGAGAGACTTTAAGGAAACAGCTCTGTATTCCTGGGCTCTACTTCTCTTTCAGTGATGTGGTCTGGAAGCATAAACAGTATACAACCCATTAGGTAGATACTAAGGTGCTCCAAATACTTATTCTCTGATTCTGAAGCCTGACTACTTCACCAAGTGGGATGGTTCTGGTTTGTTGGTTCCACAAGGGAGATATCCTACAGCAAGGCTCTCTGTTCTTTTTTTTTTTTTTTTTTTTTGTGGAACCGGGGATTGAACTCAGGCCCTTGCACTTGCCAGGGAAGCGCTTATTCCACTGAGCCACCTCCCTGGCCCTCTCTGTTCTCTTAAGGAAGAGGCCATACCTGTCTTCTTCAGCTAACAAGAAGGTATAAATCACTAACAAGAAGGTATAAATTGCACACTTGTTATTCTCTGCATGGGGCTCTTGAATTTATTAGTAAATCAAATTATTTGTGGGATAGCCAAGGTTTATTGTAGTTATCTAAATTTCACTTCACATGGAAACTGGGACCTTCACTGCACTAAAAATGTTTTATAGAAACTTTATTTTAATTACCTAAGGCAAAATTACCATTTTCAGAAAGCATGGAAATTGTAGCAAAATTATTGCCCATATTGCTATCATTTTAACTCATGCTTATTTTGAGTCCCACAATTTTATTTTTCTATAGATATAGATTGAGGCGGAAATTTCAATATTTTAATCATGGCTAAATAATTATCCTTTACCTTGCCATCAACAATATACATGACCCTGGGCTAGGGCTGCCAGAGGAAAAAACCAATTAAATTTGCATTTCTGGCTAATAAAGCAAAATTTTTAATGTCCATATGGCTCATGGACTTGGGCAATGGATAGTAGTCCCAAGTTTATACTAAGAGTATTATTCATCAGAAAGTCAAATATACTAGTTTTCCTGTTTTTGTTATCTTTATCATCTTTTCCAGACAAAACACTTTGTTGTGTTTTCGTCTCTTCATGTACAAGATGGACATCACACCCAGGTATCTCATTAATCTAAAACTCAAATGGGATCAACTACATTTATGTTCTTTGCTAAGCAAGAATTTATAATGAAAACATGAGATATTATTAGTCATTCAATAAATATTTAGAATATGTTTCATTTGTTTTTGGCTAATGTTAGCACACATTTCTTATAGTGAATTTAAAAAATATAAGACAAATTTTGTATATAATGGCATTCTGTACAGTTAAGAAGAAAAGGTCCATGACATTTTAAGGGGTATAGAGGATAGGCAGATGTAGGGCAGAGTAACAGGAGCTTTTGCATCATGCTGGATGATGCTAGACAGATGGTACCTTGGAGGATGCTGAGAAAGAAACCTGAGTTGGACCTGAAATACCCGTGGATCCTTGACTACTTGTAGAGACTCACTAGCAATTCTGTGTGTGTTCCTTTGTAGAATGTTGAGGAAAGAAAGAAGCATTAGGAAGTCCAGAAGCTAGACATTAAGGCAATGAATAAATTTGCTGTTATTGTGTAATTTCAGGTTGATGTTCCAAGTTCCAGTGTGAGTTAATTTGTTCCCATTTTCAGGTTTTAATTTGGGCCTAAATAATAGTTTTGAAAAAAGAAGGAAATATTGTTCTTTACAAGTGAGAAAATGCTCTAGTCTCTCCTATAGTCCATCTCTGAAGTACATATTCAAAATGAAAGCTTATGCTGGTTTGTCTCTGTCTCTGTCTCTATCTCTGTCTATGTCTGTCTGTCTGTTTCTCTCTCCCTCTCTCTTTCCTTCCTTCACATAAGAAGACACATTGAGCACTGTGCCATTCATTGTGCTAGTGGCATTAGGTTTTTGGAGATAAAAGGCAATCTCATTGGGTCACTACAGCCAAAAGGAGAAAATGTTCCAGAGGTTTCAGTCATGATTTGCTGACTCCAAGAGAGAAATACCATGGCAAAGGGGCATGGGTGAGGAAAGGTGCTCAACTTGTGGAATCCATGAAGCAGAGAGCAGGGGGAAGAGGCAGAGCAAGAGGCACACCCTCCAAGGGCATGCCTCTGGTGATCCACTTCCTCCTACGGGGCCTCAGTCCTCACAGCACCATCAGCTATGAGCTCAGAAATGGGTGTATCCATAAATGAGTCTGGTGCATCTATACTCTGATCACCTTTCAAAACACATAAGACTTTAGGAAAACATTTTAGAAATATTCCAAAACAGGAACTCACTTTACCTACTTTCACAAATGAATCTGTGCATTTTAACACAGAGATCTTATTTGAAGATTCTAGGAGGACAGCTAAAGCTGTGAACTGTGCTTTTGACCTGGAAGTATTCTTGACCAGGAAGAAAACCATTTCTTAATGAACTCAGTATCTCTGTAGAATCACATGATCCAGATCTGCTGACCAACTTTAGTCCCCAACAAAGTGACTGCATTATCTGCAGTCAGATAACTCTCATTAAAGCAAAATAAAATAAAATTCATGGAGAAGACAGGCAGGTAATGAATGTAGTTAATACACTATGACCAGAGAATTGTATGACAACATGGAAGAAAAACAGAGTGGTTGTGGTTTCTGCTTGGCTCCTCAGAAGAACAGACTTTAGATTTTTAGATAACAATAAATTCATCAGAACATGAACATGGGAAAATCTCTATGGAAAAATGAACATCTTGGGCTTCTGAGTAACATTTATCATGTTCTTCCTTACAGCTTTCTGGCTTACTGCTGTAATTCCTCACCAGATTGTGGTCTCCTCTAGGCCTGAGAAAGCTGTACCTTAACTTTTTTCCATCCCCATCATCTATCAATGTCATTCAAATTGCAGTTTTCTTTCAGTGGACTAATGCTGCATTGATAACCTTTTCATATAGAATTTACAGGTCTAAGATAGAGCTACAGAATGTGCCCTCCTAAGTATCCATAGGCAGTATGACTTAATGATTGGCTCAACAAATTGGTCAAGCAATGACCATGACTCGTCCATATGACTGACATGGAAAACGAGATACAAACTGAGATACAGTGTCACAGGGTAAATCCCGAGGGGATTTGACTGACCTTGCAGATACAAAAGTTACATTTCTTGTTATATAGGTCTTGTTTTATCCTGACCTTAACCATTCAGCAGAAAAGTTTAAAAACAAGGCATAAAAAGTAAAGCCATATTAATATGCTGACTGTAAAATGCGCAAGTCAACAACTTCTGACATTGCCAGTTCTATGGATAACTCACTACTATTATGGACTACTGGACTACATTAGATTATTTTGCTGAATTCACACATTTGCAATACTTGAATGGTAAGGGAATACCTTTCTCTGGCAAAACTAAAAAAAGGATGGATATAAATGAAGGTCCATTTTGCAGTAAATATATATATATATATATATATATATATATATATATATATATATATATATATATATATTATATATATATATCTGTATATACAAAATAGTTAAGATAGATATACAGCTACTTTCTCTTAGTTCAATGAGAAGAAAGATTTGTACTAATAGTGTTTAGACAAGATATGTCTGCATCTTGCACTATGAATAACTACTACAAGGACAACAATAAGCAATGTATTAACTATTTTTTATTTTATTGAGAAACAAATAGCAATGAGACAGTTTCAAAACTGATTAATAGGACAGTTTCAATAATTAATACATTGTACATTGATATCTTCTTAGTGGTTATCCATAGTACAAGATGCAGACAGGATATCCTGTCCAAACACTATTGCTACAAATCTTTCTTCTCATTGAATTAAGCGAAAGTAACTGTATGTCTATCCTAACTATTCTGTATATACAAATACAAAATGGTTCTTCCTTTGTATCCTCTTTTTTTGTTTAGTCCTGTCAGAGATGGGTGTTCCATTGGCATCAAATTCAGCAAAACAATCCAACACAGTCTAGCAGTCCACAATAGTAGCGGGCTGTCCACTGAAGTTCTTGACTTGAGCCTTTCACAGCTCAACATATTAATATGACTTTACTTTACATACCTCATTTTTATACTCTTCTGCTGGATGGTTAAGACCAAGATAAAGCAAGACCTATATAACAAGAAATGTAACTTTTATATCTGGTAAGTTCAGTCAGTTACACTCAGGATTTATCCTGTCACCCTGTACAATAGTTTGCAGATCCTTTGTCAGTGTCAGCCATGTGGATGAGTCATGGCCATTGCTTGACCAATTTGCTCTCTGTGAAAGCCTGAGAGAATGTTTTCTCTCCCTGTGACTCTCCTTAGACACACTGTATGTCATTGATCATGTTGCTCTGTTGATCCATAATCTCCTTGATCAGAAAATTTGGGACACAACTGAGT
>NW_004524614.1:10981332-10984846 GCF_000260255.1 Octodon degus
ATCCTTTGTCAGTGTCAGCCATGTGGATGAGTCATGGCCATTGCTTGACCAATTTGCTCTCTGTGAAAGCCTGAGAGAATGTTTTCTCTCCCTGTGACTCTCCTTAGACACACTGTATGTCATTGATCATGTTGCTCTGTTGATCCATAATCTCCTTGATCAGAAAATTTGGGACACAACTGAGTTACATGATGTTACAGGTTCTCCTATGTCCTGAGTTTTCACTCACCTTGAAAGGCTAGGGTAAAAATGTTGGCTTTCCTTGTAACCCTTCTATTTCTCTAATTTTTGGCCTGCTAACTTAGGTTGTTAACCCTCTAGAAAAGAAGTTTGTTATTACCCTACAACATACGCAGTTTGGTTTAACCTCACTATCTGTCTAAATATCAAATATCTTGGGAATAACATGGAACAGGTATTTTCCATCAAGTATTGATATATGAAACTTTAATTCCCTACAAATATGGAGATAAAAATTTAAAAAATGAAAAATATTTAAAGAATATGAATAAACATTTACATATTTTTACACAGAAATTTAGAGATCTAACCTTATACAGCATTGTAGCATGATAGTCCTGTGACATTTTTTTCTTGTGTCTTTTTTTCACTTATTACCCTCTTTTTTTAAAAAAGAAAACTTTTACAACGTGTTAATTATTGTAACTGTACTACTAATCAGTTTTGAAACTGTCTCATTGCTATTTCTTTCTCAATAAAATTAATTAAATGAAAGTAAAAATAAAACAAATAAATAAAATTTGTTTATTTAAAAAAATAATGGTTGACTGGCTCAACCCAGGCTCACACTTCCTGAGTGACTCTGAAACATCAGAGTGACATTTCATGAGTGAC
This sequence comes from Octodon degus, assembly GCF_000260255.1. NCBI lineage: Eukaryota > Metazoa > Chordata > Mammalia > Rodentia > Octodontidae > Octodon > Octodon degus. The sequence continues at coordinate 10,982,188 of NW_004524614.1, forward strand.
TCTGAAACGTTTCCTTTAAAGGAATATGAGAGTCCATATCTTGTGCAGCAAATAACCACTAGGAAGAGAGTATGCAATGTGTTAATTGTTGAAACTGTCCTACTAATTTGGTTTGAAACTGTCTCATTGCTATTTGTTATCAATAAAATTATGGAAAAAAGAAGTATGAGAAAATTAATATCAATTTTAATAATTTTTTGAGTGCTGAATGGAATCATAGGTATACTATGACTGGCTTGAGTGTTAGCCATATCTAATTCCATATCAATTTCCCGTGTCCACCTATAACTTGCTCTTTAAGTTAATTTGGAACATAGTCACTGCATTTATTGGAATTTATAGACTACAGTTGGCAAAAAAAAAACTTCTGCTGGTGTAAAACTATGTTTACAGTTTCCTAGGCATCGCTACATAGCCTACTAATAGATCATGGTTAGATGGCTCTTTTGGGGAGAAACTTTAGTTGGCTGATGGTTATGCATGAGTTTCACATGTGTTCTGGTAAGGCAACAGCTGGCAACCAGAGGATATTTGCAGGATGCCATAAGTATTTGTAATGTTAAAATTTAAAAATGCTGAATATAAATTTCAATGCAGATCCATTATAGATAAGTAATACCCATGAGAAGTGCTGGAGTCTACAAACTGTGGTACAGGATTTCAGGGTAAATCCTGAGGGGATTTGACTGACTTTGTCAGATACAAAAGTTAACATTTCTTGTTATATAGGTCTTGCTTTATCCTGGTCTTAACCATCCAGCAGAAAAGTTTAAAAATGAGGCATAAAAAGTAAAGCCATATTAATATGCTGAGCTTTATAAGGCTCAAGTCAACAACTTCTGACATTGCCAGTTCTGTGGACAACCCACTACTATTATGGACTACTGGACTATATAGGATTATTTTGCTGAGTTCATGCACCTACAACATTTAAATGGTAAGGGAATACCCATCTTTGAGAAAACTAAACAAAAAAAGGGGATTCAAATGAAGGACCATTTTAAATCTGTATATACAAAACAGTTAAGATAGATATACAGCTACTTTCTCTTAATTCAATGAGAAGAAAGATTTGTACTAATAGTGTTTGGACAGGCTATCATGTCTGCATCTTGATAACCAGTATGAAGACAACAATATGCAATGTATTGATTATTGAAACTGTCCTACTAATTGATTTTGAAACTGTCTCATTGGTATTTGTTTCTCAATAAAATTAATTAAGGGCCAGGGAGATGGCTTAGTAGAATAAGCGCTTCCCTGGCAAGTGCAAGGCCCTGAGTTCAATCCCCAGTTCCACAAAAAATAAGCAAATAAATAAAATAAATTAAAAAAAGAAGTGCTGGAGAAAATAATTTCTGGAGAAACTAAGTATTTTTTCATGAATCTTTGTGAATCAGAAAGAGCTAGTTATTCCTTGATTTGAGGAGGAGAATTTTGGGGTGTCATAGGGCAGCCACATTTTCCAGCAGTTATGTTTCAGAATCTCTGGTCTGTAAGATTAAGGTTTTTAATGCACAGCTTGTTTTTAAGTAATTTTAAACATTTCTTAAACTAGCATCTTCCCATTATAGATCTAGCTTTGAGGAAAATGTAACATTTTTGGCAATAGTCAATTTCTAGAAAAATAGAAGGATACTTAGTTTAAATATTTAGGCAATATTAGAAAATGTGGAAGGCTCCTTTCTCCTTAACTGTTCACCCAACTTGGTACCATTTTTGAGAATAAGAATAATTAATTTCATATCAAGCCCCAAGTTTATGCATGTCCTAACTCTCTGTTCCTTGCCAAGGATGAAGACAGGGAGCCTTAAGAATGTTTATTGTCTTTGATGAACAATTTTTTCCATTTTTTGTCCTGGCTTGGCAATACTGGAGTGAACTTCAGATTTGACCATTGAGTGGAGGAATGATTGTGTTTTCTTTCCTCATGTTGTCCCCTGTAAGGATGATGACCAGGACAGAGGGCTGAAGTGCCTGGATTTGTGTGGGAGGGAGCAACTTCATGGGAAATACTTCTTAAATGAGGGGTGGAGGACAAAAGAAGGCCTTGTTCCTCTGAAGCATACAGTATAATTCCAACCACACCTGCCTTTCTCATTCCATTTCCTGGCACAGTTTTTCTTTTTAAATATATCCTATGCCCTGGATGCATTGAGCTCATAATGATGGAACCATGACCTCCAGGGGACTTTAGAGAGTTGCTAAATGGTAACATGTTTCAAATACAGTCAGCCTTTATTTTATTTTGGTGCCAAGGACTATTTCCAGGCCACACGGATGCTTACCATGTCTTTACCACTTAGCTACACCCACTGGCTTGGAATATCCTTTACTACATTTCTTTCCAAGAAAGTTCCTGTTCATTTTTTCAAAACAGTTAAAGTCACCTATTTTTGCAACATTTTCTTTAAAGACTCCATGACATTCAAATCGTTGGACTCTAACAGCATACTTATTATTTCAGGTATAGCGCATATCACACTATTGTCTTGCTTACGTGCTTATTTGTCTTCCTGTCTGAGGTACATGTGGTTAGTTGTTTATAAAGGCTATTCCCTACTCCTTCTTCTGGGGTCTACAGGGTGTTCAGGGTCTCATTACTAGATTGCACTCACAGTGATCTGCCTGTTTATAGCCTCCCAAGATCTGGATTACA
>NW_004524614.1:10984946-10994885 GCF_000260255.1 Octodon degus
TTTTTTTGTCAGAACCAGGGATTGAACTCAGGCCCTTGTATTTGCCAGGCAAGTGCTTCTTCTCAATTGCTGTCTCAGAGTGCCCTGGGGGCAGGGCCAGCATGACAGGCCCAGGGATCGAACCTCCCACCCCTGCACCTGCTTGCAGGAGCTTTAAACTGCTAAGCTATTTGGCCGGCCCTCCCTACTCTTTGTGAATAGAATCTTGATGTTACTCAAATATCCAGTTTCAAGGAAAGTGGACTCTTCTTCTCAGCTCCAGGGCAATGAATGTTGTTTAGCTGAAACCAATCATGGAGGTTGTCAGCCTACCAGTAACTGAGTAATTGATCAAGATCATTGTGCTGTTGTGAACAAAGAAGGTGAGTGGGCTGTGCAGGGGCTTTTCAAGCTTGATTGTCCATCTGAATTTGCACCTGGGAAACTATTACAGACAGACTCTGACTTTATAGGTCTGGAGTGGGGAACATGGGTCTGTATTTCTCCCAGAAGAGACATCTCCAGATGCTGCTGTTCTGAGACCCACACATTTAATAGTTATCTAGGGAACTTTGAGGTCTAGTTTCCCTCCCTTCAAAAATGAGGCATGCCTCCAGAATCAGCTCGGTAAAGTACATTGCCTGTGGCTGCTGCAGCCCCTTATGGCCACCAAGGAAACAGTCAGCCAGCACACTGATTTGACAGTATGTAAGAGCTGATGCTGTGAAATTCTCCAGTGAGATAAACTGGGGACTGATCATCCTTGTCTTGCTAAGTAAGATGTTCAATATCATTAACATTAAAGTGACTTCAGTTTGCATTTCCTGTTATTTGCAGCCCAAAGCTTCCAAAATGATATATTTCCTTCTGAGACATGGGTTCCTGGGACACAGTGCTTTACTTAACAATTTCTGTATTCCCTGCATTCAGGTTACAAGAGACACATTGGGAGTACTTCATACATATTTGATGAGTGAATAAAGGAAAACCTCATGAGGTCAGGGATTTGCCATGAATAACTTATCTGAACTAAAAGGGCAAATCCTGAAATTTTGGTGTTCAGATTTAAAGTGTATTCCCACTTTTGAATAAATTTAATTTGATGTTTGTATGATACTTATCAGCAGTTTTCTTGTTAGAAATCTTTTTTTTTTTTTTTTTTTTTTTTTTTGGTACCAGGGATTGAGCTCAGGACCTTGTGCTTGCCAGCTGCTGAGCTATATTCTCAGCCCTTTCTTCTTATTAAATATTCTTTGTAGTGTATCTTCCAGAAAGTCCAACCCCTATTTTGTTGGGTATGGGTTAGTATTTTTTCCAAATGTGGGTACATTGCTGAATTTTAAAATTAATTTTGTGGGTTTCAACCAGCATTGTAAATAAACCATTTAGGCAAGAAGAGAAAATGTCAGAGTATATCTTATTACCAGGTATTAAGGTATTGATTTATGAATTGTTTATTTCAATTACATATTGCTCTATATCTACTAGTCATGATATAACATGTATTTCTTGCTCAGATTGTGGCCATAAATTTTTGAAGAACATCAACTCGAACCAAAGGGCCAGTTGTCCCTCTGAGACTGTACATGCATGCTGCCCTCCCGCAGGGGCCCAGGGCTGGCTCTCCTCCCATTCCTTTGCAGATCACTAAGCCCCTGGTTGCATGGCCCAGCCCTTTTCAGGCATTTCTGACTCTTAGGCATAACAGCAGTCTACAGACTCTTCATTCATTGCTCATGAAATGTTTTCCTGTATTTGGCACCAAGGAGCCTGAGAGGCTCAGAGAGTGGACTAGCCCCTTGCTTGCTGGCTAGATCTAGGACAGACTAACTAGCTCACCAGCAGGGACTGTTTGACCCAGCAGTCTAGCTGTCTGTTCCCTGCCATGGCAGGAAACAGGGATGGAGCCAAGGGCTCTCACTAGTTGCGGACTGGTGTTTGGGACCACAGCTTGCTTCATCTGGGAATACTGAGGAAGAGGCACATAGTGAAAGGCCTTTGTGCCTGAGCCTAAGATGTATCTCTGCAGACAGTTGAGGGGACACGGCGATGGGCAAGGCTGCTCTAAGCAGAGGATATAAATCTAGCTCCTCAGCTCTTTCCCTCCTAGTCTCTGTTGGATCTATAAATCTCACCAAATACCGGAGGTGTTGGAGAAAGGCCTTGCTCTTGTTCCTCCTGTGCAGTTGCCTCTGAATATAAACTGTGCTTTGGTCAAACCAACCCTCTGCGTTTTCCCATGCTACACCCTTTGCCTAAAATTGCTCCTTCTGTGGAGTTCTCTACATTTAGAAGTCTTACCCACATGCCAAGGTAGGGCTTCCACGAAAACTTCCCGCCTTCCTTGATGGATTGGTTTGTTCTTCACTCAGGGTTTTGATTCTCTCCATTTGAGTATCTAGCACATTTTGTCTCATGCTGTAGCCACTCTCACGCACTGCATAATGATGCTTCAGTCAATGACAAACCACATTACTACCGCATGTGAGGGCTGTGTTAGTGGAAAGGACAGCAGCGGAAATGAAACAGGATGAGGACAAAAATCCCTTGTCCTATGTCTGTGAAAACAACTCCTTTTCACATCCCAGGAGTATTGAACCTTTAAGAAAGAAACTCTTTATCCATTTAACAACTCTCCTCACCTCTCCATGCTCCTGATACCCACCATGTTATTTTCTATTCCTGTGATTTGGATTATGCTCGGTATTTCACAGGAGAGCAGTCACACAGTACTTGACTTTCTTGTGGCTGGCTTGTTTCACTTAGCAGAATGTTTCCAAGATTCTATCATGTGCCAGCTTTCTTCCTTTATAAAGTGGCTATATTTCTTAGACTTTTTATGTTTGTTGTATTTTCTGATTTTTTCCTTCAGAGTTTCAAACAGACAGTAGTAAACTGTGTTATTCTTCCTTAGCTTAGGGGTTTGGGTGGAACCAGAGGTAGTTAAGTATAATTATTTCAGCATTGTCTGGAAATCTAAGGCATTAAAGTCATAATTTAAGATTGGTTTGGGTGGGGCATATCGAGAAGATTCCCCAGAATGGGAAGGGATGGATTAGAGGAAATGGCTAGCAGGGATGATAGGCTATGGGTTCCATAACCAGCAGTTTGTACCTCACCTGAGGAAGCATCAAACTGAGGCTCCAAACCACTAGGGCTAGAACCAGGGGGTAAATATAGGAACCCAGAACAGCCTGAAGGCCAAAGAATGGTGCAGTTTGTATCGTTAGTGCTCTGCCAAGGCTCATGTGTTGATACCTTAGTCACCAGTTTGTAACACTCTGGGGAGGAGGTGAAACCTTGAAGAGGTAGTAGGGTCTGGTAGGAGAAAGTTATAGCACCAAGGATGTGACTTCAAAGGATATACTGACAGCTTAATCTCATTTTTGTCCATCTCCGCCTCCTGACCTCCATGAGGTGAGCATGATTCCTCTGCCATGTGCTTCCTCCACGATGTGCTGCACTGTCTGAGGCCCAAGCAATAGGGCCACGTGATCATGGACTGACACCTCTAGGACCATGAGGCCCAAACATTTCTTTCTTGAATAGATTATCTCAAGTATTTTATCAAAGCAAGAAAACTAGCAAGTGAGACAGATGGGTCCCACCCAAAAAGGGGATAGAACCATCAAATGCTGGAAGAGACACTACAGAGATTGGGTCTGTTTGTGCCTTCATAGCAAAACCAAACAAGGACATAAGTGAGGGCTCAGGTTTCATACACAGCTTCATACAGCAGTCACGGACACATCCAGCTAAAATAGATGTAGGCAACAATGAACCTCCTGCAAACATGCTTCACTGTAGCAATGAGAGTTCACTAATCAGATGCCCAGAACTGAGCTCAGACACTGACCAGCCAGGCCCGGGCACTCTCTTTGAATTGGAATCCCTTATTTGCATGGAGGATTTGGATGGGACTTGTGAGAGGAGACCTTATGTATATTAGCTGCCCCTTTTCCTAGCTTGGGGAACCACTGGCCTGACTTGTCCTTTGTCAGAGCTGTGACTTCCTTCTTGCTAGAGCAGAAATCCAATGAAAGGCTTGCCTGTGCTAGTGTTCTGAGTGCAGTCTCCTTTCTATTGTTCCTAGACCCAAGAACTCAGCTCTCTTAGCACAAGGACACTATCTCCATTTTACAGGATTTTCTGAATCCCCTAGGCTCTGGACCAATAATGACACTGGAAGTATTATGGAGCCAGCTAAATGGATCAGCATTTTTGTGTTGTGATTTATATTAAATAGACATCAAGTGTGAGACAAAATGATGAGGAAAGATTTCTTTCTCTCTACCTCCTTCTTGAAATTGTACTTTGCATCCTAATAACATAAATGCATTCTGCAAGAGTGGGCTAGGTTGAGAGCAGGCTATTACCAGTCTGTTTGCACTTAGCTCTTTCACAGGGCCTGAGCAAGTTCACTAGAAAGTGTAATGAGCCTTGTGGGTAGTTAGAGTAAACTCTGTGCTAGGGAGAACTACTTCTTCCCTCCTTCAAATGATTTTTGGAGTGATGGGAATAAACTTGGATGACTTTGCAGTTTGGCCCAAGGCATTCCAGACAGTACTATTTTGCTTTTATGAAAAGGTAATTTGATAATTTCTAGGAGAAACAATTTAGATCCTTACCCTATTTTCCAAAGTCCAGACTTTCATCTCAACACTGTTTTTTAATCTTTACAGGACCATTTTTTTTTTTTTTTTTTTTTTTTTTTTTGCCACAAGGCATTCTTTAGGTAAGCAGGCAGGCTCAGTTGAGCATGGGCAATCCTGCACGTCGCAGTGCTCTATCTGAATGGAAAAAAAGTCCAGAGGAAACATTAATCAGGTGTGAATCTTACAGATGAGAAAATTGTGAGGGGCTGTGGGGTAGCAGAGGAAAAGCATCTGTCTAGTGTTTGCTGGATCACCAAGCCCAAGAGGATGGGTTGCCTAGCAACTCCCAGACAGTTCAGACCAGTGCTAGGCAACAAGATGTAATCTGACAGCTGCATCTGATTGGTGTTTTCTCCTGGTTTTAGGAAGACATGTAGGTATTTCAAAAGCATCTAATTATCTTCTGTTTCATTCACTTTACTGTGTGTACAAGATATCTGATTTCTAACACCTTCTGCATCACTGTGTCCCCTCCCTCTAATATTTAAATTCTATTCTCACACAAGGGGGGATCTAAGCCTTAGAGGGAAGTTGCCTCCATTTTAGGAAATAGGAAAATGAAAATGTGTTGTTGCAGTTATATTAAGCATTTTCAACTTTTCATTAAGCCTGCTCTCTGTGGTCATTTTCAAACTTGTACACACATACATATTGTTAGAGGCACAAAGAGAAATTAACTGAGGAATCCAAAGGAGCTTTGTTTTATTAAAAGATGAGCCATTCTGCTGCTTTCTTGCTTCTTCACTGGAAGGAGAGGTGGACTTGTGGTGAGATGGTCTTATCTGATTTCTGTGGTCAAGCCATCAACAGCCTTTACTGAACTGATACAGCACTTTCTATGAGCTCATCCTTCTTTTGCTTTTTAATTCACATGGTCACCCTATTATTATTTCCATTTCACAGTTGAGGAATCAGAGGAAGGCTGAGTGTCTCTGTGACACACAGCTCTTTAGTGGGCTGATCGTTATATGATGCCTCACTAAAAATGTATGGGGCCTAGTCTCTGCTTGTTGAGAAAATACTAATTGAGTTAAGAAACCTGTAACAATTTCTAATAATGTTTTTCATTTTATTCTTTTAAAATCCAAGACAGTGTGTAATTTAGAGGATTTGAAGGAAGAGGACATCTGTAATCGGCATCCAGCAGGAGATGAGCCTGGAAAAAGACTAAATGAATTTGGTTCTGGGGCTGGCCTTTGATCTTCAGGCAGCAGTGCCGAAACAAGGTCAAGGTGAACTCAGGTTATACCCTGACCCTTGGTGGTAGTTCGACTTGATACTTACATGTTCACAAACCCAGGCATGGATAAGCCTACATGCAACCCCATGCCCTCTTCCACATACAGGCCCAGCTGCCATACAAACATCCATTCTTCCAGAAACACTGTGGGAAGTGAGACAAATATTAATCCTTCCTGGTGTCACAGTATTCATTTCTTAAGAGCCAGAAACAAATGGAAAACTATGTGGCCTATAGACCAGAAAGAGGGGACACAGGAACATAGAATTAAGAAAATTAGTTTAAGGTCAATGAATAAGGTGAGAATTTATTAGCATGTGAGCTTTTTTTCCTCTTTAGAATGAACTCTGAGCCTTCAGAGTTCATTGGTTTTGGGAAGGAGTTTTATGATATCTGAATCCCCTAATGTCGGGGCACCTTCTTTACGTGTGCACACACACATTCACACCCACCCATCCAGTGTGGCTTTATTCAGCTATTGATTCTCAGATCACTGGAGGGCAGTGATTCTTAAACATTGATATACACATGAATCATAATGCGATGTGGCCCAAGATTCTACATTTCTGACGAACTCCAGCATAACCATCTTTGAAGAAGCAAGGGTACAGGGGCTCTTTGATCACAGTCAGAAATTGGGCTTAAATGGCCCAATAGACTTTGCCTCAGTGGAAAGTGTCTGTGATGAATGTTGTTTAAGCTCAAACCATCAAAGAGTAAAACTGACAGGCTCACTGGTTTTCACTGGCAGACAATACTGTCTGTTGTCTGGAAAATTCTCAAATGAAAACACAATCTACCTATTCTTTGCTCCCAGCAGCAATGAAGTTTGAAATGAGGTCTGACATGATGGTATAGAATCTCTTGGACTCTTTACCATAGCTCTTCGAGGTAACTGTTATTACTTTTCAGAGGTGAAGAAGTGGATAGAAATGGCCCTGCAGTGTGAGCATAAACTGAAAAGAAGTAAACAATGATTAATAGCAACGTCTGCTGGGTGCTCAAGGGATCTTTATTACATTTTATCTAACAGCCTCATTAATGGTCTAGAGGAGACAGACGCTAACAGAACTTTAATTAAATTCATGGCGGATATTAAATTGGAAGCAATTGTGAATCTCAGAGAAGGTAGAAAGGCAACCTAAGGGTACACGATGAGTAGAAAGCAAAATAGAATTCAGCATTAACAGGTGAAAAGAAATATCTTCTAAATACAATTTGCATGGCAATACTAAGGGCTTTGGAAGCTGGCTTGTCATGTGCCAAGCACTTTCCTGAGTCTTCTAGAGAGGTGAATATAGAAAACATGATAGTGGGTGCTGTTTTAATCCTCACTGTGCAATGAGGGAGACTGAAGCAAGGAATGCTGGAGCAGCTCTGCACTGGTACGCAGATGACAAGTGGTCTAGAAGTTTACAAGACCATTTGGACTTTTGCTGTCTTGTGTTTCTTTCCCTCCAGAGTTACAAAGCAGCAGTAAAACCATGCCTTTAAAATTGTTTTTTGCTATTTGGTTTTAGTGGAAATCTGTATTTTTATATTTACCAGCTGTAATGTAGGCTAACCTATTTTAAGACATGTTCTTCCAAAGTATGGGTTTCATGAGTACTGTGAATTTGGGCGGCGAGGGAGCCTGCTCTGAAAGAGACTTTGCCTGTCAAGAGGAATTCTCTGTGTGGTAGAAAGAAGCCTGATTTCTTTGTTTCCTCTGTGGATTCTAGCTTTGAAAAGATGCTCAGCACATAGCAGACATTCAGGAAAGAATGGTTAAATGCATCTCAATTATCCCAGGTTGATTTAACATTAGCTTTACTGTGTAATTCAGAAACAAGCAGGTAGTGTTTTCTTCATCTGCAGATATCCTTATTAGACTTTAGAAGAAGTCTATTAAAAGACCATTTTGCGGACAATAAGAGTTAGGACCCCCTTCTTTCACATCTTTGGAGATGGATATAGTGCATTACTCTTTATTGTTGTCATCTTCCATGCCACAGGTCACTAACACTTGTTCTTCCTGTCTAACTAAGCATTTGCACTCTTTGTTCACCAACTCCTTCCCTATCCACATTCCTCCCCTAGCTTCTGGTAACCATCATGCCATTCTCTGCTTCTATGAGGTATTTGAGGTCTACGCATAAGTGAAATTCTGTGGTATTGGTCTTTCTGTACCTGTTTTTTCAGTAAATTAATGTCCTCCAAATTCATGCATGTTATCACAAATCACAGAATTTCCTCCCTTTCAAAGGCTGAATGATAGCCCACTGTGTGTATATGCCACATTGTCTTTGCCATTACATTTCGATGGGCACTGACATTGAGTCCATACCTTGGAGTACATACCACTGTGATATGTAGAAGCATGAATATCTCTTTGATATACTGATTTCATTTCCTTTGGATGTGTAATCAGAAGTGAAATTGCAGGACCATGTGGGAATTTAGTTGTAGTTTTCCAAGGAGCCTCCATATTGCTTTCCACTATGGGTACTCAGTGGTTTCTGTGCAGATCCAAGAGCTGCAGGTATGAAGTAAGGATGTACATTTGCTTCCTGTATTTGGTGTTTTGAGCAATGCCCTGAGTGCCATTTATAGCATGTAGATGGAGAAAAAAAACTTAGTTTCCCTGCCATTAAAAGAACATCATGGTTTGATCTTCCCTTGCCTTCACAAATTGAGAGACTCAAATGAGAGGAAGGTGAGTATCCTGTCAACTAGAAGCACAACACAGCTATCTCTTGCTGTATAGTTACAACCTCACTTTGTGTTTATCAAATTTTATATCATCCCCAGGTCAGTGTTTGAGAAACAATTAATCTAGTTTAACTGCTCATATAAACTCACTAGTAAAGATAAGTGAGTCCCAGATAGTGTGGCTCATCCCTTAAGAGAAGATGGCATTAGACTACAATTTTTTCAAGGTTGAACTGCACAATCTTTGGAGGTTGAGCCCAGGAAAGTTGGTATAAAGTTGCCTCCACATGATTATTCTACAAGGTTTGAGAATAACGATGAGTTGAAAAGAAAAGTTGCTTTCTGAGAGGATGGTAGAAAGGGTTCGGCTGGGAGAACAAATGGTGGGAAAAGCCATAAAGTGGCTGCCAAATGATGGAGCCTGGAGAGTTCAGAGCAACTGTGACCTTCTTTTGGTGGAGTAAAGGTCACGGGAATGGTATCAAAGTCAGTGTCAGAGACTGTCTTGCAGGGTGACTGCAGGGACTCTTACTGTCCAGCTAGTCTGGCGTGTTTAGTGTCTATCCAGAGAAACAAAGAAGAATCTACACTGGCTGGTTCTAGTAATTAAGATTCCTGAAAATGAAGGCAAGATGTTTCTAACATCAGATTGTGAACCACTGACTGGGCATCAATTTACATCCACAATTATACTACTTCTCTTTTTCTTTGTACCTGCTAAGCCAGCCAATTCCCTTAGACCATTATGAATATTAGCTGTGGTCATTTGTTGATTAAGTAATCATTGGCTGAATGCTAGCTGTTTACCAGGTTCTATGTGAGACCTGAAGATGCTATAAGGCTTACAGGTCCTGCCCTCACTCTAGAGTTCACAACAAATTAGGAGAGGCCAACATGAATAAAAAAATAAAACTAAATGCATATATCATCCCTGGGACTCTGTACATGGTATGAAGGAAATGTCTGAAGTTGACAAGAGTTTATAAACTTCTCCCTATTGGAAAAGGGTCTGCAGCAGTATAAGAACTGTGATAGTGTTCCTTAAGGAGATACTTCCTTCACAGGTGAAGCTGACTAGTGGAGTACAAGAGGAAGAAGAGGGCTCTGGATTAGGGAAGAATTGATTCCAAAGTGCTGTGGAATGAAGGAGCTATCATCTTAGGACAGGTGTATCATCAGAGGTCAGAGGAGGCGTGGCAGAGCTCACAAACTATGCTCAGGGGTGGGACTTCTGTCTTAAGGCAAATGGAAGGCTCTGAAAGTTTTTAAGGAAGGGTGACAATGGTGTGTGTGTGTGTGTGTGTGTGCGTGTACATGCATGAGTGTGTCAGAGAGAGAGAGAGAGAGAGAGAGAGAGAGAGAGAGAGAGAGAGA
>NW_004524614.1:11003276-11009258 GCF_000260255.1 Octodon degus
CTCTACACTCTCCCCTGCAGGGATTGCAGCTGCAGGATTACACCTCAGGCGTGTATGCCAGGCCTGAGCTGTGCCTGGAGGGGGCAAGGTGAAGTAGGAGGAAGAGGAAGCTCTCCACACACACTCATGGGACCTGGGCTAGGACTGGGTCTGGGGCCTCCGGGAAGGGGCAAAAAATCCTACTCAGCGGGCGGGGTGGGGGAAGCACTGTGGAGAGATGGGGGGCGGCCCAAGGGGCTGGGAGAGGGTCCAGCCCACTCTGCGCCTGGGCCGGGACTGGTCCCGCCGGCGCAGGGTAGCAGGAAGCTCTCCGCACACTCACCGGACCTGGGTCGGACTGGGTCTGGGGGCTCCCGGAACTCGGCATGGATTTGCTTTCTATTGAGGATGCTTGGTTTTGCTTTTTCTTAAGGATACAGATAATCCTCAGACTTTTCCAAGTTTGAAATAACAACATCACTCCAGCATTCTGCAAAGCATGGGCTGGTGAAAGCTTACCATCTGTGCTGTTTGTTGACTAGAACAGCAGCTTGGCAAAAAATAAACCTAAAAAAAGGTCATCCAGGCTGTGCATGTGGCTTGTTGAGCTTCACTGATTTCTGGAATTTGAAGTAGTTGTTTGGAATTAATTATTAACTTATTTAGTTACATTGCTTAAAATAAATTTTTCATCTTGCTGTGGACAAGAATAAAATGTTGATTATTTTTATCCTAAAGAGTTGAGGGAGATCAATATTATTAAGAATGTGAAGTATTTTATATAAGTTAGATCCAGAAAAGAAACAATTATACTACATCATGAGGGAGTTAGGCTAAAGAAGGAAACTTCCAGATGCTGAAAGGTATGAAAATTTAGAAGCTACCACTAAAGGAAAATGTTGCCATCTCCATATCTAAAGGATTTTGAAGACTAATGGCCTATTATATCTCGCAGTCTTTTTGGCTTCTCCTACCTGAGACCATAGTTTCAACCAGCCCCTTCATTTTAAATTCCTTCCAACCCTACTCCTCGGTCCCTACTATTACAGGGACCCTCCTTTACTCACCAGTGCCTTGGCAGAGCAACCCAAAAGCACCTACGACAATTGTAGCTTAAAATTCTATGAGACTCCTACTGTGACTCACCAGCTGCAACCCCCTCTGAGAGCAGCAGCTGCTAGCCTGCTGATCTATTATGCATAGGGTCTGGAGGTAAAAATTCCAACTCCCTTGCAAACCTCTCCACCTGGATATTCCCCAGAATTTCACACTCATTTAACCAAAACTAAGTTCATCTTTCCTGCTAAGACTTTTTTCCCTTTTCAATTAGACCAATCAGTTAAAAGCATTGTTTATACACTCACTACACTTCCAAAACTTCCTGGCAAGTGCAAGGGCCTGAGTTCAATCCCTGGTTCCACAAAAAACAAAAACAAAAACAAAAACAAAAACAAAAACAACCCCCAAAACTATAAGCTTCTGAATTGTCTTTAATGACTTTGTCTTGTTCACATACTATTTATTTTTTATTTATTTATCTTTTAAAAAAATTTTTAACTACCTTTATTTTTATTTAAAGACAAAAATATTAGATAAGACATTAGAACTGACACAAATTTTTAAAAAATAAGATGATATACAATTAACAATGGGTGCTACATTGCATATTGTTGATACAAAGTAGTTGTTCAGATGTCAGCATATAATTATGCAAACTGCCAAAATAAAAACTTTTAACATTACTGCTCCCATAAAAAGTATAGCAAGTTAGTAGTACAATCATCTTACCTATCCTGTATATATACATACATGAGTTTTCTCATCCTTTTTTCTTTTTGCTTTTTTATCATTGCAATTGTTCATTTCTTTTTTCTTTTATCTTTTTTTCCCTTGATGCAGTTATCTTTAATGACAGCAAGGGACTATTTATTTTTTAAATTCATTTTAACACATAGTATTTAAAATTGTGATATAAATATCTTTTGAAGGTATCCACTGGGTTCTAGTTAAAGTTTCTAAGAGCTAGTGTCCAAACTGATAGGAGTTCAAGTGCCACCTGTGTGCACCTGGGCCAGGCAGAGCTATGCATGGACGGTTCAGTCTGACAAGCTTGCAGCTGGCCCACATGTAGCAGAGACGCAATTGCAAGATGAGGTTTTGAGGACTGGATATAGAGTTGGAGACAAGTGTTTATGGAGTATATTCAGCAGCAACCTTGGATGGATGTCTGTAGTGGAAAGGAAGGAAATGGGAAGGAAAGAAGAAAGTGGGCAGCAATGGGGTCACAAGGTCTTAGCCAGCCCCACATGGCAGCTTAAATCCCTCATGGTGTAGTATAATTATTTCTTCTCTAGATATAACTTATATAAAATACTTTGCATTCTTTTTTAAAATATAATTTTATTGAGAAACAAACAGCAATGAAACGGTTGCAAAACCGATTAGTATGACAGTTTCAGTAATTAATACATTGCATATTGTTGTCTTCTTAGTGGTTATTCATTGTACAAGATGCAGACATGATATCCTGTCCACAAACACTATTAGAACAAATCTTTCTATTCATTGAATTAAGAGAAAGTAGCTGTATATCTATCCTATTTTGAATAAAAATACAAAATTGTCCTTCATTTGTATCCCCTTTTTTGTTTAGTTTTTTTAAGAGAAGGGTATTCCATTCTTGATGATATTAATCAACATCAATTCTTTATCTGTCTCTAGGATGGCCCTGCAGTGTTTCCCCTTATGTTGACCTGTCATTACATTTGGGCACCCCTATAAAAAGGTCATGACCTTGGCAGCACTCTTTAGCCAAAGTCATATTTGAAGATGGTGATAGCTAAGACCTATTAACCAACAACCTTCCTAACAAGTGAATAAATAAATATTTTCATCCCCAACTGTGGGATTCAGTAGGTACACAGCTTCAATAAGAGTCTGATTTTCTTGGAGCTTTTCTTCATATGGAGAAAATTCTGGCAATAGGTTTTCCAGGACTCTGGTACATGTATTTTCCTGGGAAAAGCTTAGAAAGGCAATGTTAGTGGGGTGGACCATGGTGCCTCTTCTTGCAAGCAGGCTTGAGACTGCAGCTGTCCTGTGAGCTCTTTCCTCAGCTCCATTATAGCCTCTGCTGGCAGGCTGCACTGGTAGGCTTGCCTGGTGGCAAGACACAGACTCTTATTCCTGAGGGAGACAAACCCCAAGTTTGTATTCACTTCTAAGGTCACATATGTTGCATTTTTTCCATTTATGTCCTTTTAGCTAGGATTGGCAATTGGACTGTCCAAAGGGTTCACTTGATTGCTGAACATACTCCTCCTTCCCCCCCCCCCCGTAGTAGGAACTTGACCTCTTCCGGACAGTCAATGTCTGTTGCCTTTCTCAGAAAGGTGACCTTATTCTTGCTCTCTAGTTCTTGGCACAAGGAGCCCCAACTGTCCAGATGGTAAGTTCAGTAGGGCTCTTGCTGTGTCCACCAGTAAATGTATCCCCTCACCTGAGAGCAAGAAACTGGTAATCCAGAGAGCTCAGAGGTGCAGGGGCCAGAGGTAAAACTTCTCTAAGATCAGCTATCCCTGTTCCCACTCCTGGCTCCCAAATCATGTGTTTTTCCCATTAGGGAACAAGCATATAGACTGATCAGTGGTTTAGCATGGAAACAGTGTCCTGAGGAGTGTATGCTATTTATTCAGGGGATTTCATCCTAATTGGCTGTTATCCTGTCCCTCTATCCTTCTGCTGGGCTGGCACTTTCTGGGTGGCAGTGGCATGTGGTGGCAGTGGCATATGAGTTACTGGTGGGTATCATGGTTGTGGGCCTACTGCCAAGTCTTTGCAGTAAAGTGCGGCTGTCAATGTTACCTGGAGTATGAGGTTATGTCAGACATGAAAAAGTGGATTAAACACTTTGGAGCCCTCAGATCATGGGGTTGGCTGAGGTTCACAAACAAGAAAGGCAAACTCAGACCAAAATATTGTCAGTTTTGTCAAAATGAATTGCTGCCACTTCAACAGTAGAAGAGGTCGCATATTGTCCAACAAGGAGCTATTTGGTTTCTTTGGAAGGAGTTGCCATACTGATGCTGGTTTTGCTTTGTATTGTTGGCAGGTTTCATTCAACCTGGCAGTGCCATATTCATTTTGGTAAGAAGGAAGCTATAATCTCCATTCCTGGCCTAGGGCTGCCACATTCATATGCTTATTGGCTTAGCACAATAAGTAAATGTTTAGTTTACATTTCCAGTAGAGTAAGTATTTATAACTATAACTCACACAGTCAAAGCCTCTTGGTATCCTTAATAACTTTTATGTGTCAAAAGTGGTCTTGGGAACAAAATGTGTAAGGAGCTCTGTTTTAGGGCAATCTCTGTGTTCTGATAGTCAGAACTCCTGGGATAGATGTCTGTCCTTCATCCATGGGTTGGGGGTGGAGGAGTTGTCAGGACCCCTGGAAACCCTGAGAACTATGAATGGAGGACAAAAAGATCACTAAAAGAAAACCCAGGAGATGCTGGCAGGAAAAAAGGGATGTATATTGTGCCCAAAACAACAAAACCATAAAACCAAATAATTAGTGTTTGCCATATTAAGGATCTTGGGTTCACAGTTTTGTGAATCCTTAGGGCCTGTTATCATATAGAGCAAATAGTGTCCACCCAATGGTTAAGTGCAAGAATAAATGAATGAACAAACAAAGGTCGAGGGATGGTCCTGAAAGCTTTCTAATCCCACACATTTTAAAATACCTCCCATGGAATATTCTGAAACCCTGTGTGTGTGTGTGTGAGGGGGTGCATACTTTAAGTAGGTTAGGTGATCAAGACTAAAGAGGTGATACATTTAAAGCCTCCACAGTAAAAAGGACTATAGAAGGAGTCAATAAAAAAACTCACCAGGAACTCAGGGAATCAGGATGGTAGGGTAGCAGCATGTTCTCATTCACCCTGCCCTGCCCCTTTCCTTGCATAGTCTCAGATGGGTCACTGGAGAGCTCACATCCTGGTGAGAGGAGGGTAGGAAACCCTGTGCAGCTCAGATAAGGGAGACCTTGAGCTCACAGGTAAAAGACAGGGTTAAATGTGATGCTGACAAATGACATGGCAGGTCTCTGGGACACAGGGCTACAGGAATGTAGTATGGAGCAATGGCCTTCTGGAGGTGATTAGATGTAATGAGTGTGTGTCTGAGTGTAAGACATACCCATTTAAGGATGGATACAGAGAACATAGGAAAGAATGCAACCAGTGGAGGACTGAAGAACTGAATGGATGCTTAAGAGCTACTGGCTGGCAGTGGTGGTGGCAGTGGTGGGAGTGGGGAGTGACAGAAATGCTTTTAAGAATAATTGCACCATGGGTACCTAATACAGAGTGACTGCTGAACACAGTCAGAGAATCATGCTTGGGCCAATCTCAAGTTGAAGCAAGATTGTGTTCACATTTTACAGATGATGTCATGTGCTCTGTGCCTTGCTGCTGTGGGGATGCTAGGACAGCTCAGCATGATGCGGGCTCTGATTTCCCTTCTTTCTGTGAGAGAAGCCCTAGGATTTCCTAGTTTCCAAATATCTAAAATTGAAATGTGTGAAATTGAGCATTTCTAGGAAACTTCCTAAAGCCCAACAAGGTGTGAAATTTTACTATAGGCTCTCCATTGTCCAGCAAAGATGGACTAAGTCCCTTTATTTGTAGAGCTGGCTCATATGACAGTTGAACCCAAGAGCCATCAAGGAGGAAGATGTCCCGGGTGGTGATCTGATGGATCTGATGTCTGTCTTCCATGTGGCGTCACAGTTCTGTGTGGATGGGGCCTGATAACTGGAGTGTGCAGAGATGAAGATGAGGTTTCCCACCTTGATTTATTCTTTTTTTTTTTTTTAATGAGTGATATTACCTTTATTGTTGCTATTATTCTCAGTTTTGCATTTGTCCTTATTACTATAATGGCTGTAGTTGAAGCTTTCCTCAGACATTACTGGTGATCAATCCCCTGGGTTCAATT
>NW_004524614.1:11012598-11016130 GCF_000260255.1 Octodon degus
GGAGTGGTGGGGGGCGGCCCAAGGGGGTGGGAGAGGGTCCGGCCCACGCTGCGCCTGGGCTGGGACTGGTCCCGCCGGTGCAGGGTAGCAGGAAACTCTCCGCACACTCACCGGACCTGGGCTAGGACTGGGTCTCGATTTATTCTTATAGAACCAATGTTTCCCTCTTGAGATAATGAGGAAATATATACACAGGGTCATAAAAAAGGGAAGCCATCTGAGAGACCAGCACCTCTAATGGGAAGATAACTGCTTATAAGACAAAGTTGTTGGGCTGGAATTTAGACTTGAAATATTTACCCTATATTCTCAATTTATCTGACTAAGGAAAAAAAGGCTTTTGTGATGGGCAGACAACTTTTTGAATACGAGTGTACACTCATAAGTTTTAAAAGCCAATAATGACTTAGAATCAGTCACAGATATAGTGGCCAACATGCTCGGGGGTCAAGAAGACTGCGGAACAATGTGAAATTTAAGCCGTGACAGGGAGACAGCTGTGGGAGGAGGGAGACAGTGACTGAACAATAAAGGAAGATGAAGGTGGTCACATGTGCACTTGTTAGAAATGCTAGGATTGGATAAACATCAGTGTGTGGCAAGGAAGATAGCTTGAGAAGTCTAAATAGGGTCATTACCTGTAATGAAAAAGTGAATGAGTAGGCAGAAATGGCAGAGACAATAATCAATATGGCCAGTGGCTTTCTCTTGCCTGATCAGCCTTCTGTGATTTCACGTCTGATCCATCATCACTGGGGCTTGTTATAGCACTGCCTGTCTACAGCTATTTACAGTCACAGAAAAGTGAAAGAAAGCTGTCAGAGCCCCCAGGGATGTTGTGCCTTGGTGCTTTATTCTACTTAAGGGTATTTTGAGATAACACACAAACACTTGTTTTGCCATTTAGATTTAGTAAATGGTGTACAGACATAGGGAAGAAGATGGCTAGAAATATCAGGGAGTATATGGTGGATGCCCAAACAAGAAGACTGAGTGGGAGAGTCCAAGAGAGTCAGTGATCAAAAGACATCATTGTGGGTGATCTAGCTCAGCATAGAGACCCAAACATACAACCTTCTGAATACACAGAGACTATACAGAAGACATTTTAGGAAGGTAGATTTTGTTGTAGGGTAAGGCACTGATGAGGGGAGGTGAAACTAAGAGCAGGAAGGTGTTGGGAGCTGCCATCAAAATGCCAAACTAAAGGTAGAGAGGACTGTTTTCTTCTGATGTCAGTGGGACTGGAAATTAAGACATAACATGGAAGAATCCACAGAACATGGTGCCTGATTGGATGTGGAGGTCAAGAGAGAAGGAAGAATTAAAGGTGGCTCCCAACAGAGGAGACAACGAGAATAAAGTTTTTCTTGGCAAGAATCAGAGCTATTTTCTAAAATATTTTCTCTAAATCTGTGGATTATTTTTGTCTTCTCATTCTCTTGAGAATATCTTCACAGAACAGAAACTTTTGATTTTATTAAGATCCAGGGGGCTGGTGAGATGGCTCAGTGGTCTAAAGCACCTACTTAGAACAAGTTTAGCAAAACACATGGACTGCGGTTCAATCCCCAGCACCACATGCCAGCCAGCCCCGCCCCCTGGTAGGCTGAGCTGGCCACACACACACACACACACACACACACAAATAAATAAATAAAAATTAAACAACAACAACAACAACAAAAAAACAAAAAAAGATCCAGGATACCTATATGCATGAGGATTTCCAGCAGCTCCAACACTGACAACAAAAAAATTGTGATTTACCCTATGGCCTGTTCACAGTGAACTAGACCTAATAAGAAAAGCATTTTTACTCTATTTTTTTAAACTATCACTTATTTTCTCATTGTAGTAGAAATAGTTTATAGTAGAACATTTGCAGTTTATTCTCTGATATAGTAGAATTTGATAGCACCTGCCAGGGTTCAATGTGAGACATTATATTAAAAAATTCAAATATAAAGTGCTTATGTTGCAAATATGGTTAGGGTTGATATTCATATTTTGATGCATGAACAATAATCTAAGCTTTAGTTATATGTAGTCATTTCAATCTTTGATGAAAATGTGAAAAAATCCACATGAAGTAGTTTTACCTCCAAAGGCAGGAGCCTTGAGGAAAGGGATTAGAGCCTATTCTCCGGAAGAACAGGGCTTCTGGCATGGCTTTGCCCAGGGTCCGAGTTTAGGGCAAAGAGGAAGACTGTGATTAAGGTAGATGCAGGGCCTCTAGGAGAGCCTAGAAATAGTAAATATTCCTTCCAGCTAAAATTAGTCATTCCTTCTTTGTTCTTTTATTGTCCTTTGTAATCCCTCATTAGGTGGTAAAATTTAGAAGTAAAGTTTTGTGTGATTTATCTCAAGATCTCACTTTTTCCCCTAATAGAATGTGGTCATGGAAACTGCTCCATAGTTCGGTGGGTGGAAAGCACCTGGATGCACATCTGGCTTACTGTCACTGCTCAGGAGCATGGGTTCCCTCGTTCTAGACAGCACTTCTACTTCATACAATTATAGGCATCCAGTGTCCGAGAAGAGAGCAAAGTCTCTTGACAGCATGAAACATTGACAAGAATCAGTTAATAATTTGTCATAATTAAATTTTGGAAACAACCCAAATGACCATCAACTGAGGAATGATAAAAATGATGTGGCATTTTTATACAATGGAGTGTTACTCAGCTATAAAACAAGATAAATGGGAGTCTTTTCTAGATATATGGATACAACTAAAGACGGTCTTTATAGTGAAATAAATCAGACTGGTGTGTGTAAACATTGTATTATCTTACTAGTGTAAGAACCTGAAAGAGTAAATAGGATCTGAAAGATACAATATATACTGTGAAGGGAAAGAAACTGTTCAAAAGGAAGGAACAACTGGGATGAGAGAAAGGGAAAAAGAAAGAAAGAAGGAAGGCAAAAATAACTATATATGCATATACACAGCATAGATTGGATGATTGTACTGCTGATTTCTGTTAGTCTATTGAAAGGGGCAGTTAATACTTAAATATTTTTTCTCTCTCCTTTTAAAGTTTTTATAATTTTTGTCCAATTTTGCATGCTTATATCTGGTAATCTGAACAAAAGACAACATTTTGGACTATAAAAAGCATTGTTGAATACCTATCACTTTTTCCCATAATTTTATTGACAGACAAATAGCAATGAGACAGTTTCAAACCAAACTGGTAGGACAGTTTCAATAATTAACACATTACATACTCTCTAGTGGTTATTTGCTGTACAAGACACAGACAAGATATTCTATTTACAAACACCATTAGAACAAATCCCTCTATTCATTAAGAGAATGTAAGTATATATCTATCCTAACCAATTTGAATACACAGATATAAAATGGACTTTCATCTGTATCCCTTTTTTTGTTTAGTTCCATCATTTGACTATTGTAGGTGTGTTAACTCACCAAAATATTCTAAAAGAGTCCAGTAGCCCATAATAGTATTGGGTACTCTGCTTGACTGGCAATGTCAGAAATTGTTGACCTGAGTCCCCTACA
>NW_004524614.1:11016230-11020212 GCF_000260255.1 Octodon degus
AGAGAGAGAGAGAGAGAGAGAGAGAGAGAGAGAGAGAGAGAGAGAGACAGACAGACAGACAGAAAGACAGAGAGAGAGAGAGTAAACTATATTATATTAGTTTCTATATTAGTTTGCAGTGGGTTAGGGCTGCTACAACAAAGTACTAGGGACTGGGTGGCTTAAACAACAGAAATTTGTTTTCTTCACACTTCTGGGGGCTGGAAGTACAGGATCACAGTGTCAGTAGGTCTGGTTTCTCCTTGGCTTGCAGATGGCCACTTTCTCTGCATATCTTTACATGGTTGTTCCTTTGTGAATAAATCCCATGGCATCTCTTTTTCTTTCATGAGGACAATTGCCAGACTGGCCAGCCAAATGAGCTTCATTTTAACTTAATCACCTCTTAAAATCCTTATCTTCAAATATAGTCACATTCCTGAGGACTAGGCTTCCAGACAAAATTTTCTCTTCCCAGGTAGGAGTGGGACATATTTTAGCCCAAAACAGACATGTAAGAAGATTTAAAAGTTCAAGACTTCTCTGGCTGCTCAGTAAAAATGAGTGGAAAGGGCAAGAGTAGAATCAAGTGGCGAGCTGAAGTCCCTCCCTAGCTTAGGCTCACTTCTTGTGTCACACAACATCCTGTCCCAGGCAGTGTCTTAACTCTCCTTCCGTTTCTATTATGGCTTTATTACATGTACATGCAGAAATTTCAAATGCTATAAAAATCTAAACACTGCTTTACAAACTATACTTTTAAAATTTGTTAAATGAGGCACTAGAAAATTTTGCATTGAAATCATACTTCCAAGAAGAGTTTTCATACAAAGGAAAAAAAAAAAACACCAGTCCTCTAAAGGCAACAAAAAATCATTTTTGTAGCTTAATTATGAAACCACCAGATTAAAAAATGGATTTTTTATTGCATTTTTACTGAAATATCACTTGAAATGAATAAACACATAGTCTTTTACTAACTTTTCAGTATGTTTTAGAGAATGAAAGATGAGAGAAACATAATATTTAGCTATTGAAAATTCATTTTATTTTCTATTATGTGATACTATAAGAAAACTAGAACAGCAAATCAGAGCAGTCACCTGTCAATCCAAATCATCACCATC
Organism: Octodon degus; assembly: GCF_000260255.1. Taxonomy (NCBI): domain Eukaryota; kingdom Metazoa; phylum Chordata; class Mammalia; order Rodentia; family Octodontidae; genus Octodon; species Octodon degus. The sequence continues at coordinate 11,017,337 of NW_004524614.1, forward strand.
ACATTACCACCATCATAGTTATTAAAAGGAAGGGCTTTCTAAAGCTTTAGAAGGTGCTTATTTTGAAGAACCACATAAGAAAATAAATTGTGACCTATGAAAGAGGAAAGGAGGGCTACTGGAAGTTTTAGCTTTTCGCTAATGTGCATTTTATCCCCAGAGTGCACACTGCTTCTCAAATATAATTGGTGACCACTTGTCTTAGTCACTTTCTTCATTGATGGAAAAATATCTTGGAGATCCACTTAAGGGGAGCGATGCTTATTTTAGCTCCTGTTTTAAAAATTGCAGTCTTCTCGTGGGCAACAGTGGCATGGTGAAGGGGTGTGGTGGAGGAAACTTGGGTTCACCTCACAGCAGCCAGGAAGCAGAGAGGCTGAATGGAGGCCCAGGAAGAGCAATGTGCCCTCCCAGTGAACACATTGGCCAAGCAATGGCCGTGACTCATCCACATGTCTGACACTGACAAAGGATCTACACTCTGAGGTACAGGATCTCAGGCTAAATCCTGAGGGATTTCACTGACTTTATCAGACCCAAAAGCTGCAACTCTTGTTGCATAGGTCCTGCTTTACCTTGGTCTTAACCATCCCTCAGAAAAGCATAAAAATGAAATATAAGAAGTAAAGCCATGCTGTTATGTTGAGCTATAGGGGACTCAGGTCAACAATTTCTGACATTGCCAGTGAAATGGAATACTCAGTACTATTATGGACTACTGAACTCTTTTAGAACATTTTGCTGTTTACACACCTTTAATATTTAAATGATGGCACTTAACAAAAAAGGGGATACAGATGAATGTCCATTTTGTATCTGTGTATTCAAAGTGGTTAGGATAGATATATGCTTACATTCTCTTAATGAATAGAGGGATTTGTTCTAATGGTGTTTGTAAATAGTATATCATGTCCACATCTTGTACAGCAATTAACCACTAGGAAGAATGTATGCAATGTGTTAATTATTGAAACTGTCCTACCAATTTGATTTGAAACGATCTCATTCCTATTTGTTTCTCAATAAAATTATGGGAAAAAATTTAAAAAATAAAAAAATAAAAAATAATAAAAATTCTAAAGACAAAACATCCTTAAAAATATGTAAATTCATGGCAATGATGTTACAATTATCTGGGCAAATGGCTCAGGAATCAGTGTATGTGTTACTGGGTTCTAGGTTCTTCCAAAGATGGTTTCTCAGTTCTTTTGTCTCGAATGAAAATTGCACATGGCAAGCACAAAAGGTAGTGAGGTTTTATATTTATTAAGTGTAGAAAAATGCTCTGCAGAGTGAGTTTTGGCTTCATAAAGTACAAGAAAAGGACATTCTACAGTGTGAGTGTAAACTGCAATGTAAGAGAGGAAGCAGAGGCGCTGAGCCCAATGGTAGCTGTTTTTCTGAATTTTTCCATTCCTTAGGCTGACATCAGCTCTAGGCTATCTTATTAAAAAAATCTGCCTGACTTCTTGGGAGAATTGAATATAGGACTCTGATTTGCTCCTCACATGAAGAACTGTTCTGTGTACATGTCCTGCAACTTTGTACTTAGCAGGTGACTCCCACTTCCCTACCAGTCTGCCACTCTCTATGCTCATGCCTCAGGTATGCCTGTCACACATCCCTGCAGGTGATTTTTAAACCTGAAAAATTTAAGGACATTGTCATAGATGAATGTGTTCTGTGTTGCGTGCAGGGTGGAAGGAGAAATCAATCCCATGTGTCAGCCCCCACAGGATTCATTATTGCCCTGGGAGGCTAGAATGGAAATATGAAATCATACTGCAAAAAGGCACGGCATAGAATTGCTTGCCTTCAAGAGACGACTACTGTTATTTACTCCAATCCTTTCACACAAGTGAGGGACTGACACCAAGAGGCAGGAATAATGCAGATCATAACTTAGAGGGAGTTCTGGGCTTTGGAACCAGGTCTCCAGTGCAGCATCGTTATTGTTCATAGCTAGATGTCTCACTAAGCCTTATGTGCTCAAAATTGTGGCTTGCATAAGGCAATTGGATTATGGGGTATTTCTTACTGCTGGGACAAAACATCTGATGGCCAAAGTTAATGAAGGAAAGGCTTATTTGGCTTTCATCTTGTAGAAGTTTCAGTCCATACTCAGCTGGCTCCAAGGCAGGGCAGCATGTGGCAGAAGGCAACAGTTCATGATAAGAGAAAACAGCAAAAGCCACAAGAACAAAACAGAAGAAACAATTCTCTTTTCCTCCATTACACTGTATATAGGCTACCTGCTGTAGGGTATGTGTAGCACTTGCACCCCCAATACCAGCACTAAGTGATGCACCAATCACAAACTCTATATCCAGATACCTACAACGGCCCTCCTTCTGTGACCACATGAGGCTCTGAGGGGACATCCAGACACAAAGCATAGAGATGGGGCCTGGTCAGAAGAGTGGGTTATTGGGCCTGTGACCTGAAGGGGCATATCTCTATACCCTACTCTCCTTTTCTCTCTGGTTTCTGGGGACCACAAGCTGTGCAGATTTTCTCCAACTGACCCTTCCATTATGTGACTCCTGCTTGGAACCAGTCAACCACGCAAGGACTGCAACTTCTGAAATGTGAGCCAGAACAAACCTTTCCTTCTTTAAGTTGTAGGTGTCAGATATTTTGTCCCAGTGATAAGAAAGTGATTTACCAATCCCCTCCATCATGAGACACAGTCCTCCCCACTGGCACTGCCCAAAAACATTTGGATAAATGCACAGTAGCTTACAAAGTTGGCTGGATTTGCTTTCTTTCTTTCTTTTTTTTCCAAAGTTTTATTGATAAACAGATAGCAATGAGACAGTTTCAAATCAAATCGGAAGTACAGTTTCAACAAATAATACACTGCATATATTCTTCTT
>NW_004524614.1:11020312-11025473 GCF_000260255.1 Octodon degus
CTCTAGTGGCTTTCAGTAGATTATTCTTGTGCTGAATTTCTGGGATCTTGACTATTATATGTCTCGGTGTGTTTTTCATTGGGTTGAGGTTACTTGGCATTCTGTATGCTTCAGCTACCTGAATGTCAGATTGTTTCCTCATATTTGGGAAGTTTTTTGCTATTACTTCTGCCCATATTTTTTTAATGCCATTTGTATTGACTCCTTCTTTCTCATTGATGCCTATTAGTCTCACATTTTTCATGTTTGCATCATCTTGCAGGTGATGGATTATTCTTTCCTGCCTCCTCGTTGTTTTTAAAAGATCCTGTCTTACCTTTTCGCTAGCTACACCAGCATCTTCAAGATCTGAAACTCTGTCTTCACATTCACTTAAACGGTTTTGCAAGCTTGTGATTGAGAGTTTAATTTCCTCTGTATCTCTTTGACTCTGCTTCATGCGATCTATTTCTTTCCTGTATTGCTCATTCAGGGAATCCGTCATTTTTCTAATCTCCTCTCTCTGTCTCTCTCTTTTTTTAATCAATTTCTTCTTTAGAAGCAGTTAGAAATTCCTTCACTGCAATTTTTTTTTCATGTTGGGTTTCCTGCCTATGTTTCTGTAGTTGTTTCTCCACCTCATCTGCTATGAGTTCTGAGAGTTCTTTTTTTATTTTAGAAAAGAATTGTGCTCTGATTTCCTCTATATCTTTCTGCTGTTGCTTATTTACTATCAATGCCATCAATACATGCATTTGAGCTGAGCTACTGTCCTCTGCACTTGTTCTGGTTGGGCACTGGGTTTCCTCCATATGTTTCTGCATTTGATTCTTTAGTGCAGATGTTATTAATTCAGGGATTTCTTTTTTTCATTTCCAATCTGAGGTCTTCTGTATCTTTCTGCAGCTGTTTCTTTATTTCAGAAGCCATTGATTCATTGCTTTCAGCTGTGTGATTTCCAATTTTTTCTGTGTTAGTGACCTCTGCTCTTGTGGGCTTGGGTTTTGAGGTTGCATTTTGTTCCTTCTCATCATTTTGTGTAGCACTGTCTTCTGCCCTTTGTTGTAGATCTTTGCTGTAGTTCTAATCTTCGCACTTATTGAAGTTCAGGTGCAGCTCTACAAAGTTTGGACTTATCCAGCTGCGTCTGGCTTGGGTTTGGCTGCTGTGCTCAGCTCCTTCCCGCTGCTGCCCTTGAGGGTGAACCTGTTGTGCCCCTGTGGTGAGATATTCTGCTCATGGACTAGCTTGTTGAATCTATCCTCTATACTCTCTGCAGTGATTGCAGCTGCAGGATTACACCCCAGGCGTGTATGCCAGGCTTGATCTGTGCCTGGATGGGGCAAGGTGAAGTAGGGGGAAGAGGAAGCTCTCCCACACACTCACCAGACCTGGGCTAGGACTATGTCTGGGGATTGCTGGAAAGCAGCAGAAATTCCTACTCAGCGGGCTGGAATGGGGAGGTACTGCAGAGTGGTGTGAGGCGGCCCTAGTGGGTGGGAGAGGGTCCGGCCCACGCTGTGCCTGCGCTGGGACTGGTCCCACCGGTGCAGGGTAGCAAGAAGCTCTCCACACACTCACCGGACCTGGGCTAGAGCTGGGTCTGGGGGTTCCCGGAACTCGGCAGAAATTCCTGCTCGTCGGGCGGGGTGGGGGAGGTACTTCTGATTTTTTTTTGTTCCATGCAAATAAAATATTTTAAACTCACTTTTCCTTCTATTTATCTGTTATTTGTGGACACAGGACCTATAACAGCAAGGGAGGAGATGAGAAAAATCTCCTGAAAGCCACTTCTGTTGAACAGATTAAATTCAAATATGTTTTCAAAAGAAGACTTGTAATGTTTTATTCAGGCATAGCAATAACATTATCAGAAAAGTTGAATCCTGCTTTAAAGAAATAATTTTTGTAGTTATAAACTCCTACCTAGAGCTTAGAGACAGAATCCAATTTGTCTACATGTAGATTAAATATATTTTAATTAATTAATTAATTCACCCAACACTGCCTGCTGCCATCTGTGTTTGACAGTGCGAAAGGGAGGGGAATGAGTTCTGATCCTTCTCCAAAATTCTTTGTATCACCTACCATGAAGTCCTACAGTTTTTTGTTGATTATTTACTCTGTTTCATTCCTGGGGCTACATCACCTCTGCTGCTGTGAGCTGACATAGGTAAAGCGCTTGGTACTAGGTATTGGCCTAGAACACATTGAAAAAATGTGTGATGAATGACTTACTAGCCAATGGGAAACTTTCTGGGGAAAGATTGATGGTGATCCCAGGGCAGTGGACTTTCCGCAGGATGAGGTGGTGAAGGTTTTCAGGGCTAGGGTTTTGCTTAGTGGGAGAGCAATTGCTTGGCCTGCACCAGGCCCGGAGTTCAAACTCCAGCAATGCAAGAAAAAGATAAATGAGTAATGCCTTGCCCCATAAGAAGCTTTTCAACCATCATCTGGCAGGAGACATTCTGCATCTCTCTAGCATTCACATTTTTGACCTTCTATCTGTTCTCACTTATGTTTCCTGCTTGGACCTCAGATACTTTGTGATTCCATCTTCCCTCTTCCCTTCTTCCTTCTCTCTCTCTCTCTCTCTCTCTCTCTCTCTCTCTCTCATATTTATACAGCACATATAGTGGTTCTATAGCTTAAGCAGTATTTTTACCCCACTGAATTTTCTCAATGTGATATTAGGCAGCCACTAGGAGATTGGAGATTAGGCTGCTTATAAGACCCATCAGGAAGCCCCAGGCAGTGACCTGAATGAGTTAGGGCAGAGCCAGTTCAAGCCCTACAATTTGGAAAGAGAAACTCTTTTTTTTTTGGTCAGCAGAACCGGGAGTTGAACTCAAGCCCTTGCACTTGCCAGGCAAGTGCTTATTCTACTGAGCTACATCCCCAGCCCAAACCCTACAATTTGGAAGACTGGGCTTATAACTTCAAATACATGGACACACACACACACACACACACACACACACACACACACTCCACTATACACATACTACATGGATTTACATATAAATCTTACTCAACACAGGCTTTGGTATTCTGAATAGAGACTGTCATGATTGAAATCAAAATGTTCCCTCAAAAGCTCATTATGTACAGGCCATAGAAAGCTCCAGTGGACAGGCTTGGTGTTGGACCCTGTGGTGGAACTTCCTGTAGAGAGGCTAGGGGTGAGACCCAGCCAGCTAAACCAGGAGCAGAACATCTAGCCAGTGGAGCACAGTGAATTCACTTCCTCAGGCCACAGCAGAAAGATAATGAGCACAGCAGGCAGATCCAAGCCAGACCTAGCTGGATGAATATGAACTTTGTAGATCCAGACCCAGTAATCTGAGGCACACTGCTAGACCCAGCTCTATGAAAGCATTCTCTCTCTCTCTCTCTCTCTCTCTCTCTCTCTCTCTCTCTCTCTCTCCCTGTCTGGCAACAGGTAACTGGGGTGAACTAGTCAGACTAGAAGACCTCAGGTATATCAAGGGGAGGTGACCAAATGGAACATAGGGGAACTCATTTAAATACAGATTCCCAATTTACTGTCTGCTTAGCTATACAGTCATAATGTTTGCCATTATGGTTTAAAATACAAACCCATTAGTTAAAAAAGTTTGTCAATTGCTAAATCTCACTACTCATTATTACTGTTGCTAATTGTAATACTGTAAATAGAAAATCATATCTACCTTAACCATGTGATCTATCTTGGGTAATAATAACAGAAGGTGGGGGCCAGGGAGATGGCTCAGTGCAATAAGCACTTGCGTGACAAGTGCAAGGGCCTGAGTTCAATCACTGGATCTGAAAAAAAAGTGTTGGGTAATAACTGCACCAAAGCTCTACACCAAAGGTCAGAGGTCAATGCCAAACAGAAACCAATATCTTACTCTCAATCAGTAGAGAGGGCAAATCCTTGGGACACACACAAAACAAGAATCTTTGACACAGAAGAGATACCTAAAGAACAGACTCTATACAGAGAGGTTCTGGTCATAGTAATATAGCTAAGTACTATATAACTTTCACAAAAAATCACAGAAATCAAAATAGTTTTCTCTGAAACATAAAATGACAAAGAGCAGAAACATGCATTCTCAGTCCCTGAGCCCACCAAGAACAAATGGAGAACACACTAGCATAGAAAAAATTGGAAGTTTTACACACCTAAAATCTCTGAAATAATAGTGTCTGAAGTAAAGAAACAATTACACAAAGGTGTAGAAGAAATCAGATCAGAAATAATCTCCCAAGTAAAAAAACAAATGATAACTATAATGAAAGAATTACTAAGTGCTTCTAAAGAAGACACTGATAAAAAAGAGGATAATAAAACAATGATTCAAACCTTGAATGACTAATATAGAAAAAAAAGACTGCATAGAGCAGATTAAAAGACATATTCAAAAGATTAAAAACTCAATTAAAAGTTGACAAGATGCCTTGAATGAAAGTGAAGATAGACTTTCAGACTTTGAAGATACTGTTACAGCCCTCTAGCTGCCATCTTGGGTCCCCGAGTGTGTGCGCCTAATCTCAGCTGGTCCGCCCGAGACCCCCTGAGCGCCAGCCCTAGTCCCCCGTGCTGCCCCATATCTGCTCCAACAAGATGAAAGAAACTATCATGAACCAGGAAAAACTCGCCAAACTGCAGGCACAAGTGCGCATTGGTGGGAAAGGAACTGCTCGCAGAAAGAAGAAGGTGGTTCATAGAACGGCCACAGCAGATGATAAAAAACTTCAGTTCTCATTAAAGGAGTTAGGGGTAAACAATATCTCTGGTATTGAAGAGGTGAATATATTTACAAACCAGGAAACAGTTATCCACTTCAACAACCCAAAAGTTCAGGCATCTCTGGCAGCAAACACTTTCACCATTACAGGCCATGCTGAGACGAAACAACTGACAGAAATGCTACCCAGCATCTTGAACCAGCTTGGTGCAGACAGTCTGACTAGTTTAAGGAGAATGGCTGAAGCTCTGCCCAAACAATCTGTGGATGGAAAAGTACCGCTTGCTACTGGAGAAGAGGATGATGATGAGGTTCCAGATCTTGTGGAGAATTTTGATGAGGCTTCTAAGAATGAGGCAAACTGAACTAAGTCAGCTTCTGAAAAAGATCAAACTTGGAAGAAATTACTAGGAGCTGCTATTTTATATTATGACTGCTTTTTAAAA
>NW_004524614.1:11025573-11031892 GCF_000260255.1 Octodon degus
GAGTTTATCATTCTTTATAGCTGAGTAATACTCCATTGTATAAAAACATCACATCTTTTTCATAGATTTCTCAGGTGATGGGCATCTTAGTTGTTTCCAAATTCGACTTTCAGAAATTGTGCTGATATAAACATAGGCACACATATATCATTATGATATGATGTTTTTACATCCTCCCAAAAAATTCTCAGTAGAGTAAAAGCTGGTTTAAATGGGATTTCCAGTCTTAGTTTTCTAAGGAGTCTCCATACTGATTTCCATAATGGTTGCACCAGTCTACATTCCCACCAGAAGTGGAGAAGGGTTCCATTTTCCCCACATTTGTTGTTGGTTGATTTCTTCATGATGGCCATTCTTTCTGGGGTGAGATGATATCTCAATGTGGTTTTAATTTGCATTTCGGGGATGTCTAGTGATGTGGAGCATTTTTTCATATGTTTATTCACTTCTTGAATTTCATCCTCTGAGAAGTGTGTGTTCATCTTGGATGCCCATTTCTGGACTGGGTCTTTAAATTTTGGGGCTCTAGTGTTTTCTAGTTCTCTATAAATTCTAGAGTGCAGATCTTTTTCTGAGTACTTCTTTGTCATGACTTTTTTCAAATTTGTGAGTTGCTTTTTCACTTTGTTGGAAACTTCCTTTGATGTGAAAAAACTTCTCAATGAGAGCAGGTCCCAGTTGTCAATTCTTTCAAGTGTTTCCCATGCGATTTGATTTTTGTTCATGAACCTTTTACCTACCCCTAAGTCTTCAAGTGTTCCTCCTACTTTCTTTTCCAGGAGATTTAGTGTTTCTGTTTTAATCTTTAGATCTTTAATCCATTTTAACTTTAGCTTAGTGCATGGTGATAGACCTGGGTTGTTTTAGTTTTTGGCATGTAGAAAGCCAGTTTTTCCAGCACCATTTGTTAAAGAGGCTATCTTTCTTCCAGTGAGCATGTTTGGCCCCTTTGTCAAAGATAAAGTGGCTGAGTGTGTTGGTAGGGATTTCAGCATCTTCTAGTCTATTTCATTTATCCTCAGGCCTATTTTGTTGCCAGTACCGTGCTGATTTAATCCCAGTAGACTTGTAGTATAATTTCAAGTCAGGAATTGTAATGCCTCCTGCCTTGTCTTTATTGCCCAGGATTGCCTTTGCTATTCTAGGTCTTTTCAGGTTCCAGATAAATTTTAGGAATGATTTCTCTATGTCTGTGAGGTATGTCAGTGGTAGTCTGATAGGGATTGCATTAAATCTGCACAGCAATTTTGGGAGTATGGTCATCTTCACAATGTTGGTTCTTCCTATCCAGGAACATGAAATATCTTTTCATTTTGTGAAATCCTCTACGATCTCTTTTTTGAGAGTACTGGAATTTTCCTTGAACAGTGCTTTGACTTCTTTAATTAGGTTAATTCTAAGGTGTTTCATTTTCCTTGGTGCTACTGTAAAAGGTATTGTTTCTATAATTTCCTTGTCAGTGTTTTGTTATCTGTGTAGAGAAATGCTCTTGACTTGGATATTGACTTGGTATCCTGCTATGCTTCTGAATTTCTTTATTAATTATAATGTCTACTTGGTGAAGCTTTTGGATCTTCCAAGTAAAGTATCATTTGATCTGGAAATAATGATTATTTAACTTCATCTTTACCTATTTTTTCCTTTTATTTCTTTTTCTTGTCTAATGGTTGTAGCTAATGATTCCAGAACTATATTGAGTAGGAGTGGTGATAGAAGACATCCTTGTCTTGTACCAGATCTAAGAGCTAAAGATTACAGTTTTTCTCCATTTAGAATTATATTAGCCTTTGGGTTTTTATAAATAGCTTTTACCAGATTGAAGTAGAGGCAATCTATTCCAATTTTTTTTGTAGGACTTTGAACGTGAATGAGTGTTGGACTTTGTCAAAAGCCTTTTCTGCATCAATGGAGATGATCATGTGGTTTTCTGTTTTCACTCTATTGATATAGTGTATTACATTTATAGATTTTCGAATATTGAATCATCCTTGCTTCTCTGGGATGAATCCAACCTGATCATGGTGTATGATCTTCTTGATGATTTGCTGTATTCTATTTGCTAGGATTTTATTGAGGATTTTGGTATCTATGTTTATCAAGGAGATTGGCCTGTAGTTCTCTTTCTTAGTTGCGTCTTTCCCTGGTTTTGGTATCAGTATAATACTAGCCTCTAGGAATGGTTTTGGGAGGATTGCTTCCTTTCAATATCATTGAATAGTTTGAGGAGTATAGGGACCACATCTTCTGTAAATTTCTTGTGGAATTCAGCTGTGAATCGATCCGGACCTGGACTTTTCTTTGTCGGTAAGTTATTTTTTTTTTATTACATCTCGTATTTCATTGGCTGTTATTGGGCTATTGAGAGTGGTTATATCTTGGAGATTCAGCTTTGGTAATTTGAACCTTTCTAAGACTCTGTCCATTTCTTCTGTGTCTTCTATTCTGTGAAAGTAAAGATTATCAAAGTAGCTATTGATAACCTTCTGAATTTCGGCTGAGTCTGTGGTAATTACACCCTTTTCATTCTTTTTTGCTTTTATTTAAATTTTTTCTTTCCTCTTTTTGATGAGGTTAATTTTAGGGGCATTTTGATTTTATTTAATATTTCAAAGAACCAGCTTTTTGTTTCATTAATTCTTTGAACTGTTTTCTTCGTACCAATTGCATTAATTTCTGCTCTAATCTTTATGATTTCTTACTGCCTTTGGGCTCTGGGTTTGGTTTGTTCTTTCTGTTCTAGTTGTTGAAGGTGCAGCATTAGGATGTTTATTTGTTCCCGTTCTGTTTTTCTAATGTGTGAGTTCACAGCTATGAATTTCCCTCTGAGAACTACTTTCATCCTATCCCATAAATTCTGATAAGTTGTGCTTGAATTTTCAATGAATTGTAGATGTTGTTCAATTTCCTGTTTAATTTCATCTGTGACCTACTGGTTGCTGAGTAGGGTGTCATTTAATTTCCATGTATGTAGGTTTTTTTTTTTCTGGTTTCTTTTGTCATTCATTTCTAGTTTCATTGCAGTGTGGTCAGATAATATACATGGAATAATTTCTGGGTAAGGACATATACTTAAGCATGACTTATGGACCAGTATGTGGTCTATTTTAGAAAATAACCCACGTGCAGCTGAAAAAAATATGTATTCAGCTGTGTTTGGGTGCAACACTCTGTATATGTCCACGTCCATTTGTTTCAAGCTCTCGTTCAGTTCTGTTATTTCTTTGCTAAGTTTTTGTCTCATTGACCTATCTTTTTCGGATAAGGGGGTGTTAAGGTCTCCTATTAGGATTGTGGTATTGGATATTAGATTTTTTCATGTACATTAATATTTGCTTTATATAGTTGGGTGCTCCCGTGTTTCGTTCATACATGTTTATGAGTATTACCTCTTCCTCTTGAATTTTTCTCTAACCAGTATATAGTGGTCTTCCTTATTTCACTTGAGCATTCTTGGTTTGAAGTTCATATTGTCTGTGAACAAGATTGCTACCCTTGCTTTTTTCTGAGGTTCTGGGGCATGTAGTATTGTGTTCCATCCTTTGACATTCAGCCTATGAATGTCTTTATGAGTTAAATGTGTTTCTTGTATACAGCATATTGGTGGATTTTTGTTTCCTAATCCACTGTGCCAGTCTGTTTCTTTTAATTGGTTAATTGAGTCCATTTACATTGATGGTTGTAATTGAGATGTATTGACTTATGATTGACACGGTATTTACCTGTTGTCGTTTACTCCTTTTCCTTCTGTGTTTAATTTCTCCTTATTTAGTTAGTTACCTCTGATCTCATTAGTGGAGTTCTGATCACTTTGGTCCCTCTCTAGAACATCTTTCCAGAGCCTGTGTAGGGTTGGCTTTCTTATCATGAAATTCTTTAGTTGTTCTTTGTCATGAAAGTATTTAACTTCTCCATCAAACTCGAAAGAGAGTTTTGCAGGGTATAGTAGTCTGGGCTGAAATTTGTTTTCATAGAGGACTTGAAGTACTCTGCTCCATGCTCTTCTTGCCTTCATGGTTTGTGAAGAGAAGTTGGCCATGATTCTGATGGGGTTTCCTTTGAATGTAATCTGCTTCTTTTCTCTAGCAGCTTTCACAATATTATTGTTGAGCTGAATTTCTGCGATCTTGACTATTATATGTCTCATTGTGTATTTAATTAGTTTGAGTTTATTTGGCTTTCTGTATGCTTCGATTACCTGAAAGTCAGATTGTTTCCTCATATTTGGGAAGTTTTCTGCTATTACTTAGCACATTGTTTTTAATGTCCTTTTTATTTACTCCTTCTTTCTCATTGATACCTATTATTCTCACATTGTTCAACTTTGCATCATCTTGCAAGTGATGAATTATTTTTCCCAGCATCCTAGTTGTTTTTAAGAGATCTTTTCTTACCTTTTTACTAGCTGCAACAGCGTCTTCAAGATCTGAAACTCTGTCTTTACTTTAATTTAAATGGTTTTGCAAGCTTCTCACTAAGATTTTAAGTTCCTCTATATCTCTTTGACTCTGCTTCATGTGATCTATTTCTTTCCTGTATTGCTCTCAAGGGATCTGTCATTTTTCTAATCTCTTATTTTTTTATCAATGTCTTCTTAGAAGCAGTTATTAATTCTTTTACTGCAGTGTTTTCTTCAGATTGGGTTTCATCCCTATGTTTCTGTAGTTGATTCTTTACTTGAGATGTTACGAGTTCAGAGAATTCTTTTTTTATTTCAGAAAAGAATTCCTCTCTGAGTTCTTCTATAATTTTCTGCTGTTGCTTATTTACTATTGACGCTATGAATTCATACATTTGAGCTGAGCTAGTGTCCTCTGCACTTGTTCTGAGTGGGCACTGGGTTTCCTCCATGTTTCTGCATTTGATTGTTTACTGCAGATGTTATTAATTCAGGAATTTTCTTTTTCATTTCCAATCTGAGCTACTCTATACCTTTCTGCAGTTGTTTCTTTATTTCAGAAGCCATTGATTCATTGCTTTCAGCTGTGTGATTCCCAATTTGTTCTGTGTTAGTGTCCTCTGCACTTATTATCGGTGGACTTGGGGTCTGAGATTGCATTTTGCTTCTTCTCGTTGTCATTCTGTGTAGCATTCTCTTTTGATCTTTGTTGTAGATCTTTGTTCCAGTTATAACCTTAGCACCTACTGAAGTTCGGGTGCAGATCTACAAAGTTTGGATTTATCCAGCTGTGCCTGGCTTGGATCTGGCTGCTGTGCTCAGCTCCTTCCTGCTGCTGCCCTTGGGAGTGATCCTGTTTTGCCCCTCTGACAAGATGTTCTGACCCTGAACTAGCTGGGCGATTCTGTCCCCTACTCTGTTTGCAAGGATTGCAGCTGCATGGTTTCCCCTCAGGCTTGTATGCCAGGCCTGAGCTGAGTCTGGAGGGGACAAGGTGGAGTAGGGGGGAGAGGCAGCTCTCCCACACACTCACCGGGCATGGGCTAGGGCTTGATCTGGGGGTTCCCAGGTTGTGCCAGAAATTCTCTATCATTTTGTTTAGTGAAATTTTGTATCGTTTCTAACATTCTGTTTTTTATTCTCCATGAAAAAAATCAATAAATAAAAGAATCAGTTAACAAATTAACCATTAAATATTAAAGAGTGAAAAGAGTTGGAAACACACCATCTGCATCTATAAGAATATGGGTCAGTAATATTATAGATTTCCTCCCTACCAATTAACCATGTATGGAAATCAAAAATTCTGCTCCGTTGAACACATTTCCCTGCTTTTCAGTGCCAAAAACCAAGTAAGCAGGGAGCAAGGCCTGCAGCACTACCAGGAGGCAGTAAACAGTCTCATAATGAGTTTTGGAAATTTGACTTCTTGCCTGCCTCTGATTCATTAATGGAATCTTAGAAGAAAATTAACAGAATCTGATGACCTCAGAGGACATTTCAGGAGAAGGCCAAGTCCGAGGTGACTGAGTCAGCCTGAAAGAAAATGAAAGCAGTTTTCCCAGCTCATCATGGCTTTTAATGTTCGTCTGGGCTGTCTACAACCCTATTTTCCTAGCCCAGGACTGCTGGGTTGGTTGCTCTGCTCTTGGAACTTGGAAGCCCTGATACTTATAATAAGCTACATGAGCTCATTTGTCGGTGTTTTCCTTCATGTTGTACTTCACAGAGTGGTGGACTGCATTGTAACTTAGAATTGTCCCTGTCTATGGCTTTATATAATGACATAATTTCTTTGCTATATAATTGGTAAATGGCTGTAATATACTTCTAATCAGATAGAAATATAAAGCTGTCTGGATATAAATGTAAAACTAACCAATATTCTCATCTTTTATCAAAATGAATTAGCAAAAAAAATCA
>NW_004524614.1:11031992-11042400 GCF_000260255.1 Octodon degus
GGAGCTGCTATTTTATATTATGACTGCTTTTTAAAATTGTTTTTGTTTATGGATCTGATAAAATCTAGATCTCTAATATTTTTTAAGCCCAACCCCCTTGGACACTGCAGCTCTTTTCAGTTTTTGCTTACATACAATTCATTCTTTGCAGCCAATTAAGCTGGAGAAGCCTGGGAATAAAGTTTGAAACACATTTAAAAAAAAAAAGATACTGTTACAGCTAGTGAAAACGTAAGGAAAGATCTCTTAAAAACAACTAAATTCCAGGAAATAATGATTCAACATCTGCAAGATGATGCAAACATGAACAACATAAGACTAATTGGCATCAATGAGAAAGAAAGTCAATGCAAACAATATAAAAATAATATGGTCAAAGTAATAGCTTTGTAGTAATAGAAAATTTCCCAAATATGTGGAAAAAAATCTGACATTCAGGTAACCGAAGCATGTAGAACACTAAATAACATCAACCCAATTAAAACCACACCCAGGCATATAATAATCAAGATCCCAGAAATTCAGCACAAGAATAGTATGCTAAAAGCTGCTACAGAAAAGAAACAGATCACATTTAAAGGAAAACCCATCAAAATAATGGCAGATTTCTCTTCACAAACCATTGAGTCAAGAAGAGCATAGAGCAAAGTACTTCAAATACTCCAAGGAAACAAATTCCAACCCAGACTGATGTACCCTGTAAAATTCTCTTTCAAGTTTGATGGAAAAGCGAAATACTTCCATGACAAAGAACAACTAAAGAAATTCATGATGGCAAAGCCAACCCTACACAACTACTAAAGATTTTCTAGGGAGGGACCAAAATGACCACAACTCCATGAATGAGAATGTAAAGAACCCACCAAATAGGGCAAACAATGAACACACAAGAGAAAAACAGGTAACCAACAGCAGGAAAATCATATATCAAACATAAAGTCAATACATCTCATTTATAACCATCAATGTAAATGGACTCAATTCAACAATTAAAAGAAATAGACTGGCAGAGTGGGTTAGGAAGAAAAATCCAACAATATGCTGTATACAAGAAACACACTTAACTCATAAAGAAATCCATAGGTTCAAAGTCAAAGAATGAAAAACAGTACTACATGTCCCAGGAACCACAGAAAAAAGCAGGGGTAGCAATCTTGTTCACAGACAATATAAACTTCAAACCAAGAATGATCAAATGAAATAAAGAAGTCCACTACATACCTGTTAGGGGAAAAATACAAGAGGAAGAGATGACAGTCATAAACATGTATGCTCCACATATGGGAGCACCTAAATATATCAGACAAATCTTTTTTTTTTTTTTTTTTTAATGGAACCAGGGATTGGACTCAGGCCCTTGCGCTTACCAGGGAAACACTTATTCTACTGAGCCATCTCCCCAGCCCTATCAGACAAATCTTAATGGACATGAAAAATGTAATATCCAATAACACAATCTTAACAGGAGACCTTAACATCCCCTTATCCCCAAAAGAAAGGTCAAGCAGACAAAGAATTAGGAAAGAAGTAGCAGAACTGAACCAGACCTTTGAACAAATGGACTTATTGGACATGTACAGAGTGTTCCACCCAACCACAGCTGAATGCATATTCCTTTCAGCTGCACATGTGTCATTTTCTAAAATAGACCACATACTAGTCCAAAGGTCATGTTTAAGTATATGAAAGAAAACAGAAATTATTCCATGCTTATTATATGACCACAGTGCAATGAAACTTGAAATAAATGACAAAAGAAACCACAAAAACCTCATATATACATGGAAATTAAATAGCACCCTTCTCAGCAACCAATGGTTTACAGATGAAATTAAATAAGAAACTAAACAATATCTACAATCCAATGAAAATTCAAGTATAAGTTACTGGAATTTATGGGATGTAATGCAAACAGTTCTTACAGGGAAATTTGAAACTGTGAACTCACACATTAGGAAAACAGAATGGAAACAAATAAATACCCTAATGCTGCACCTCAAGCATCTAGAAAAAGAAGAGCAAACCAAGCTCAAATCCCAAATGTTGGGAAGAAATCATGAAGATTAGAGCAGAAATTAACGCAATTGAGACAAAGAAAAAATACAAAGAATTAATGAAAAAAGCTGGTTCTTTGAAAGATTAAATAAAATTGATAAACCCCTACCTAACCTCATCAAAAAGAGGAAAGAGAAAACTCAAATTCAAGCAATAAAAAATGAAAATGTAAAATTACCACAGACCCAGTGGAAATTCAGAGGCTCACCAGTAGCTCTTTTGAAAATCTTTACTCTCACAGATTCAAAGACATAGAAGAATTCTAATCGTCAGATTCTAAATGGACAGATTCCTAGAAAGGTACAAATTGCCAAAACTGAATCAAGAAGATATAAGAACTCTCAATAACCCAATATCACCCAATGAAAATAAAAATGTAATAAAAAAACTTACCAACAAAGAAGTTCAGGTCCTGATGGATTCCCAGCTGAAGTCTACAAGAAATTTACAGAAGATATAATACCAATACTCCTCAAACTCTTCAATGAATGGAAAAGGAATCAGTATTCTCAAAATCATTCCTAGAAGCAAGTGTTATATTGATAACAAAACCAGAGAAAGAGCCAACCAAAAAGAGAACTACAGGCCAATGTCTCTCATGAACATAGATGCAAAATTCTCAATAAAATCCTAGCAAATAAAATACAGCAAATCATCAAGAAGATCATACACCATGACCAGGTAGGATTCATGTAAGGATGGTTCAAAGTATGCAAATCTATAAATGTAATACACTATATCAATAGAGCCAAATCCAAAATCACATGATCATCACAATTGATGTAGAAAAGGCTTTTGATAAAGTCCAACACTCATTCATGATCAAAGCCCTACAGAAAAGAGGAATAGATGGCCTCTACCTCAATCTGATAAAAGCCACCTATGACAACCCAACAGACAACGTAATTCTAAAGGGGAAAAACTGAAATCTTTTACTCTCAAATCTGTACAAGACAAGGATGTCCTCTATGAACCACTGATGTTCAATATAATTCTGGAATCATTAGCTAAAGTGATTAAACAAGAAAGAAATAAAAGGTATAAGAGTAGGTAAAGTAGAAGTTACACTATCATTTTTTGCAGATGACATTATACTCTACTTGGAAGACCCAAAAAACTCCACCAAGAAGCTCATAGAATTAATAAACAAATTCAGTAGCATAGCAGGTTACAAAGTCAATACCCAAAAGTCAATAGAATTCCTCTACACAGATAACAAACACACTGAGGAGAAACTAGAGAGACAATACACTTTATAGTAGCACCCCCAAAAGTGAAATACTTAGGAATTAATCTAACAAAAGAAGTCAAAGATCTATAAAATGAAAATTACTATACTCTGAAAAAGGAGATTGAAGAGGATTTCAGAAAACTGAAACATATTTCTTGCTCCTGGAAGGAAGAACCAACATTATGAAAATGGCCATACTTGCAAAATTGTTATACAGATTTAATGCAATTCCTATCAAAATATCACCAGCATATGTCACAGATCTAGGGAAATCATTCCTAAAATTTATTTGGAATGAGAAAAGATCTAGAATAGCAAAAGTGACAACAAAAGCAAGGCAGGAGGCATTACAATTCCTGACTTGAAATTATACTACAAAGCTACTGTGATCAATGGAATAAGATGGATGAGTGTGTTTGTAGTGGTATCTGCATCTTCTAATAAATATATGAAAAAATGCTCCACATCACTGGGCATTTGAGAAATGCAAATTAAGACAACATTGAGATACCATCTCACCCCAGAAAGAATGGCTGTTATAAAGAAATCAACTAATAAGAAATGTTGGAGAGGCTGTGGGGAAAAAGGAACCCTTCTCTATTGCTGGTGGGAATGTAGACTGGTACAGCTTTATGGAAATCAGGGTGGAGACTCCTTAAAAAACTAGGACTGGAAATCCCATTCAATCCAACTATTCTCCTTCTGGGAATTTTCCAAAAGAACTGAAAATATCATGTCATAGAGATATATGTGCACCTATGTTTATAGCAGCATGATTTGTCATAGCAAAATCTTGAAAACAGTCACCTGAGGAATGAATAAAAAAGGTGTGGTATTTTTAAACAATGGAGTATTACTCATCTATAAAGAAGGACAAACTGGAAGCCTTTAAATGTAAGTAGATGCAACTTGAAGCTATACTCATAAGGGAAATAAACCAGATCCACATATGAAAATATCATATTGTCTTCCTAGTGTAAGAACCCCCCCAAAAGAAATAAAACCTGAAAAATGTAACAGATACAGTTAAGCAGAAAGAAATAGTACTTAAGCATTAAACAACAAAGAAGAGAAAGGAGAAAAGATAGGAAAAATGGTAGAGACAAATACATGCAAGTATAAATGCAAGATGGATGAAATGATTATACTAAGAATTTCCATCCATTTTATGGAAACAGCAGTTAATGTGTAGAATTGTCACCTTGACTAACTATGTATGCAGATATGTGAACTAAACAATTGCACTGAGGACAGCAATGTGTAATACAATACTTGAAAGATCTGTCATTTAATCTTCTAAATGTGTATTATTTCTAATGTTGTATCAACTATTACTATACTCTCTTTAAAGTAAATTTTTTAGAAATATGTAATAGAAGAAAAAGAAACAAGGACAAAAATTTAAGATTTCTTGAAAACATGTGGTAATATTCAATCATATGTCCTATCTTGCATAACTCTACCTCTTAATCTGAGAAACAGATTTGACAATAAAAGTAGATAATATATCATTCATTGTTAATCAGTTATTCTTGTTTTGAAAAATCTGTAATATATGTATTATTGTATGTTACCCTGTTTCTGCATTTGTTTTTGTTTTCTTACTTTTGTTTTTATTCTTCAAAATGAAAGAAAATTATAAAAAAAAAGAAATGCTCATCAAGTTGAAGCCTTGTCTGTCAGTTGATGAGGGTTAAGGAACTGAGAGGGTCATAAGGACTCTAACTTCATCAAGTGGAGTAATCTTGAGGAGTTCATAGCCCCATATCCCAGGAGTGCAGCCTGGGCAGCTGAAGCAGGTTGCTGGATTGGAAAGATGCATTTGTTCCCAGCCCTTTCCTTCCTGGCTCTTTTGCTTGCTCTCTGCTTCCATGCCGCCATGAGCTAGCAGGTTTACTCCATCAAGCTCATCCACTGTGATCTCTTCCTCACTACAGGCCTAAAGTAACAGAATCAGCTAACCATGCATTGAAACCATAGACAAAAATAAATCTTTCCTCCTTTAAATTGTCTTTTTCAGTTATTTTGTTATGGTGTGGATCATGAGGGGTCACATCTCTCACATAGGTTGAGGATCTTGTGAAGACCAGATCACACCCACTCTTGCTCTGGTGCGTGGCTCTCTAAAACTGACAACTGATAAAAAATAATTAGATAGATAGAAGTCATTTTGAAATGTTTCATTTTATAACCCATGCACTCTACACAGAGTTCTTGACCAAATGACAAAATGAGAAACCTGAAAGTAGATAGTGATAGTAAACTGGAACATGACATTAAGGGATTTTAAACTACTGACACAAATACCAATACCAGTAATGTAGTCTGTTTTTAGGTAATAATTGCTTGAAGAACGCCGAGTAGACAGGGAGGTGTCATACTTCCACTAGGGGATTCACAGAGGGGCCCATGGTTATAGTAGTCCAGACAATCACTATAAAGATGGTTTAAATCTTTCAAGTGGGTAGTGATAGGAGCAATTTACAAGACAAAATGAAGAAAGCAGAGTGAATCCCAATTGTAGCTTACTGAGGATATTTTTCTGTGCCAGCAAATTACATTACCATCCCCAAGCTGACTGAGTAATCCTTGCATTTATGGAATCCAAATAGGTATACACAGAGGCTTAGTTTACTGACTGACTTGAACCAATATCTGGCCAAATTGATTGGGTAACTCAGTCTTAAATCAGATCAAATTTACATGAACGACAAAGAAATTGATTAAATGACTCATTTAAGATAGTCACATGCTAGGGGTCAGACAAAAGGTTAATTAAGCCTATTAGCCTACAAGAAAGCAGTTACAGAAAAATATACAAAAGTACAAATAGAAAAGAAAAATCTGAGAGTTGCATCTGCTACTGATTAATTTAGTTACATAGATAAATTAATAATAAGACCTAACAGCAGGTCAGCCAGATAGCTCAGCCGCCTAAAGTTTAGGCAGGCACAGGGACCAGGGTTCAAGGCCCGGCATGTATGCTGGCCCCACTCCTGGGGCACAGTGAGACAGCAAATGAGACCAGGCATGATGGCATGCACCTGTAATCCCAGCACTTGGGAGGCTGAAAACAGGATGATCACTAGGAGTCTGATCTGTGTAGTGAGACCCTGTAGACCCTGTCCTAAATACATTAAAAAAAAGACAAATAGTTTGACATACAACAAAGCATTTTTCATATTGTGTTACTAATACAAGATTCCAAACAAAAACCAACCAATGGTTACTTTCTGTGTTAAGAACGCTGACTTCACATAGGAGGATGTTTGTTTGAGGAGACTGATAGAGTGAATTCATAAGAAGCTCGCTGAATTGGACACAATGAAAACATTTGGTTCTCAAATTTTCTATGGCTCATTAAGATAGTATCTGGAGCAAAGGGATGACTGTTTCTTGGATCCTGATGTTTGAAAAGTTACATTGAAGGACCACAGAGAAATGGAACAACTAATCTTTTCCTCGCATTTAGTTAAACATCCACTTGTGCACATGGCCATTGTTTCTGGTGCTATGGATCCCAAGCATGAGAGTATAATTTCTGAATCATGCCAATAGTCTTGATGGAATAGCTTATGAAATCTGGCTCATAAAGTAAGGCTCTACATAAGTCAGTTTTAACTTAGGTTCAGTATCAATTTCTAGCTGTTTCACATTTTGCTAGTTACTGTGCATGTATAGTATTCATAGACAGAAGTAAATGTGTCCACGGCACTTCTGTAATTGGATACTGAATGTCTCCTAAAGGTCTATATGCTAAAGGCTTAGAACTCTGGGTGGTGCTAAAAGGTGAGGTCTATTGGGAGGTACTTGTGTTGTCAGAGTGTGCCCTCAGAGAGGACTGTGAAAACACCAATCTCTCCATCACTGCCTCCTGGGGCATGATTTGAGTGGCTCATTCTGCCATGGGCTCCACGTCATCACCATCAGCTTCCTTACCAGAGAAGTAGCGATGCTGCTCTATCTTGGACTGTAACTTACAGACCATGTGCTAAATATATCCTTTCCTTATAAGCTTAAAAGTAGTATGTAATAATACGTCCTTATAAGTTAGTTGCCCACATTATTTTATTATAGCAATGAGAAACTTACTAATATGGTAGAATGAAAGGCAGAACTCAAGACTCCAAACCTGTTTCCAGAATCTAAACTGTAACAGTCATCAGGTTCCTCGGCTCTCAGGCTCTTCCTTTTACTGTACAGGGGGATTTACCTGGACATTCTTGAAGGCAACAATAGAATTAACTGAAGAAGACTAAAGTCACAATAGAACAGAATGAAAACTATATACGATTTACTAATAAATATTATTGCCATAATGATGAAATCCTCAATGTTGGGGAAGTTTACAGAACTCAATTTTTAATTTTTAAGTTGAAAACAGAATTTTTGGCCATGTTGCCATAGTGTCTCTTCTTGAATATTAATGGAGGATCTCTTTTGACCATATATACTTTTAAAAATGTATTTAGTACAGGGTTTACAGGGTCTCAGTACACAGATCAGACTGGTGGTGATCCTCCTGTTTTCAGCCTCCCAAACTCTGGGATTATAGGTGCACATCACCATGTCCATTCTCAATCACCATCTCAGCATGCTGGGGATCAAATTCTGGTCCCTGCACCTGCCTAAGCAGGCACTTTAGTCCACTGAGCTTTCTGTTCAGCCCCATATATACGTTTATTGTGGTAAAATGCACATAGCATAAAGATTACTGCTTTAATCATTTTAAAAGATATTTTATTTATTTATTTATTTATTTATTTATTTATTTATTTGGTACAGAGTCTCACTATATAGCTTGGACTTGTAGTGATTCTCCTGTCTCAGCTTCGCCAGTGCTGAGATTGCAGGCATGCACCACCACACACTGTCAAAGTGGTTGGCTTGGCACAGAGCCAGCCCAGCATGTGGTACTGGGAATCAAACCCAGGTCCTTGCACTTGCCAAGCAAGTGATTAGACTGCTGAGCTATTTCCCAGGCCCTTTAACCATTTTCAAATGTATAATTCAGTGACTTCAAGAGTACTTTCAAAATGTGCAACAATCACTATCACCTATTTAAAGAACTTTTGCATTATTCAAAACTCAAATTCTGGGGCCAGTGAGATAGCTCAGTGGAATAAGCACCTGCTTAGGCAAAGCGCAGGGGCCAGGATTCTATCCCTGGCACCATGTGCTGTTCAGGCCCTGCCCCCAGGGCCCAATGAGCCAGTGACCAAGTCTGGGCATGATGGTGCACACCTGTAATTCCAGTACTGGGGAGGCTGAAAACAGGAGAATCACTAGGTCCAAGCTGTATGGTGAGACCCTGCACCTGCACAAAATTAAAACAAACAAAAACAAACCTTCTCACCCTGACTAACTATGTATGCTGATACCTGTGAACTAAGCAACTGCACTGAAGATGGCAATGTGTAAAGTAGGGTCATGCTTAGGGTGCCTGTTGTTCTGGTCTTCTGCTGCTTGTCATGACACACTGGTTGCTGATGTGCTATCTCTTGGGTAGATGATTGTTTAAAAAGGAAGGGGGGTGAATGAAGGCAGAAAACAGGAAGAGGGTATTGTGGCACTGTCCTGCTACAATGCTGTATATGATTAGATTTCTAAGCTTCTGTGTAAAAATATGCAATTGTTTATTCCTATTTTTAAAAATATATTTTAATTAAAAATTTTTTTATCTTCATATTCTGAAGGGACTTAAAGTTTAACATATCAATACTTGATGAAAAATACCTGTTACATGTTATGTCTAAGATATTTGATACTCAGACAGACAGTGAGGTTAAGCTCAACAGCCTAGGTTGTAGGGTAATAACAATAAGCTTCTTTTCTGGAGGGTTAACCACCTAAGTTTGCAGACCAAAAATTAGAGAAAAAGAAGGGCTACAAGGACAGCCAACATTTTGGCCCTGGCCTTTCAAGGTCAGTGAAGAGTCAGGACATAAGAGAACCTGTACTATAACATCATGTAACTCAGTTGCGTCCAAAATTTTCTGATCAAGGAGATTATGGAGCCACAGAGGAAAGTGATTGATGATGTAGAGTGTGCTTAAGGAGAGTCACCTGGAGAGAAAACATTCTCTCAGGCTTTCACAGAGAGCAAACTGGTCAAGCAATGACCGTGACTCATCCACGTGGCTGACACTGACAAAGGATCTACAAATTGTGGTACAGGTTTTCAGGTTAAATCCTGAGGGGATTTGACTGATCTTGGCAGATATAGAAGTTACATTTCTTGTTATATAGGTTTTGCTTTATCTTGGTCTTAACCATCTATCAGAAAAGTATAAAAAAGAAGTATAAAAAGTAAAGCCATATTCACATGCTAAGCTGTAAAAGGCTCAAGTCAACAACTCTGACATTGCCAGTCATACGGACAACCCACTACTATTATGGACTACTGGACTATTTTGGAATAGTTTGCTGGATTCACACACCTATAATACTTAAAGGACAAAACTAAACAAAAAAAAGGTGATACAAATGAATGATCATTTTGTATCTGTGTATTCAAAATAGGATAGATATACAACTACATTCTCTTAATTCAATGAATGGAAAGATATGTTCTAATAGTATTTGTGAACAGGATATCATGTCTGCATCTTGTACAATGAATAACCACTAAGACAACAATATGCAAGGTATTAATTTTTGAAACTGTCCTACTAACCAGATTTGAAACTATGTCTTTGCTATTTGTTTCTCAATAAGATTATGGATGAATGAAGGCAAGAGACAGGAAAAGGAATATTGCGGGACTGTCTTGCTTCAAGGTTGTATATGGTTAGATTTTTGAATTTATGTGTAAACATAAGAAGTATATAATTCTTTATTCCTATTTTAAAAAATATGTTCCAATTTTTAAATGTTTTTTCATCATATTCTGTAGGGACTTAAAGTTCAACATATGAATACTTGATGAAAAATACCTGTTCCATGTTATGCCTAAGGGGGCCGGGGAGATAGCTCAGTGGAATAAGTGCTTCCCTGGCAAGCACAAAGGCCTGAGTTCAATCCCTGGTTCTGCCATGTTATGCCCAAGATGTTTGATATTCAGACAGATAGTGAGGTTAAGCTTAACAGCCTAGGTTGTATGGTAATAACAATAAGCTTGTC
>NW_004524614.1:11043620-11060796 GCF_000260255.1 Octodon degus
AGCAATTAACCACTAGGAAGAATGTATGCAATGTGTTAATTATTGAAACTGTCCTACCAGTTTGGTTTGAAACTGTCTCATTGCTATTTGTTTCTCAATGAAATTATGGAAAAAATTATGGAGAAAAAAATAATAATACAACAGAATTATAATGCAACCCCCCCAAATGTACTACTTGTCATGTCATACCAATTACTGCCAAACTATCTCTCAAGTAAATGTTTGTTTAAAAAAAGGGTAATAATGAAAACAAGAGACAAGAAAAAATGAACAAACAAAACCCCCAAAACTTAAAGTCTGTACTAATTAAACACTAATTCACAGTCTATCCTCCTCAGACCCTGGTAAATCCCACTGTAATTTCTATCTCTGTGAATTTGATTACTCTAGGTACCTCTTGTAACAAAGTCATACAATGTTTTATTAGTCCTTTTATGTTTCACTTAGCACAGTGTCTGCAAGGTTTATCCATGCAGTAGCTTGTACCAAACTTCTTTTTCTTTAATGCTGCATAACATTGACTGTATTGTATGTACTGAATGTATCTCATTTTTTTTCATTCCTCTGTCAATGGACAGATGGGTTGTTTCTGTCTTTTAGCTATTGTGAATAATGCTGCTAAGAACACTGGTGTATGAATAACTCTTTTGGACCTTGCTTACAGTTCCTTTGGGCACATGCTTAGAAATAGAATTGCTGGGTTATATGGTAGCTTTATATTTAACTTTTAGAGAAAATACCACACTTTTCTATAGCAATTTTATATTTGGAGCATATCTTTTTTGAATCATCTTTTTTGTTTTGAAAAACAGGGCATCTGTCCTGGACAAAAAAATGTCCGAAGAGGAGTTTTTTTTGTTTTTTTTTTTTTTTTTTTTCGGGCTGGGCATGTTGGTGCATGCTTGTGATCTTAGTACTTGAGAGGTTGAGGCAGGATTATTATTGCTAATTTGAGACCAGCCTGGGGTACAAAGTGAATTCAAGGCCAGCCTGAACTGCATAGGGAGACCCTCTCTCAAAAAGACAAAAAAAGTTTTTTTGAGACAAATTCTAAGTCCCTGATTTGTCCATGCTGGCTTTGAACTTGAAATCCATCTTCTGTAGCCTCCCAAGGGGCTAGAATTACAGACATATGCCACCACACCTGGGTATTATTGGACTTTTAAAATGAACTCAACACTTTCATTTTTCTTGGAGTTCAGAGCAAGGGAGAGGTGAACTAATTAGCAAATGGATCTAAGTCTACCTGATGTGGGGGAATCTGTATCTCAGCTCCTTCATGTTAGTAACAAATTATCAAGTGTACATTAACATTTGTATTTTCTACTTGTGTTTTTACAAATGGCCTCTGGCATGCCTATGTTACACCATAAAACTGCCTCTTTGGGTACAAACTCAGAGACTAATTGTTACATTTTTCTGTCTACTGTCTTGTGAACTCTGTTAGAAAAGAGCCAGTGGATCACAGCATATTTTCTTGATTAAAAAATTATGACAGCATTAAGTTCTGTGTTAATGGAAGAAATGCTTTGTCAGTCACCAAAATGACACTTTGGCTGTGGAACATGATACACGGCATAGTGCTGCATTCTGGGCCCTATTAAAATAATCAATGCCACCACTTGGCTTGGCTGAATGGGAACTAATACCATGGAAAAGAGCTTCGAGAAGATACTTCTATTTTTATGTAAATTCTCCTTTTAAAATTGAGAAGCATTTTATCTCTTTTAAATGAAGATTCTTATCACCCCAACACATATACCCCAGAGTCTCACAAAATAGTTTTTCTACATGAGTGATTAGTTTCTCTATAAAGATTCCTGAAAATTGCCATTCTCTGTCTATGATACAAAAGAGAATTTGATTCAGAAGATTAAAAACATATTCTTGGCCACTTTAATGAGAAAGACTGAATGCACCAGCGTTCATCTGAATGATGCACTTAAAAAAATAAATGTTTGTTCTGATGTTTAGTGAGTTTGAGAAGAAATATCAGGTAATCGAGCCCTCCTGGAAGGGAGCCTGCCATGTGCAAGGTGTCGTCACCCACATGCTGCGCACTGTGTGCTGTGGACTATGTGTGGGAGGACAATGCCACTTAACTCCAGAACCATGGATTTGTGAATGTCAAGAGGCACTTGGCTTGAGCTATTTAAGTGGTATGAATATAACATTTAAATGTGGTTTTTATGCGTGTTTATATTTGAGTTTCATTTTAATTAGACGAATGAAAAAAACCTCCTTTCCCACATCTGGGTAAATGAAATAATAAACAGTGTGCGCCATATGTGTTCAAAAGCAGAGGAAACTAAATTTAGAATGCTGTGAGGAATAACAATAATGAAAATAATTTCAACTGGTCCAATTACTTCCTGATCATTGAGGATTTCTATCTAGTTTACAAATTATCTAGGTTTCTGGGCTGATTAAGTTTGTCTCAACTTGGAGGATGTTTTTGGAGGTGATTAGCTCTTTTCTGAGCCAACTTTAGATCTGGTAGACAGGTCTCCATAGTATGGCTGGGCTTCACTTAAGTGACGATTCATGTAGAAGACAAATCCTTGCTTTTTCAAGCAAGAGGGAATTTTCCAGCAGACTAGATGCACACAGATTATACACACGTGTAGAAGGTATGATCAAAAAATATGCTGAATGTTTAAATTAAAAGTAACTTATTATAGTAAAAGACACATTGTCATTTGTCTGCCTCAAAATCCTCCCCATCACTTCAGACACACTCGAATGGCATTCCCTTCACTTTCTGAAGCAGTTCTGGAAGTCCTCTTTGGTGTCTGTAGTTGGACCATGGCACCTGAATTTCTCGAACCAATTTAAAATATTCACCTTTCATAGTCATGTTGACTTTGGGGAAGATTCAGAAGTTACATGGTGCTGGATTGTGTGAACAAGGGCGAGAAGAATAGCCCACACTATTTTTACAGGCCCTTCTTTCCATTGGGTGGCAGCCAGCTGCAGTGTTCACTGTGCTCATACCTCATACACCTGCTTATCAAAGATGACTTTTGCAGCTGTTTTAGAAAGTGGCAGGATAGAATAGGTGTGTTCAACTGGAGGGAGAATATTTTGAGGGGGGTTCATGGCAATGTGTTTTTACTATAATAATTTTTAAAAATGTAAACATTTACAACATATATGAATGTCCCTTATATGTTCTGCACACACCCACACCCACTTACCTCCCCTCCCCCACACCCTATTGGTTTCATTACCCTGGCTAATACAACTGCTTTCAAGATTTACACTTCCTTTTTATCCCAAAATTATCCTACATTCTATCTATCTATCTATCTATCTATCTATCTATCTATCTATCTATCAACAGCTGCTATTTAGTTTTTATTTAACATGTATCAAAATGAGCTTTAGTCAAAAAGAAAAGCCCATGTCTTCGTCACATTCCTCCGATTCTTCTTTCCCTGCTTCCCCCTTCTTCTCCTCTGCTGGGGCAGCAGTGGGGGAGGGGGCAGGGCCTCCTGCAGGTGCAGCATCCACTTAGGGAGAAGGGCCACCCACCCCTACACTGAAGATGAGGCTCCCAGTGTTGACATTGGCCAGGGCCTTTGCAAACAAGCCAGGACAAAAAAGTTCAAACTGACACCAGCTGCTTTCGTGAGGGCATTGATCTTATCTTCCATGATGGTCACCTTGCCTTTGTCTTGAAGGATAAGGGCAGAGTAGATGCAGGTGAACTCAGAGACAGAGGCCATGATGTGGGCTGCCATGTGCAGTGCTAGTCGCTGAAGTGAGAGCCTCATCTCAACGCAGCCTTAGCTCTCTTGGAAGAACAGAGCCACTTGGAGGCAGCTGAGGGAAAGCTGTCCTACATTGTTAAAGGGAAAGTCACATCACTTCTTTGTTCCTTTTATTTTTAGTGGGAAATTGAGATAATTTATACAACTGCGAAATAGGGATTATACTATATATTACATACACCAAGCAGCCCTCTATGTGTGAAAGAATTTTACTCAAAAGATCTTAACTGAAAACTGACCATTTACAACAGCATACACAGAATTAAGGGAACTAATCAGCCATGGTGAAGGACTCAAAGGAGGAGCTGGAGCAACCACTAACTAGACCCAAGCAGGCCAGAAGAAAAGTCACAAGAGCCCTGAAAACTGAAGTCCTGATGCCTACAAGGGGCTGTAATTGAGGAAGCAAGTAGCTGTGGCTAGATGGTGACTGCAGCACGGAGCTGAGAGAAACATCTTGTCATCTCATCTCTGTTTCTCCCTACCATCAGTGCCCCTACTGGCTGAACCCACCGAGCCATCAGGGCTGAGAGCTGGAGGTGCAGTGAGGAGTGACCCTCTGGCAGGGCAAAGGGTTCAGGGAGACAAATGACAGCCAGCTCAGGCAGATGAGAAGCCTAGAGAAATAGCTAAGCACTAAGAACAGGTTCTGCTCCTCAGCTGCAATGCGCCTCCCTGGCCTTGACACCTGCATGGACTCTTGCTGACTTGAGCACTGGGATTGGTCCTGACCAGAGAGCTCACCCCATCTGCAAGCAGGGTAGGAGCTCTGCCAGTCTTGATCAGGTAGGCCTCTGCCTGTGGCTGGCTCTGTCCCTGTAGGTCGCCCTGGACACTTGGGCGGCTCTGCCTTTCTTCCACCTGGAGCCAGATCTGGCTTCAGCCAGCTCCTAGTCGACTCCAGAACCGAGTGGCACTGTTTGCTGCCATCACAGACAATGTGATCTGTAGAATTTTTTTCTTTTGAGACAGGCCTTGCTATGTAGTGTGGATTGGCCTTTAACTGACTTATGTAGCCCATGCTGGCCTTCTGCCTCAGCCTCCCCAGTGCTAGGATTACAGAAATGTGCCATCACATCTGGTAGGAATATTTTTATCTGTTAGTTGATTTCAAGTTTGTGACACATAGAACCACATGAGAAAAAAAAAAGCTTTTCTCAAGTGATTTGGAAGGCTAAAAAAAAATTGATTAAAAATCAAACAAATGTCTTTTAAAATTTTGAGGGAGAATTCATATGCAAAATCCTGGTTCTTCCACTTCAAACAATAAACCTCTGTTTGACAGAAGAACTTTTCCAAATCTGTGACATCCTGTTTTAAATACTTACCTCATAGTTGCCCAGTGGGAGACAGGTGTGGTGGTGCACACCTGGAATCCCAGCATGCTGGGAGGCTGAGGCAGGGGGATTGCAAGTTTGAGCCCAGGTGGGCAAATTAGTGACTGAGCAAGATCCTGCCTCAATAAAATAAAATAGGGAGCTGGGGATGTAGCTCAGTGGCATAACACACATCTCTGAGGTGGATTCCTGATGGAAGAAAGAAAGAAAGAAAAATGATGAAGATGTAGCTCACACAAAAGCCCTGGGTTCGATCCTTGGTGCTGGGAAAAGGTTGGGAGAAGAGCTGCCCACTAGGTTTTCAATGTTTCACCTGGAGAACCAATTTAAGAAGACAAGGCAGCTAAAAGGAGCACAGAAGAAGAGGCATACAGTGCTCTGAGGGCAAGGGGTGTGAGGGACCTGGGCACAAAACCTGAGGAGACACTCACTTTCCTGGCTGTACAGGCCCAGCCTCTACCTCCTTACATATGAAGTTCTCCAGGGCCTCTCCATCCCCACTTGTGCCCACTCCTGTGGATCTGGCTTCCTTTTCTGGAAAAACTGTGTGCTAAGTAGCTATTCCTCATCAAAACCAGAAGGTTACCCCTTTCTAGAGATGTAAAACCTATATGTATCAATATCACTTTTCCAGTCACTTACTAGATGGAAGAGAAAAAATTATGAACAAAAAAGTGCTTTCTGGTAAGCAGCCCCAAGTGAGAAGCCTGCAGAGCACAGGAGGGGAGCTGGAGGCGGCAAAAGGTGCGCAAAGCCACCGTGCTGCAAGGGAAGCCAGCATGAAAGAAGAGTAACTAAATACTGATATTTCCCAATGATACTTCCATAGTCAGATTTCTTCCATGCATCTGTTCCTTTGGGTAAACACATCTTGTTTTTGAAAGTAGATACTTTTGCTGAAGTTGTCGGAGGGCAGGTGGTACAGTCAAGTTGCAAGTTTTATCTGTGATGTAGTTGTTGAGATGGTTTTCTACAAGAGGAGGATGGAAATGATGAAGATGCATTTTATATTCCTCATGATTCTTCTTCCCAAGGACTGCACAAAGTCCAGGAGATCCACTTGTCAGTTGGTGCACTGGGAGCGAGTTTCTTTGGCTTAGTTCACTTTTCAGTGTGGGGCTCTCCTTGTAGAAGAGTGAGAAGCTAAAGAAACCAAGAGGAAGATTTACATTAAACAAATGCCAAATGCATCTGTTCAGCTCAGCAGTTATCCGTGATGCACACTACAAATAGCACACTGGGAGGATGTTTGCAAAGACGGCTCTAGGACAGTTGCTAAAATGTTCTTTATGCCTTCAGTTTGACTGTGGTGCATTTTTCTAGCCCTTTAGAGAATTTGTCTTATGTGTTCAGTATCCAGCTTATTTTACTTGCAAAGAAATATTTGGCCCTCATTGCTCAGCAACAGATGTCTAAAGTTTACAAAATCTCTATGAAGACATACTCAATATAATAAAATGAAGTCCACTGCAAAACCTTGTCTCTCATTGCTTTCATTCATAAGACAATAGTTCTTTAATCTGAAACTAATATTCAGAATTAGTTTCTGAAAGTAATTCAAAAGCATCAATACTCCATTTGACTACTCAGAACAGATTTTTTTTTTGCGGGGGGGGGAGATAAAGTGTAGGTTGAACATTTATCTATAATCTGAAAGTCTTAAATCCAAAATATTCTAAAATGCAGAACATTTTGAGCAGCATTAGAATGTTGCAAAGAAGAAAATTCTGTGCCTTGAGACTTTGAAACGAAGCTTCAGAATTGAAAAAAGGATTAATCTACCAGAATCTAGATTCAACCCACCAAAATATTGTGAAATTACTTTCATGCTATATGTATAAGGTGTATATGAAACGTAAATGGATTTTGTGTTCAGATTTAAGTCCTAACCCTAAGATACTTCATTATGTGTATGCACATCTTCCAAAGGCCCCCAAAAGCTGAAATGTAAAAGCTGAAATGTAAAGCTCTTCTTTTTCCAAGCATTTTGGATTAGGGCTACCCAATGAGCAGAATGTTTGTAAAGGAATGGTTACATGTAGGAACTTGAGAAAAAAAAATGATGTGCATTCACTGTGATAGAACTAGCACAGTCATAAAAATAATGGTTATCACAAAATTTGTGGTTAAATGTGTTAGACAATATGATATTATAAAAAAATTGAGAAAGAAAAGAACTGAGAACAAACTAGGAAGTAATTATTGTTTGCATTAAAGTTATTCCACAATTTATGCAAGAAAGTATCACAGCTTCAATATGACTTCATTCCCCAAATGTAAAGAGAAAAATATATTTGGATATCGGATGACATTATGTGGGATGATGTCTCATATGCCACTGTCATGACTAATTAGGATATCTCAGGAATTATATAGGGGCTGGACATGTATCTCAGTAGCACAATACTTGCATAGTGTATGAGGCCTTAGATTCAATCCCATACTAGTATAATCCCACACTAATAATGTGTCTATGTATATACATGAAATGAATAAGTACAGCTATCTCAGGAATGATAGAAATACTAAAATCTTGATAGAAAGTACCTTTTTTATATCAGAGTCCATGCATTTACTTACTTGTATTTATTTGGCTGAGCAAGTCTTTGAATAACTATTTTAACTACTAGCTTTGTTTTGCCATGGATGATCAGAAAGCCTGAGCAAGATGATTCTGCTGGGATACAGTGAAGCACACACATGGCTGTCATTCTGTCTGTAGAATACCTCCTCTGTCCCCACTGTGATGCTGAGAATTCTGGGCATAACAAAAAATGCACAGGAGGTAACATGGCTATGGAGGGCCATCTTTACATGTGGCAGTCTGTGTTTCCAAGAGTTGAATTGTGACAGCATTTTTCTGGGAAACTTAAAAGGGGAAAATGATCATGTCACCTGTAAGCTTCCTTAACATCAAAGTGACTTTTGGTATTTAGAACGTGGAATATGGTGGTTCCTATAAAGCTGCAAGTTCAATTTTGCTTTAGTAACATAGATAGACCTTATTGTTAACATGCTGAGTAGAAAAAGATAAGAAAGAAGGTGTGTGCTATGGTTTAAATGTGTCCTCCACTAACTAATAAAGAGAGGGAAAGGAGAAGAGTTAGGAAACATGACAATGTCAAGCCATAGAGTTATATGTAGAAGATGGGCAAGGCAATGATCCTGAGAATCTCCAGAAGATTTTTGAATCTAGCAGTTAATCGGAAAGATTCTCACCCTGAATAACTATATATACTGATAACTGTGAAATAAGCAACTGCACAGCAGATGGTAATCTGTAATAGTAGTTTCATGCTTGGAGTGCCTGTCATTCTGGTCTTCTGAATACGGGCTGCTTGTCATGACATGCCAGTTGCTGCTGTGCTGTCTCTTGGGTAGATAATTGTTCAAAAAGAAGGGGGTGGTGAATGAGAGAAAGAGACAGGAAAAGGAATATTGTGGGACTGTCCTGCTTCAAAGTTGTATATGGTTAGATTTTTGGACTTACATGTAAACATAAGAAGTATATAATTCTTTATGCCAATTTTTAAAAATGCATTCTAATTTTTAAATGTTTTTTCATCATATTCTATAGGGACGTAAACTTCAATGTATCAATACTTGATGAAAAATACCTGTTCCATGTTATGCCTAAGATGTTTGATACTCAGACAGATAGTGAGGTTAAGCTTAACAGTCTAGGTTGTATGATAATAATAAGTTTGTCTTCTGGAGGGTTAACAACCTAAGCTTGCAGACCAAAATTAGAGAAAAAGGAGGGCTACAAGGAAAGCCAACATTTTGGCCCTAGCCTTCCAAGGTCAATTAAGACTCAGGACATATGAGAACTTGTACTGTAACGTCATGTAACTCGGCAGTGTCCCAAATTTTCTGATCAAGGAGATTATGGGGCCAAAGAAGAAAGTGATCAATGATGTAGAATGTGCCTAAGGAGAGTCACATGGAGAGAAAACATTCTCTCAGGCTTTCACAGAGAGCACATTGGCCAAGCAACGGCCATGCCATGACTCATCCACATGGCTGACACTGACAAAGGTTCTACAATCTGAGGTATAGGATCTCAGGATAAATCCTGAGGGGATCTCACTGACCTTATGAGACCCAAAAGCTACAATTCTTGTTGCCTAGGTCCTGCTTTACCTTGGTCTTAACCATCCAGAAGAAAAGTATAAAAAAGAAATATAAGAAGTAAAGCCATGCTGTTATGTTGAGCTGTAGGGGACTCAGGTCAACAATTTCTGACACTGCCGGTCAAGTGGAAGACCCAATAGTATTATGGGCTACTGGACTCTTTTAGAATATTTTTCAGAGTTTACACACCTATAATATTCAAATAATGGAATTTAACTGAAAAAAGGGGAGATAGATGAATGTCCATTTTGTATCTGTGTATTCAAAGTGGTTAGGATAGATATATAGTTACATTCTCTTAATGAATAGAGGGATTTGTTCTAATGGTGTTTGTAAATAGGATATCAAGTCCACATCTTGTACAGCAATTAACCACTAGGAAGAATGTATGCAATGTGTTAATTATTGAAACTGTCCTACCAATTTGTTTTGAAACTGTCTTATTGCTATTTGTTTCTCAATAAAATTATGGAAAAAATAAAAAAATGTGTCCTCCAAAGTTCATGTGTTGGGATTTTTAATCCCCATGCAACAGTGTTGGGATATGGGGTTGTAGGTCATGAGAAATCCACCCCATGAATGGATTAATGCCATTTGGCCTAGGGCTTGGGTCTGTAAATTCCACCTCCTGCTTTCCTGCGCATGTGTGCATTCTCCTTTGCCCTTCCTCCTCCTATCATGGGCTAATGCAGTAAGAAGGCCCTCAGCAATGTATGCCCCTGGATCTTGGATTTTCCTGTCTCCACAACCAGAAGAAACAAATCTGTTTTTCTGGAAGTTCCCTAGGCTTGTGTTTTCTGTCCTCACTCTAAAAACACTTAAGACAATGAGCTACATATCCTCTTTCCACTTACATAAGTTAATTATATGTACAGATTAAAACATGGATTTCAAACAGTTCATTCTAAGAAATTATTAAACACTAGAATGTTTGAAGATGGAAGAAGGTACAAAAGGAAATAAGTAGAAGATAAAATACTGGTGATTTCATTTAATTAAAGTTTTTTAAAGCTCTACTTTTTTCAGTTGCTTTATTTGAATTTATGCTGATATCTGATCTAAAGATGATTTATGAACACAAGATAATACATTATTGTTTTAGACAGAAAAGTGCACTTTGTACAAAAAAGGGAAATTAAAAATTACTGGAGAAAAGTGTCTTCTAAGTGCTTAGATGGCAGATAAACTCATGTATGATAAATGAGATTCTATCTTCAATGTAGCTTTTGTCTCAAGTGATTCTAGAAATTACAAAAAATGAAGAAATATGATTAAAAATAAACTATACCATAAAAATGATATGATGAATTTGATGAAAGTTAAATGTTATTTAACTTATCTGCATAGTTAATATCCTGTGAAAAACAAAACTTTGCTTATATTTAGATATTTCTATTTATTAGCCCCAGGTTGCCACAAACTTGATGTCATAATAAAACATTCTTATGCTGCCCTTCCACCCCATCAAATGTGTAATACTATAACAACTACTGAAGAAACATCTACAATGTGCCAGACAATGGGGTTCTGTTATTATTTTACACGATAACCTTTCCAAACTACCTCTACCTCAGACATATTTGAATTCCAGACTCAGAGCACTGCCTTTTTCACATTACAGTTGACTCCTGTAGGCTCTCGCAGGCAGAAAATGTCCCCAGATAAACTCTGCCTCATCTATCAAGACAACTGTTTTCCCTGCTTATGTGATTGGCACAAGTGATACCAAGTGGCCTTTCCTGATCTGTCTCTCTCTTTTATTATCTGTGATAATAAAAGTGTCTTTTTTAGTCCAATCTCTCAAACTGACCTTGAACTCACTATGTAGCCCAAGGTAGCCTCCAACTCCTGAGGACTGACTCCTGTGAATGTTGTCTTTAAATATTTCTCAAATCTGTCATTTTTTCCTGTCTTCAGGTGCATGGCAATCAGGGTGTTATTAAAATCCCTTATCTGTTGGCCTGACCCTCAGACTCAAATCTGGCAAGCACTTACCTTACTGTTTACTCTGAAGCTAAATCTTGTCATGATATCTCTTTATCTGCCTCTCTTAAGAACGCCACACTCATGGTGTGTTCCTCCCTCCTCCATCCCTCTTCTTCCATGTCTTTATCCTTCCACACTGGCTTTCAAGTCACTCGTGGATACCACATTCTTCCCTGCCACAAGGCGTTTGCATATATACAGCATTGCAGTGCACATGCATGCTTTCTCTCTCCTCCTTTCTTCTCTTTTTTGTTTTTATGTAGTTTATCCATTACTCACAAATATTTATGACATCCTATTGCATGTTAAGAACTTACATGAATGTAGAGAGTCAGAAATAAAATAACCTCTTTGTTTTCTTGAAAGTTTGATTTCTATGGATTGAACTTGAATTTGTTGCATTAATTCTGACTTAGCCTAATATTTCTTATTCAGAGGATTCTGATCTCCCAAACTAGATCAGATCTCCTTGTTAAAAGTTCTCAAAATCCCTTCTAAATGTTTATTGTGCATTGTGCTTACTCAGATCTTTGCAGTTTGAATACCACAAGGCTCACCTGTTAGTCTGTCGAGTTCTTTAGGACAAGAATGTGCTGCTTTTCCTCATCTCACCATCCTTGGGATCTGTCAAAATGCCATGTGCATAGAGGATGCCAAACAGAGTAAATATTTACTAGCTGAATAATATATGAACAGCAAATGGTCACTTTCCTAAAAGTGGAAGAAGGCAGATGAATGAACAAATGCTAATGCTAACTCAGATGTACACACAGAAATTAAAATTGGAATGCTCTTGAATAGAAATGGGCTAGCAGTGATGGCGAAACTTTTAGAGACCGAGTGCTTAAACTGCAAGCCAAAGCCCATTTATTAATTACAAAGTGCCAACACTGGTGAACTTAAACCTGAATCTTGAGGTTTTAGTTTAGCCAAAACAGCTCTCACAACTTGTGGTGCCATCACAGAGAGTGCTCTATGTGCCCACACACTACGTGTACTATGGGCAAGCGCATCAACAAGAGAGAGAGGAATGGAAATGGCTTGGTAGGTGTAAAAGCTTATATATGCATAGAAGCCCTTGTTTTATTATTATTATTATTTTTTTAAATGGGAAAATCTTTCCTGGAGAGGGGGAGGGAAAAAGGCCTAGCGCTCTGTAGAGTGACAGAGGTGTGGGTGGCAAAGTTTGGGGAGCTCTGCCTGACCCTTTTGAGTTCTTTATAGTGTCGTGTGCTAGATTTGTGCTGGCCAGTACAGTAGCTGCTCAGCACCTGAGTTCAATATTAATAGCCCACAGTATATAGTAGGTGTCCATACACAAATAACAGGGTTATGTATAGATGAATTACTGATGTGACTACTGAGTACACATAAGGTGGCTCAGCGGGCAGTGTGCTCTAGGTACAGTACACACCGCAGTTTCAAGCTTTTGTACATGAAGTGATGTAATGTAGGACATGAGTAGGGTTTATATCAATTACCTGCTACAATGGTAATAGTACAACTAACTGTCACGATTTGAGGTAGATCTATTCTGTGAAGTCACTAGGAATACTGAATCAGTAAACCTGCTATGAGCTGTGAGACAGCATCATCAAATCATCAATACATAGCCTTGTTGCTTTTGTATTTCTGCCTAAAGACACCTTGTTTAATCTGTGTTATTGACTCTCAACATTGAACTCAACAGCCAACAATTTCTGTCCTTAGAGCCATGTACATGAATCTCTGGGTGGGACTTGGCACCATCTCACTGCATCTTGTGCTGAACAAAGCTTAATAACATGTAGGTATTTGCTCTGTAAAGCATTTCATGGCCTTCATGGTTTAAGACACTAAATAGACAGCACTTACGTACTGTCCTTGGGACCCATTTTAAAGAGTAGAATTACAAAAAAAAAAAAAAAAAAAAAAAAAGAAGAAAAAAGAAAAAAATGGGAAAAATGTATCACAAAATAAACTGCAAAGAGGACAACAGCAGAATGAGAACTGAGATGAAGGCAGCGAATGCTCCTGTCCACCTGGGCTAGGAATGCAGGCATTGGGCTACTCAGACTTGCCACTGTCCTCAGTATGTGCATACATGATCATGGAAGTGGTGAAAGTTTGGGGATAAAATAAATTTTAGAGATTAGGTCAATTTGAAAATCAGTGAGTAATGAGACCATGGATATGCTGGATTAAATAAGATGCATAATTGAAAGCAATTTCGGATGTTTCATATTTTTAAAATGTGACTACTAGTAAATTTAAAGTCATGTGTGTGGCTCACATTGTATGACTGTTAGGAGCACTGGGCTGTGTTGCCAGTGAGGGAGGGCATCAGAAACTGGCCAGAAAAGCTTAAAGGAGTGGAGAAAGGCAATTCCTATCTTAGGAGGGAGCACATGAACCTTTGCTTATGACTTTGCAACTGTTCTTTGAAGACTTTTCTCAAAAATTTGCAAGGCCACTCCCCCAGTGCCTGGGAACATTCAGGACTGAAACACTCTCTGAACAGGTTTACAAACCCTAGTTGGACCCTCCTGGACCTCACTCTGTTTCTTCCCTTTAGGGTACTCTTCAAATCTGAACCCCATCCCTACACACAGAATGATCAGTGGGCCTGGGAGCTGTGGACCTTGTGTGGTTGGAGCTGTCCTGAAGTCCTATAAGAGTGTGGCCCTATAGGGATGCTTTACCTTTGGTTATGTGGGATTGGGGCACAAGAATGGCCTGACACACTGATTTGGGGTTACTTCCACTCATTTCAGACTCTCCTATGTACTGAAGGGTCAAAAACCAAAGATAATAAGGTTCAACGTCTTCTCTGCCCTTGCTCTGAGTCCTCATTGATAAACTACTACCCCACATAGGCCCATGTGTTTTTATTTTTTAATGTATTTGGTACAGGGTCTCACTGCCCAGCTTGGATTTGTAGTGATCTTCCCGTTTTCAGCCTCCTCAGCACTAGGATTGCAGGTGTGTACCACCATACCTGGTTTTAGACCAATAACCCACTAAAATCATGTGGTTTATATCCAGGCATGGTGGCCCATGCCTATAATCCCAGTACTCAAGAGTCTGAGGCAGGATTGTTGTGAGTTCGAGACCAGCCTGGGCTACAGAGTGAGTTCAAGGCCAGCCTGAACTGCAGAGTGAATTTCTATCTCAAAAAGACAAAAAAAATGTTTCTATGGTTTATATAGTCAATCCCTCTCTTCTAAATCCATTGTCTGCTAGGCAACCTTAGGTGAGAATGCAAAAGGCCAAGCATTCTGAATAAATGAATAGAGCCTCAGAGTAAAGAAATCAAAGGGAAGCATTTTTCTTATGTTACAAACTATCCTTTAAGCTTAAGTCAATTAGGAATGAATGATAACCAACTGCTGAGTCTGGCCTATGGCCTTGGTAAGAAGTCCTTAGAGTGGCACTTCTGGAATGCCCCTGGGTACCTCAGCAGTGAGAAGGGACCAGAGTAGTGGGCAGGGGATCTGTGTGCTACCCCTAACCTTAAGTATTCAGTGGTTCCAGAATATCATGTATCACTCCTCTTTAAAAAAGCTATGCAGGGCTGGGCAGGTAGCTCAGTGGGAGTATGCTGCCTAGCATGCATGAAGCATGGGTTAAATCCCTAGTACCACAAATCAATTGATCAATCTTCCATAAAGATACAAAATAATTTAAAAAACTGTGCAGCCAAAATCACTTGGGAAGGCATTGCCCTAGGTCACTGGTAGAGAACTTATGGCAAGTGTGTTATTTTTCTTTCATGATAAAAGATGGTAATGTATGAGTTGTTTCTTCTAAATTAAAATTTAAGTATTTGGGCTTAATTGTAGTGGTGGCACTTTGTGATAAATAAGTAGGTTTGGGTTGCAGTTTGTGCACCCAGAGAGCTTTGCCCTCACAGATGTAGGTGTTATAAGAGAAATTGGAGAAGTGGGAGGAGGGAAGTTCTCCCCAGAGGGTGAAGCCAGAGGTGGTGACACAGTTGAGCTGAGGACACCAACTGCGTCTTTCCCCGGAGTGAGATGACCCTGAATTGGAATGAAATTTGGATTAAGTGACTTACTTGGTTCAAGAGAAAGCACTTACATTTAAAGTATTCCTGAAAGTGCTCATTTCATTATCAGTTATTAGATGGTCTGTAACTTATTAATGCACATTCCAATTGCGTTCTCAGTTGCATGCAATTCTTGACTCCCTATCAGTGTTGTTAGATTCTACCAATGCCAGATTACTGCACATAGGCAATGGTATGGGTTATGGGTTTGACGAGCAAAGGAACTTTTTTGATCTGCAATTTTTATCTGTATGCTTTAGATGGCTACTTTAAAATATAGATTAATACATATTTTTAATTGTTTTTCCAGGTTACTCCTCCCATTGCACAAGCTGTCCTTCCTTACTCCACTCTCTTTTGTGTTTTCAGTGTAGGCTACCTCAGAGGTAATGCAGTTTCCCTTCCTGCAGACTATAATAAAGCAAATGTCACAAGATAGCAAGCCACACAGAGATTTTGGTTTTCTGCTGCATATAAAAAATATATTTATCCTGAGAAACATCAGCAGATTTTTGAAGCTAGCAGTTAATTGATAGGATTCCCTCCCTGACTAACTATATATGCTAATACCTGTGAACCAAGCAACTGCACTGAAGATAGCAATGTGTAATAGAAGGGTCACGCTTATAATGCTTGTCATTCTGGTCTTCTAAATACATACTTCTTGTCATGACATACCGATTATTACCATACTGTCTCACAAATAGAAGGGTTTTTTTTAAATAGGTAATAAATGAAAAAACGACACAAGAAAAAGAAAAAAAATTTCACAGGACTGTCCTGCTACAATGCCTTATATGGTTAGATTTCTAAATTTTTGTATAAAACTATGGAATTGTTTATTCATATTCTTTAAATACTTTTAATTAAAAATTTTTTATCTCCATATTCTGTAGGGACCTAATGTTTAACATATTAACACTTGATGGAAAATACCTGCTCCATGTTATGCCTAAGATATTTGATATTCAGACAGATAGTGAAGTTAAACCCAACCGCATAAGTTGTAGGGTAATAATAAGCTTCACTTTTGGAGAAACTATACCTTCTCTTCTGGAGGGTTAAAAACCTAAGTTTGCAGACCAAAAAATAGAGAAATAGAAGGGCTGAAAGGACAGCTAACATTTTGATCATAGCTTTTCAAGATCAGTGAAGACTCAGGACATAGGAGAACCTACACTGGAACATCATGTAATTCAGTTGTGTCCCAAATTTTCTGATCAAGGAGATTATGGGGCCACAGAGCTATGTGATTGATGACGTAGAATGTACCTAAGGAGAATCACCTGGAGAGAAAACATTCTCTCAGGCTTTCACAGAGAGCAAACTGATCAAGCAATGGCCATGACTCACCCACATGGTTGAGGATCTGCAAATTGTGGTACAAGGTTACAGGATGAATCCTGAGGGTACTTGACTGACCTTATCAGATACAAGAGTTACATTTCTTGTTATATAGGTCTTGCTTAGCCTTGGTCTTAACCATCCAGCAGAAAAGTATAAAAATGAGGTATATAAAGTAAGGCCATATTAATATGCTGAGCTGTGAAAGGCTCAAGTCAACAACTTCTGTGGATAACCCACTACTATTGTGGACTGCTGGACTGTGTTGGATTGTTTTAGTGAATCCACGCACCTATAGTATTTAGATGCCAATAGAATACCCATTTCTGACAGGATTAAATAAAAAGAGGGGATACAAAGGAAGGACCACTTTGTATCTGTATATGCAGAATAGTTAGGACACATATACAGGTACTTTCGCTTAATTCAGTGGGAAGAAAGATTTGTACTAATAGTATTTGGAGAGGATATTCTGTCTGCATCTTGTACTATGGATAATGGCTAAGAAGTTAACAATGTACAGTGTATTAATTATTGAAACTGGCCAATTAATCAGT
>NW_004524614.1:11060896-11063079 GCF_000260255.1 Octodon degus
ATATATATATATATATATATATATCTCATACTATAGTCTATTCAGTGGTAACGCTAATCCACAATTTATGTACCCTAATTGCTAAGAAGTGCTAGCAATTGCTGGCTGTTCTGCCTCATACCTATAATCCCAGCACTCTGGGAGGCTGAGGCAAAAGCAATGCCGTGTTTGATCCCAGTCTGGGCAACTTTGTGATTTAGTGAGACACAGCCTCAAAATGAAAAAAAAAAAAAAAAAAGGAGAAAGAGCTAGGGTTGTAGTTCAGCATAAAGGCCCTGAGTGCAATCTCCAGTACCAACGTAAAATAAAAATAAAAGCTCACAATCATCTGGGCTGTTGGAAAAATGGCGCTGTCAGACTTGTCAAATACATGTCGCTACAAACCTCCAATTTGTAAAAACTGTATTATCTGCAATGGCAGCAAAGCAAAGCGCAGTAAAATGAGAATGCCTCTGTAACGCAAATTAAGAAAGTATTCTGTATCCTGGCAGTCAAAAATTATGTTCAGAGTGATCATCATAGTTTCTAGACTTTGTGTATTTGCAGAAATACTTTCAGTAAAGGGAGTTTTAAATTTATTTAATTTTTATTTCAGCCAGTGACTTCACATAACATTTTAAGTAGTGAATTTAACAAATGTATAGTATAAAAATAATCATTTCTTATATCTAAATTAATAACTATTGTCTCATCAGATATTACTGTACTCTTTCTCATATTGTAGGATAATCCTCTCCTCACTGTGCAGAATTTTGTATATGTGCATCTTTGCAAACTATTCTATACTTTTTAAAGCAGGGCTGGTGTATAGCTTGAGGCTCTGGGTTTGGTCCCCAGCACTACCAAAAAAATAATTCTGAAAGGAAGAAAGGGAGGAAGAAAATTAAGTTTTTAAAACAAATATATATATATATATATATCCATGCAGAAGAAATTGATATTCATAAGGTTGAAAATACACATATCTCATAAGCTTGATTTCTAGGTGCCTGTTTCCTAGGGAGACATAAAGCAAATGTTACCCATACTCACCTTTTTGGAACAGATGATATGGACTATCTCTAATTTAAAAGCTACTTTAAATTTAGTCTTGCCATTTCTTCATTATTCTAAAAATTAACTTGCTTTTCTATAGCTTTGAAAATTTAGTTGGTCCCTATTGATATTGAATTGTTTCTCCAAATTCAATGAGAAAAAATTATTAATTAAAGCACACAATGCCATTGTTTTTTCCATAGCGATGCTCTACATTCTTTCTGTAACATAGTCTGTCTCATGTTTCTGGCTGACTTTCTCTATTAGGCAGAGATCTTCATTTGGCTGCCTGTGGTATCT
The DNA here is from genome assembly GCF_000260255.1 of Octodon degus. Taxonomy (NCBI): domain Eukaryota; kingdom Metazoa; phylum Chordata; class Mammalia; order Rodentia; family Octodontidae; genus Octodon; species Octodon degus. Next base: position 11,062,232 of record NW_004524614.1, read on the forward strand.
CCCCAGATTTTCCCTGTGCAGATTTAATTAATTCCATGCTATTCATACAACACATGAATGACTTTAATTTTTCCCTAAAATGAGCATCCTTACCTTTATGAATCTTAAATCTCATCTAGGCAACATGCCAACCAGTTATCTGTTTTGGCATGTTTTATCTATTCTTAATGAACTAAAATAATGGTGGAACACCAGTTGATTCTGGCCCCTTCTAGAATATATCTGAGATTTCTTGCAGGATTTTATGGTGAGCAACCATGGAGTGCTACCACCACCACTAGCACCCTATAGCTTCTCTGTTCACTGACTTCTACAGGGGGGTTGTTCATAAGAGCAGCTGCCCCGCTAATTTGCAAACTTGATGCAGATGTTCTTAATTACCTTTCTTCTTTTTCTTGGCTATAAAACTAATAATCTAGAAAATTAGGAAAATAGGAGAAGAACAAAGAGAAAGATTAAAATAATTTGTAATCTTACTCAAGAGAGGGACCTGCCATTAGTATACTGAAGCATTTCCTTCTGATTCTAAACACATGTGACCCCAAAAACTCTACCAAGAAGCTATTAGAATTAATACAGAAATTCAGCAGCATAGCTCAATACCCAAAAGTCAATAGCATTTCTCTACACAGATAACAAACACAATGAGAGGGAAATTATAGAAACAAGAACTTTTACAATAGCACCACGGGAAATGAAATACCTTGGAATTAATCTAACTAAAGAAGTCAAAGATCATTTCAAGGAAAATTACAGTACTCTGAAAAAAGAGATCATAGAGGATTTCAGAAAATGGAAAGATATTCCATGCTCCTGGATAGGAAGAACCAACATTGTGAAGATGGCCA
>NW_004524614.1:11065975-11066717 GCF_000260255.1 Octodon degus
CTGAAAACATCATATCATAGAGATATATGTGTGCCTATGTTTATAGCAGCACAATTTGTGATAGCCAAATCTTGGAAACAACCAAGATGCTCATCACTTGAGGAATGATTGAAAAAGATGTGGTATTTTTACACAATGGAGTATTATTCAGCTATTAGGAATGATAAACTCGAAGCCTTTATATTGAAGTGTATGCCACTTGAACATATACTTATAAGTGAAATCAACCAGACACACATGTGTAAATATCGTATAGTTTCTCTAGTATAACACCTTAAAAGAAGAAACACAAATAGAAAGGTATAATACAAGTAAAAGGAAGCAGGATCTCAAGGACTAACTAATCAAGAGAGGGAAAGGAGAAGAGGTAGGAAACATGAATAAGTCTAGCCATACAGTTATATGTAGAATATGGGCAAGGTAATGTTCCTGAGACTCTTCAGAAGAGTTTTTTAATCTAGCAGAAAATTGGAAAGATTCTCACCCTGACTAACTATATATACTGATACCTGTGAACTGAACTACTGCACTGCAGATGGTAATTTGTAATAGTAGTTTCATGCTTAGAGTGTGTGTCATTCTGGTCTTCTGAATATGGGCTGCTTGTCATGACATGCCATTTGCTGCTATGATGTCTCTCAGGTAGGTGGTTGTTCAAGAAGAAAGGGTGGTGAATGAAAGCAAGAGACAGGAAAAGGAATATTGTGGGACTGTCCTGCTTCAAGGTTGTATATGGTGAGAT
>NW_004524614.1:11066817-11072471 GCF_000260255.1 Octodon degus
GATATTCCATGCTCCTGGATAGGAAGAACCAACATTGTGAAGATGGCCATACTCCCAAAATTGCTGTACAGATTTAATGCAATCCCTATGAAACTACCACCAGCATACATCAGAAAGCTAGAGAAATCATTCCTAAAATTTATTTGGAACCAGAAAAGACTTAGCATAGTAAAGCCAATCCTGGGCAATAAAGACAAGGCAGGAGGCATTACAATTCCTGACCGGAAATTATTCTACAAGGCAAATGTGATAAAATCAGCATGGTACTGGCAACAAAATAGACCTGAGGATCAATGGAATAGATTAGATGATGCTGAAGCCCCTATGAACATACTCAGCCACCTTATCTTTGACAAAGGGGCCAAAAATACTCACTGGAAGAATGATAGCCTCTCTAACAAATGGTGTTGGAAAAACTGGCTCTCTACATGCCAAAAACTAAAACTTGACCCAGGCCTATCACCATGCACTAAGCTAATGTCAAAATGGATTAAAGATCTAAACATTAAAACAGAGACACTAAATCTCCTAGAAAAGAAAGTAGGAGGAACTCTTGAAGACCTAGGGGTAAGCAAAGAGTTTATGAACAAAAATCAAATCACACGGGAAACACTTGAAAGAATTAACAACTGGGACCTGCTCTTATTGAGAAGTTTTTTCATGTCAAAAGAAATTACCAACAAAGTGAAAAGACAACCCACAAATTTGGAAAAAATCATGACAAGTAAGTACTCAAGCAAAGGTCTGCTCTCTAGAATTTATAAAGAACTAAAAAACACTAGGGCCCCAAAATTTAAAGACCCAGTCCAGAAATGGGCATCTGAGATGAACACACACTTCTCAGAAGATGAAATTAAAGAAGCGAATAAATATATAAAAAAATGCTCCACATCATTAGCCATCCATGCAAATTAAAACAACACTGAGACATCATCTCACCTCAGAAAGGATGGCTATTATAAAGAAATCACCCAACAACAAATGTTGGAGAGGCTGTGGGGAAAAGGAACCCTTCTCCACTGCTGATGGGAATGTAGACTGGTGCAACCATATTATGGAAATCAGTATGGAGACTCCTTAGACAAGTTGGACTGGAAATCCCATTTAACCCAGCGATTCCTCTACTGGGAATTGTCCTGGGGGATCTGAAAACACCGTATCATAGTGATATATGTGTGCCTATGTTTATACCAGCACAATTTGTGGTAGCTAAATTTTGGAAACAACCAAGATTCCCATCACCTGAGAAATGAATGAAAAAGATGTCATATTTTTATACAATGGAGTATTACTCAGCTATAAAGAACAATAAATACGAAGCCTTTATATTGAAGTGGATGCCACTTGAAGATATACTCATAAGTGAAATAAACCAGACACACACGTGTAAATATCGTATAGCTTCCCTAGTAGAAGAAATACAAAAGAAAGGCATAATACAACTAAAAGGAAAGCAAGAACTTGAGGACTAGACAACGAAAAGAGAGCAAGGAGAAGAGCTAGGAATAATGACAGTGGCAAGTCATACAGTTATATGTAGAAGATGGGTAAGGCAATGATCCTGAGAATCTTCAGAAGATTTTTGAATCCAGCAGTTAAGTGGAAAGATTCTCACCCTGACTAACTATGTATACAGACACTTGTGAACTAAGCAACTGCACTGAAGATGGAAATTTATAATAGTAGTTTCATGCTTGGAGTGCCTGTCATTCTGGTCTACTGAGTACGGGCTGCTTGTCATGACATGCCAATTGCTGCCGTGCTGTCTCTCTGGTAGATGATTTTTCAAAAAGAAGGGGGTGGTTTATGAAGGCAGGAGACAGGAAAAGGAATGTTGCGGGACTGTCCTGCTACAAGGTTGTATATGGTTAGATTTCTGGACTTATGTGTAAATATAAAAATTGTATAATTCTTTATGCCTATTTTTAAAATATATATTTAGTTTTTTAAAATGTTTTTTCATCATATTCTCTAGGGACTTAAAGTTCAACATATCAAAATACCTGATGAAAAATACCTGTTACATATTATGCCTAAGATGTTTCAAATTCGGACAGATAATGAGGTTAAGCTTAACAGCCTAGGTTGTATGGTAATAACAATAAGCTTCTCTTCTGGAGGGCTAAAAACCTAAGTTTGCAGACCAAAATTAGAGAAAAAGGAGGACCGCAAGGAAAGCCAACATTTTGGCCCTAGCCTTCCGAGGTCAATTAAGACTCAGGACATATGAGAACTTGTACTGTAACGTCATGTAACTCGGTAGTGTCCCAAATTTTCTGATGAAGGAGATTAAAGGCCAAAGAAGAAAGTGATGAAGGGCCAAAGAAGAAAGTGATCGATGATGTAGGATGTGCCTAAGGAGAGTCATATAGAGAGAAAACATTCTCTCAGGCTTTCATGGGGAGCACATTTGTCAAGCAATGGCCATGATTCATCCACATGGCTAACATTGACAAAGGATCTACACTCTGAAGTACAGGATCTCAGGAAAAATCCTGAGGGGATTTGACTGACCTTATCAAATCCAAAAGTTACAACTCATGTTGCGTAGGTCTTGCTTTATCTTGGTCTTAACCATCCAGCAGAAAAGTATAAAAACAAAGTATAAGAAGTAAAGCCATGTTTTTATGTTGAGCTGTAGGGTACTGGGTGGGTAGGGGTCTTGTTTTGTAGAGTGTGTTCATTGAAAGAACAGTACCGCATTTTTGTTGTGTTGAGGCCCAGATGAAAGCAAAAATGAAGCTAAAAGTGGTGGACAGAATGGAGTGTTTTTTTTTTCTTATCTGACTTCCTAGCACCAGTAAGAGCTCAGTTTTGTGCATGTTGAAATTGAGACAAGAGACTAAACACAAGCATTGGTCTGACTAGCAAGGTTTCTCTTGTTTCAGATATCCATAGGAGAAATACTCTGAGGTGGAGGATGGTGCTGTTTGCACTTGTGAGGTTGAGCTGTGTTTTGGAGAACACTGCTAGCTACTCTCTCAGGTACCAGACACAAAGCAAATTTTCCATAAATATTTGATTAATTGTTTTACAGATGAAGAGCTATAAGATGAAAATTCTTAGCTGTATTTGGAACTATTTACATAGCTATGTTACCAGCAGCAATTTCATTATTTTAAATCACCATATGCTTTTTCATTCTGAGTACAATTTATATTAATACTAATTGGTAAGTATTTATTAGGGCTAATTATTTGCCCTTTTCATAATGCTGTATTTTGGCTTTGCCCCTTTAAATATTTAAAGCAACTTTCAAGAGTCTATTAATTGAATAATTTGATCTCAAATGGGAGCCATATCAGATGCTAGAAAATCTAGGCTAAAATCTGGCAAATAAATATGAGTCATCTGGATTTGACTCTGTGGGGAAAATGTAGTTATATAAATATGTCATGTTCAAAACAGGCATGCTAAATAGCTCCTTTTAAAATAAAGTTGTCAGAAGTGAGGGTTATAACCATCTAGTTACAAACATCTGGAAGAAGTTCTGAGTCAAATGTGAAATTCTCGACCTCAGCAGTATTAATACAAGGTAGACAAAATTAATTAAAAGACATAGGGACCATCTGGAATCTACTGGTGAAGCAATGATGCCAAATCTAAGTGGAGACTTTTACAGAATACATTAATCCCGACATTCTAGGCAATCAACTAACTAGACAAGTAAAAATATCTGACTTTTAATAATTATTGAGTACATCTGAAATAAATCACTTGTTTTCTTTCTTTTTTATTTTTTTAATTTTTAATTTTATTTTAGTTTAAAGAGTAAAAGCAAAAGCAAAAGCAAATAGCAAATAAAAGCAGATACAAAGGCAGAAAAATGATAACATACAGCATTACATATGTTACAGATTTTCAAAACAATAATAGCAAATTAACAATGGTTGTGATATTACCTATTTTTATTGTCAAATCTGTTACTCGGATTAAGAGAGATTGTTGCCCTTTGCCTCCAGACTTCACTGGGGCCAGCAGCCGTCCGTCTAAGGGCCCGGGGCCATGGGCTCAGACGATCATGGGCTCGGTGTCCAACCAGCAGTTTGCAGGTGGCTGCACCAAGGCAGCGGAGAAGGCGCCTGAGGAGGCGCCAGCGGATGCAGCCCGGGCAGCGGACGAGCCGCAGCTGCTGCACGGTGCCGGCATCTGTAAGTGGTTCAACGTGCCTATGGGGTTCGGCTTCCTGTCCATGACTGCCCGCGCCGGGGTCGCGCTCGACCCCCCGGTGGACGTCTTTGTGCACCAGAGTAAGCTGCACATGGAGCGATTCCGGAGCCTGAAGGAGGGTGAGGCTGTGGAGTTCACCTTTAAAAAGTCTGCCAAGGGCTTAGAATCCATCCGAGTCACCAGTCCTGGTGGGGTGTTCTGTATTGGGAGTGAGAGGCGGCCCAAGGGGAAGAACATGCAGAAGCGCAGATCCAAAGGAGACAGGTACTATAACTGTGGTGGTCTAGACCATCATGCCAAGGAATGTAAGCTGCCACGCCAGACTAAGAAGTGCCACTTCTGCCAAAGCATTAGCCACATGGTGGCTTCGTGTCCACTGAAGGCCCAGCAGGCTCCCAGCTCCCAGGGAAAGCCAGCTTACTTCCAGGAGGAGGAAGAAGAGATCAACAGCCCTGCCCTGCTGCCGGAGGCCCAAAATTGAGCACAGTGGGTGGGGGAATATTCTTTGCTATCAGGAAGTTTCAAGGAGCAGGCATCATTCGGCAGAGTGGAGAAAGTGGGGATAGGGTGGGGTGGGGTAGCTGGCACTGCCATGTATCTCAGGCCGGGGTTCCCAGCCATCACCCTGTCTTCCCTCAGTGGGGGGAAGGGAGGAGACAAAGGAACTCCAACCGTGTTCTAGCCAAGTAAAAGTGAAGGCTCTGGGGGAACCACCTAGAACCTGCATGCTTTATCTGAGGCTTTACCCCCAAAAGAATAGGGAAGTTGTTTTCTTTTTAAAGAAGGATATGTAATATTTCCCTTGCCAGGGTGAAATAATTACGCATGAGACCAGACTGATGGACCCCAATCCACAAGCTACTACATTAAATGGGAAGGAATCTCAGGAGCAATGCGGGGGGGGGGTAGTATCTTTTTCCTTCATAGTCCAATCTTGGGATGTGGTGCTGGGAACTATTCCAAGCAATGGGTTGTGGTGACAGAGAAAAAGGGTGGTTGGGAGAACAGCTGCAGACCTGCTGCTCCTAACTTACTCCCACCCCTTTTGGGGCCAATGTGATTTAATTTTTTTGCTCCTTTGGATAACTGCACCTTGGGTCCCACTTTCTCCAGGATGCCAACTGCACTGTGTGCGAATGACGTATCTTGTGCATTTAACTTTTTTTTCGTAATATAAATATTCTGGCTTTGTATTTTTGTATATTTTAATCTAAGGCCCTCATTCCTGCACTGTGTTCTCAGGTACATGAGCAATCTCAGGGATAAGTCGGCAGCAGCTCCAGGTCTGCACAGAAAGAATACATTTTGTTTTTATCACTATGGAGAGCAAACATTTGGAGTGCATAGCCTATCAAGTGAACTACCTCATTTCTGCCAATTAGAGTTGAATCTTCTGCCATAATATACTTTGAAACTCCCTCCACCTTAAAAAATGTTTGATAGGAGACTAGGTTTTAAAGGGGTTGCCCCACGACTTGAACTTT
>NW_004524614.1:11080331-11084645 GCF_000260255.1 Octodon degus
CATGGCTGACACTGACAAAGGTTCTACAATCTGAGGTGCAGGATCTCGGGATAGATCCTGAGGGGATTTCACTGACCTTATCAGACCCAAAAGCTACAATTCTTGTTGCATAGGTCCTGCTTTACCTTGGTCTTGGCCATCCAGCAGAAAAGTATAAAAACGAAATATAAGAAGTAAAGCCATGCTGTTACGTTGACCTGTGGGGGACTCAGGTCAACAATTTCTGACATTGCCAGTCAAGCGGAAGACCCAATACTATTATGGGCTACGGGACTCTTTTGGAATATTTTGCTGAATTTACACACCTATAATATTCAAATAATGGAACTTAACAAAAAAAAGGGTTTACAGAGGATTGTATCTGTGTATTCAAAGTGGTTTGGATAGATATATAGTTACATTTTCTTAATGAATAGGATGATTTGTTCTAATGGTGTTTGAGAATAGGATGTGAAGTCTGCATCTTGTACAGCAATTAACCACTAGGATGAATGTATGCAGTGTGTTAATTATTGAAACTGTCCTACCAATTTGATTTGAAAAAAAAAAAGATTAGGCAGTGGAAAATGATACTTCAGTGCCATGAATGTGTGAGTATCATAACTTTCTATGATAGCCCATGCTGTGTTTCCCAGACACAGTCTATCCTTTTATCCTTGATCTTACCCTCTTTTTTCTGTTTACTGGGCACAAGCTCAATCTGCAGAGCCAGTTTTCCTCTCACTTGTCGTGTTTACTTTCTTGAATAAACATTGACAGTTCTCTCTCTCTCTCTCTCTCTCTCTCTCTCTCTCTCTCTCTCTCTCTCTCTGTCTCTCTCTCATTCAATTCTTTGTTTGAGATGAGAAGAATCTGGAGGAAGGAGAGGCAAACAACATGAAGCAGGTAAAATTTAATGGGTGAGCCATTTTTCAGAAACAAGCTACCTGATAACAATAACATTGTGAGTCACTCTCATAAATGAAATCAAGGAGTATTTGGGCTCTTAGAAGAAGAGAATAGCAGAGAAGAGATAAAAAAGAGATGCAAAGATGGAGTAGAAAAGAAGTGGAAGAGGAAGCAAACTAGAGTCTCAAAATTATGAGGGCTGAGGCCACACAGGAAGTTTATCTGAAAACACAAGATCTTGTTCTTTCTTAAACATGAACAAAATGGTACAGGCACAAATGCCCATGAACTGAAGAGTGGATAAAAAAGGTGTAGCATTTTTATACAATGGAGTATTATTCAGCTATAAAGAAAGATAAACTTGAGGTTTTTATAGGTAAATGGAGGCAACTAGAGACCATTCTTATAAGTGAGGTAAATCAGACCTGCATGTGCAAGCATCACATTGTCTCCCTAGGGTAAGAAATGGGAAGAATAAATAAAATCTGAAAAGTGAAATTGATATTATGAAAGGGAAATTAACTTCAAAAGGAAAGAACATCTGGGATGGGGGAAAGGAGAAAATACTGTACGAGTATATCATTCCCTCTATCACACAACTTTTTTCCTTAGAGATTTAGGTACTTTATATTTTTGTTTTGAACCCAGTGCCTTTTGCATGGTAGCACTCTATCACTTTTTAAAAATTTTATTTTGAGAGAGGAGCAGACTAAATTGTCCAGGCTGACCTTGAATTTGTAATCCCTCTGCCTCAGCTTCCTGAGTAGCTTTGATCACTAGCATGCCACAGTGTCCAGTGCAATTTGATTTTTATTTTCTTAAGACTGGTTCCAAAACATATGTTGTCTTTTCAGATGTTTTCCTTTTATCATTACAATTTTTCTTGTAATTTTTTGTTGAAAGTTGAATTTACTGGGGCAGATTTTTTTTGGTGGAACCAGGGATTGAACTCAGGCCCTTGTGCTTGCCAGGGAAGCGCTTATTCCACTGAGCCATCTCCCCAGCCCCTAAGGCAATTAGCTGCCTTTTTTTTTTTTTTTTTTTCAGAACAGGGAATTGAAATCAGGCCCTTGAACTTGCCAGGGAAGTGCTTTTTCCACTGAGCCATCTCCAGGGCCCTGGCAGATTTTTTTTAAGAAAGCTTAGTTACAGAAACATTTAGGATAAGATTTTATGTTTATCTGGATAAGAGTTAGTGTTTATACTCTTCAGTGTTTATACTCTTTCCTGTGGTGGGAGTGTCGGAGGCTAAAATTTTTTCTGTTGTTCTCGTTTTTGTCTCCCTTCCTGTCTTTGGGTTTCTTCACAGACTCCCTGGTAGGATTTGAGGATTTGGTTGTTTATACAGGGTCTCTACTGATATGGTTGTCAAATGTGGTGAAAGGGGAATAATCCTAGAATCCTAGTGATTGTACCTCAGTAATTTAATTATTTCTTTTCCTCCACACTGAAGTCTAGAAAGAATTGGAGCTCCATGTGTCTCTGTGTCCAGGGGAGGAACTGTGGTGTGGAAGATAAGCAATACCTGCCTGTAATTGAGATGTGAAGCTTCTGTTTTCAGGGTTTGATCTCTTCTTCCCCTGTCATAGTATCTCAGAGTGAAATCCTTTCTAGAGTGATGCCATGTAAATCATTTTGCTTATCTTTCATTTGTCTTTCAGCTAATACTGATCCCTTCATTTTCATTTCTTTCCCATGTGCTAACCTTTCTTAATTTCATTGAAAATAGATATGTCTCTTATTGTCCTATGGATGATGGTATTTCTGAGATATGGGGGTGTAGAAACATCTTGACTATAGCAAATCAGTTCCCCACATTCTTGAAGTACATTCTCCCAGCTTCTAGCTAGAAGCTTTCTAGTCAGGACCTGTTTAGTTGGTGTCCAAATCTGTCTCAGGCAATGGCAGCCCAGTAGTACTCAGGATGTGGTGGGATGAGGGTGGAGGATGGGAGGGGCAAGAGCCAAGCAAGTCCTTGGATCCCTCCACTTGCAAGAGATGAAGTCATCTGAGAGTAATTCCTAGGATGTAGAAGCAGCTAGAGCCCCATCCATTGACCCTATGGTCTCAGCAGGTCTGCACCTTGCCCAGAGGCCATTTGTCATTGTCTTGAAACCTTTATGGAGCCCCTTTTTGTTGTATTCCTCATAGCTTTTTGTCCATCTCTCCTAATGTTCTTACTTGCACTCCTTTGCCCATTAGGAGCTTGAGCTGCATGCTCTGTTTTTCTGTTCTTGTTTCCAAGGAGCACGGAAGTTTATCATCAGCAACCTCAGACCACTTAGGGTGCTAGGCATGCTATTTTGCTCTGTCTTTTCCCTGAAACTCCAACTTCCTCTTCTTCTTTTTCTCTGCACACAAATATGTGTAGAATTTGTTATTAAAAAAACTGTTCTCTGGCCTCTGTTAACCCCAGTCGTGACAGCTACTCTCCTTCCTTCCACTGGTAAAATTCTTGAAAGACTGTATTTGTGGGCTATATTATCTTGTCTCCCTCCAGATCCTCATCAGTGACTTATTTTGTAGTCTGGATTCAGGTCCCATTAAAACTGAAAAAAATCTATCTCTGAAGTCACCAAATGAGCTAATTTCTAGATTAGTTGTCTTTTCTCAGTAAGTTTGATAATTTCTGCTGTTCTAAGGCTTACCTCCTAAACCTTGAAAAATACTATATTCTTGGACTTCTGGTACTGTTCCAGATTTTTTTTTTTGCTTTGTTTTTTTTCCCTCCTGGTGTCCCAGGTACAGATATCAGGGCTCAGCTCTTCATTTTTATTTATTTCCCTTTCGCTACCTTTATTTTATCCAATATCCTGGTATCAATATTTTGAGTCCAAATCTTCAAGTGTAACAACTTCTTGATTCTCTATTTCCAATAATATATGGTTGATATTTTCATTTATAGCTTTGAAAATTTAAATTCAACCTGTATAATATTCATCTTTTGGACAAATAACACCTCCTGACATACTTTAGTATATTTAAAGTCCTACCTTATCATTTTTAATTTGTTAAGCTCAAAATACTTAAATAATTTTTAATCTTCTCTTCTGACTTTCCATATTCCATTGACTTTTTGTATTGCCTTGTATATTTTCTTTAAATTTTTTACTGTGCTAGCCATAAGCCTTCCTTAATACATCATCCAGATTACAGCGCTACTTTCAAAATGATCTTCCCGATTCCAGCAACCCTCTGTGTTACTGCCAAATCAATAGACTTCCAAATTAATATATTAAATACTCCTTAAATTAATTAATTAAGACAAATTCAGACATTTTGTTAGTTGCCCTCATAACTCAACTACTCCCCTGCAGATGCTGGAATGTAAATCATTTTTGTTTTCTGTTTCACTTATAAATAATCAGAATGAGGATGCCGGTGGCCAGGAGTGGCTCCCTGTTGACACCCTAGCTATTTTTATTT
>NW_004524614.1:11084745-11090584 GCF_000260255.1 Octodon degus
AGCAAGGACTAAAATTATGAACCATTCAAGCTCTCTTGGCTTCGAGAGACCCATAAGAGGGCCTCTGTGGTCCCAGGAGCCACTGTCCTGCCCTGCTGCAGTAGTGATGAACAGTGTCTTGATAGCTAAAAAAGAAAAGGGGGGGTTCATTTACATGCTGTGAGATCACTGCAGACCTACCTCACTGTGTTGAGACAGGACAAATGCAATAGAACGCATTGGGTAGTGTATGTCTGATCCTGGTTTCTTGTCTCCCCCAAATTCTGGCCCCCTCTTAATGTATTTGTCTGGGCTTTGTAGGACTTTTGCTGAGTCTCTGAGTTGGTGACTGCTAGGTGACCCAGTTTGTGTAAATATGTGTTGGTCTTTTCTCCATGTTCTTTTGGGGTTTTATTGTTTACAAAATTCTTTTTGTATTGAGAGAAAAATAGCCAAAGCATCTTTGACTGAAGGTTCTACACCAGGCAAAAGGATTTGAAAAATAAGTTGGGGGAGGCTCTTTTTGAAGTGGGTCTCTTGAACCATCTTTTGTAGTCCCCTTTCTCTTTTTTCCTATTTGGGACTAAATCTGTCCTAAAATCTTCTCCCCTTAAAGAAAATCTACACACCCACACACATATCTACTTAATTCTTAAGTATCTCTGCAACTCTTAGATGACTTAGGTAGAAATCCTGAAGGAGCAAGGATCCCCTACCCCTTGTTCCCAGTCTCCTGAGTCAAGACTGTTATTGGATGCAATTCATGCCAAACACGTACTGTTTGGATGGATCAAACCTATTCAATTTGTAATCCTAGAGAAGCAAGTGGGGTCAGGAGACCAGGACAGGGAGTATGAATGTATGTACCAAGTCACTCAGGAACTTTTTATTTATGCAGGTGTAAGAAACTTATGTCAAAGTGGCCTCAAGATTGTTTAATAGGAGACAGATGAATGTAACTCCATGTTTACTGCTAGAAACCAAAGCTTTGTGTGAAATCTTGAATTTATGGAGAGGGATGGAGGGTGGAGGATGGGAAAGTATATACCTGTCTGTTCTTTCCCTGAACCCTTCACATCATTCCTGAACTGCCAGGACCAAGGCCCCGGCTTTGGTGACCCCTTCACTGGGGTGTCTGTTTGATGATTGATTTTGCTGTACCCCGCTATATTTTCTTTCCTATTTTCTAATCATTTTGTAACACGTGTGCTGACTTTTCTTTCCCTTCTCCTTTCCTTGGGAAAATACAATGAATAAAAAGTCTTATTGGTACTCAAAAAAAAAAAAAAAAGAGAGAGAGAGAGATTGTTATGGAGGATTGGATAATTAAAAACACTTGCTTTTAATAAACCTTAATTTTTTTCCTTGTCTTTTTCTTTTTCAATTTATTTTAAAAAGAGTATAATAATAATTGATAAGACATTAGAAATGGTATACATTTAAGGGCTGGTCAGATAGCTCAGTGGACTAAGTCACCTGCTTAGGCAAAGGCAGCAGCAGAGGTTCAATCCCTGGTTTGCTGTGCCAGCCCCGTCCCTGGGGCATGCTGAGACAGGGATTGAGACTGGGTGTGGTAGCACATGCCTGTAATCCCAGTGCTTGGGAGGTTGAAAACAGAAGAATCACCACCAGTCTGATCTGTGTAGTGAGACCCTGAACACTCTGTAGACCTTGGACAAAGTACATTTAAAAAAAAAAGAGAAAGAAATAATATACATTTAGAAGACCAAGATAAGAGATATTCAGCCATGGTTTTTGTATTACAATGTAGTTGCTTAGATCACAGATATCAGCATAGAGTTACTCCAAGTGAAAATTCTAAACATTAACTGCTATTTTAAAAAATGATGGAAATTAGTACAATTATCTGAGCCATCCTGTATATATACTTGCATGATTTTCTCCCCCTTCCTTTTTTTTCTATCTTTTATCCTTTCCCTCATCTTAGTTGTTTAGTCTTTATGTTCAGTTTCTTTCCATTTTATTATATCTATCATACCTTTCAGTTTTTATTTATTGTTTCATGTTCTTATGCTAGGGAAACAATACAATATTTATAGAGGTGGATCTGATTTATTTCACTAATAAGTATAGCCTCTAGCTGTATCCACTTGCCTACGAAGGCCTCAAGTTTGTCTTATACCACGTTTCTCATTCATTCCTCAAGTGATGGGTATTTCGGTTGTTTGCAAGATTTGACTATGGCAAATGTGCCACTATAAACATAGGTGCACATATATCACTATGGTATGATGTTTTCAGTTCTTTTGGGGAAATACCCAGAAGGCGAATAGCTGGGTTGAATGGGATTTCCAGTCTGTTTTCTTTAAATTATAGACTCAGTTCTTCAATTCACTTTGTTCTCTGTATTCAGATTTTATCTCACTACAAACTGATAGGACAAGGGACTCACATCCATGGTCACCATTGCATGCTATAGGAGCAGACAGGCCTTCTGGATTATCAGCACCCATGTAGCCCTCTCTCATTTTTTAAATATCTACCATTTTCCTTTCTCTGCCACCTTTTTGCATCCAGAAATTGCACATCTGAATTTTTCTTTCTCTTGGTCATCAGTTCATATTCTTTTAGGATTGGCTTCTTATGAGAACAGTTTCTGAAACAGAGTTGTCTTGTTTTTCCATTTCCCTGCTCTTTTCATTTCCCTTTCTTTGGCCACAATCATGCTATGTTAGACCATGCTTGGCTTCACAGGCACTTAAACACCTGAGCTAATGGGAAGGCCCCCTCTTTCCTTGATCAGATAATAATCTCTATGTGCTTTTTATTTGTGAAGTTCAATTCTAATCCTCAGAGGACATACGGAAGTGTCTCCCCTGCCAGACAAGTACTGAAAGTTATCCTCAACATTGATATCCTGTGGAAAAACACAGGAAGAAGTGTTGCGTGGTTCATCCATGAGGCATTCTCTGAGGGAGTTTTTGTAGCTAACATAGGAAGTCAGGTAATGGAAATAATTTTACCCCTTCATGCTACATAATGTGACCAAATAAAAGGCTGACAATACTGTCAAGAGCTATATCACCTGGGGCCTGTGATAGCAGAAAGGATAATGGCCTATTTGATGTAATGTCCTGTTCTTTAGTTCCCTTCAGCGTTTCATCTTCAGTGGAATACATTACATTTCTTGAGCTATGTCTCCTTTTTTTTTAATCATGTTTCAGGAAATAAATTTTTAAAGGCTCTAGAACCATTTTTTCTGATTCATACTTTTGAAAATGAATACAACTTTCAAAGAAGAAAGGGCTTAGAATATTCAACCATTCAGGAGTCACTCAGATGTGGGTTGACTTAGGCCTGGGGCAGACTTTGAACAGATACAAAGGGGCTGAGGGCAACATTGAACTTCCCTCTTGTCAGCAGGAGAGATTAGAGTGTACTTTTTTCAAAACAAAAGGAAACACCACCCTGAGCTGGAGGCTGCATGTGGGTGCTAGCACAGGATGGAGACACTTCAGTGGAGAGTCCACTAGAGCACATCCTATAGAAAGAATAACATTTGATGTCCAGGAATGGTGCAGGCTCTTCACCAGATAATGAATTTCATGTTACAGAAATGTCTAGGCAAGGGCAAATGGGATCAGAGAAGACTTCTATGTGGCTGAGGAGTTAGATCTTATGACACCTAAACTTTCTGGGTCCAACATTTTGTTTCTTATCATGTTTGGGTGCTGAGTTGGCTAAAGCCATAGTTTCACCATGACTGTCAGTTACCAATGGGAGAACTCATTTTGGCTGGCCTCGCTGAAAAGGGATTTATTAACAGATACTCAGTGGCCCACCTGTTTCTGGGGATGCTTTTCAACACATAGTAATGGCTGAGCTCTCAAGAATAAGAAGCTACTTCTATTAGTTCAAAACTTCCTTTTCATTGAACTAAGAGAAATAGCAGTATATCTATGCTATTTTGTATATACAGATTTTTTTTACTACAAAATAGGGCTTAATTTAGACAAGATATCATGTCTGCATCTTGTACTATGAATAACTACTATATAGACAACAATATGCAATGTATTAATTATTGTAACTTGAGGGCCAGCCAAATAGCTCAGCAGATTAAAGTGCCTGCAAGCAGGCACAGGAGTCAGGGGTTCAATCCCTGGGCCTGCTGTGCCAGCCCAGCCCTTGGGGCATGCTGAGATGGCAATTAAGACTGGGCATGGTGGTGCGTGTCTGTAATCCCAGCTCTTGGGAGGCAGTAAACAGACAGATCACTACAAGTCCAATCTAGTAGAGAGACCCTGAACATGCTGTAGAGCCCTCCCTAAAATAAAAAAAAATTGTAACTGTCCTACTAACCTGATTTGAAACTGTCTCATTGCTACTTCTTTCTCAATAAAGTTAATATATAAAATAAAATACTTAAAGCAAACTTTTCATACATAAAAAAGAAGGCACTTCTACTCCTGCATCTGTCAGTCACTGGGTACTACCATTTTCAAGAGATCAGAGGCACCCAGGAAATGTTTATGGTGGCCTGGTCTCTCCCTTTCTCTTTCTCCCTTCACTGTGACTTGGGCTGACTCCTTGATTTTTTCTCCCCATGTTCTTTTTCTTCTTCTTGGACATCCATTTTTATAAGAAGGTGGGTTCCATGTTTGGAATTTGTGTGTGTCATACCAAAACATTTCTCTGGAAGATATGCAGAGTAGAAAAGAGCTCAGGAATCCAGTGGCTGTTCCCATAGACACAGCATAAGTTATTGTTATTATCTGCACCCTCTGGCACCATAAAACAGAATAAACAGAATGTTATTATTTGGCCCACATTTTCTCTTTTATTTCATTTCTTCCTTTCTTCCTTCTTTCCTTCTTTTCTTCTTTCCTTCTTTCCTTCTTTCCTTCCTTCCTTCCTTCCTTCTTTTCATCCTTTCTTCTCTCTCTCTCTCTCTCTCTCTCTCTCTCTCTCTCTCACTCACTCTCTCTGAAAAACAGAAGGGGAATGCTTATAAAATAAAAATAAAAATAAAAAGGAGAAGAAAATTCCTCTCTCAAGTTTTATGCCCTAGAAATAAGGATTTTGTGTATATTCAAACTGATTTTTTATTTCAATTTGTAACATGCCTTATTTAATTTTACCTGTTGGTGGAATTTCTCTATGGTTTGTAACTGCAAACAATATTTTATGGACACACGTACTCCATATATTCTTGTGCATTTCTTGCTATACATTATTACGTTAGAAGAGTCTGTAAAGTGAAATGTTTGAATCATAACATGTGGGGAACATTTTTTTTGTAGATAAAGATAGTAACAAATTACTCTTGTCTACAATTTTCAGTACAGGATCTATAAGGTTTCACTATGCAGATTGGACTTGTAGGGATCTTCTTGTTTTCAGCCTCCCTCGTTCTGGGATTCTAGGCATGCACAATGACACCTAGTCTCAATCACCAAAGCACATCAGGGGATTGAACCCTGGTCCCTGTGTCTGCCTAAACAGGCACTTTAGTCTGCTGAGCTATCAGTTTTCAGAATATTTTTCAGATTTATACTTTGATTGTTATGCTAACTCTTGGTGTGCTTTGCCAATTGGCCATGTTGATTTTAGATGGAGGCTTGAAACATTCCAATGGAAATTGGCACTGTGCGTGTGAGGTAGCATGACAAGGTCCTGGTTTGAGGAGTAATGAGATGAGAGATCAGGGTGTGGCAAAGGTAGCTGGAGAACTAATGGTGACCTGCTAATTATAAGACCCTGGACACATGCATGGAACAGTTCCCAAAACCCTGAATGTTGACTTCTCATGAGAACTCATGAGGATTTTTACTTATTTATGTGTGTGTGTGTGTGTGTGTGTGTGTGTGTGTGTGTGTGGCCAGCTCAGCCCACCAGG
>NW_004524614.1:11098314-11102602 GCF_000260255.1 Octodon degus
TAGGCTGTTAAGCTTAACCTCACTATCTGTCTGAATATCAAACATCTTAGGCATAACATGGAACAGGTATTTTTCATCAAGTATTGATATGCTGAACTTTAAGTCCCTAGAGAATATGATGAAAAAAAACATTTTAAAAAATTAAAATATATTTTTAAAATGGGCATAAAGAATTACTTACTTCTTTTGTTTACACATAAGTTCAGAAATCTAACCATATACAACCTTGTAGCAGGACAGTCCTGCAACATTCCTTTTCGTGTCTCCTGCCTTCATTCATCACCCCCCTTCTTTTTGAACAATCATCTACCCAAGAAACAGCACAGCAGCAACTGGCACGACATGACAAGCAGCCCGTATTCAGAGATGACAGGCACTGCAAGCATGAACGTACTATTACAAATTGCCATCTTCAGTGCAGTTGTTTAGTTCACAGGTGTCTGTATATATAATTAGTCAGGGTGAGAATCTTTCCACTTAACTGCTAGATTCAAAAATCTTCTGAAGATTCTCAGGATCATTGCCTTACCCATCTTCTACATATAACAGTATGGCTTACCCCTGTCATGATTTCTAGCTCTTCTTGCTTTCTTTTCATTGTCTAGTCCTCAAGTTCTTGCTTTCCTTTTAGTTGTATTATACCTTTCTATTTGTATTTCTTCTTTTGAGTTCTTATACTAGGGAAACTACTATATTTACACATGTATGTCTGGTTTATTTCACTTATGAGTATATCTTTAAGTAGCATCCACAAAGGTGTAATTGATATTTTACAATTCTGAAAACTTCTGTGGAATGAAGCATTTACTGGGTCAGAGAAGTTTGGAACCCTAGTATTTCTTCTTTTTCACTCCTTTTGGACTTGTCAGAATTGTACCAGAGGAAAGGGTGTGGGATGAGACTTTTAAAGCATCTTTATAATATCATCTCAGTGTATCCTTTGATTCCATGCCTCCACAGATATTTGCAAGTGTTACACTTTAAGCCACAGATAGTGCCACATTTTTTGTAAAACTTTTCATTTGTTTCTTTAATCTTTTATTTTATTTGCTTATTTATTTAGTACAGGGTGTTACTATGCAGCTCAGACTAGTAGTGATCTTCCTGTCTCAGTCTCCCCAGAACTGTGATTATAGGTGTGCACCACCATGACCAGTTTTGGTGGCAAGCTTGACATGGGGCCAGCATAGCATGTGGTACCAGGAATTGAACCTGGGTCCTTGTGCTTGCCAGGCAGGTGCTTAGACTGTTGAAGTATCTCTTGGGCCCTGTTTATTTGTTTTGAGACAGGATTTCACTGTGTAGCTCAGGGTGGTTATGAGCTCATTATTTAGCCTAGGATGGCCTCATCTGTGAAACTTTTCTAACAAACTCAGTTTAGGGTAATTTCTCTTCTCTCTGAATTTCTCTAACAGGTATGGGTGACTTCTAATAGAACAAGCTAATTTTCTCTTCTGTATTGTCTCTGAGGATGGTGTTTGTCATCTCTATATTGAAGTATCCAAGTACCTGTTAGTTTTCTAGCTAACAGTTTCTCCTCCATGAAATTGCTGAATATTATAGAACTACCATGCCACAGAGGGGAGAATATCTGTGACTGGTGAATTGACAACTCAAGAGCTTGGCATCCTGTTTGGGCTCATGAGAATCAGAGAACATGCTTCTGTGCCCTTGGTGGCAGAGGACTCCCATGGTCCCAGAGGCCTATAGGAAAACAGCTAAGGGACCAAATGCAGGAGTATTGTTTACAGAGAAAAGATGATCAGTTTGTTGCCCACTATTATATTGTTAAAGTTCATCACTATGAGCAGCATCTGTAAGAAAATTTAAAAGGCATTTTGGGGGATGCATCAATAGTTTCACCTTTATATTCAAAGCACAAGAAAGAATGAATCTCTTAAGTGCAAGCAAACAAAGCATTTGAGACCCAGACTGGTAGATGTTTGATGGTGGCTGTAAAAAATAACTGTCAAAATAAAACCAAACATATGAGAAGGATCTACAGCAATTATTCCCACTCCAGGAATCTAGAACTTGACAACTATGAACAGAACCTTGATAAACAAAGAGTTCTGGAAGTAAAGTTTAATCATCCTGTAATAATTTACTTGGGTTAAATTAACTGTCATTTGGGAAAGTACAAATGCTGAAATCCTAGATGTTGATCTCAGACACTTTTGCTTTATGTCTCACTCAGATGAATTTCAGATGTAGAACATTTACTCTTGATCCTGCTTTGTAATCGCTGCTTTAAATGAAACTTTTTCTTTTTTTATCTTTTACTATTGGTTACATAAAAATAGCAATAGACACAATCTGTTCTGAGCAAACAGACCATACATCAATAAGCAGATACTTAGTCTAAGCCATTTTCCATGAGACTCATGAAGCATTTCTAATTGAAATTTAACAAGCTTCCACCCAGCAGGTCTAATCTTCAGCTGTAAGAGGGCAAGTGAATACTGTATGCAAGACATAGATTCTTTTTAATTCAGCTGGAAGGACAATGACTATGAGTTGTGTAGTATAATTTTTTAAATTGCTGACACGTCATTGTTTGTTATTTCACATTTATTAAAAACATAAATACCACATTCAACTGAATAGCAGTAAGTCTCTGTTCCAATTTGACAACTCAATTTTACTAATCATGATACTATATGCTAGCTGGAGTTGGGCATATTTAATAAAATATTGGAATGTAGTTCTTATACTTACATTTCAAGGGAATTTTTAAAAGTACATGTATCTGCAATACTCAAGAGTTTATTGACTTTTGATTTGCATGACACAATGCAGGGAGGATTAGTGGAGAACGTGTGTACCTTTCTGAGGAGATTAGTCAACCAACCCATGTGTAGGCGTACTAGGCCTGTGTTCTCACTTACTGAACAAGAAGGTAAAAATATTAGCAAGATCTTTCCTTTGTCTGGACTTTGAGTCATGTTTGTGTACAATATTTCTTTGGAGCTTAACAATCCTCTGTGAGAACAGGCAGACAACCCATCCCCACTTTGCAGATGAGAAAACTTAAGCTTGGAGACATAGTTCTGTCTGAAATCCACAAAGGTGGAGCCCAGGTCTTCTACTTGTCACCAAATGTGTATCAGCTAGTCACAGTTCACACAGACAATGCCTGTCCTGGTTCCTGACTTCTGTTTAGAGGACTGCAGAACAGCTGGGAAAGTCATGGTTGTGTGTTGCTGTCTGGGATGGGTGGTGGGTTGAGCTAAAATTACCCCTCCTGTTTCCCTGCACAGCTCAGGTAGTAAATGTGGGGCCCAGGAACCCCTGGCAACAGTACAGCTGACAACTTTGCACAGATAAATTACTTGTCAGGTCAGAGCTGAAAGCTAAAATGTGGTTATTCATAAAATGGATGCAAAGAGACAATAAAGGTAAATGAGGTATGCTCCAAATCGAAAACGTGGTTTGTTTGATTTTTTCTGTTGTCCAGAACAATCAACTGTAATTCAAAGTTTAACAAGGAATTCTGACAACTCTAAAGAACTGGCTTGAAATAGTTAAAAGCCAACAGAGAGAGAGAGAGAGAGAGAGAGAGAGAGAGAGAGAGAGAGAGAGAGAGAGGAGGCAGAGACAGAGAGACAGAGACACAGACACACACATGGTAGGGGAAAGAGGGAGAGGGAGACAGACAGACACAGACAGACAGACAGACAGACAGACAGACAGACAGACAGACAAACGTCTGTTTTCTTTTCCACAGACGGTGCTGAGGATGTGGCATTCCTCTCTGGAGCTGGTGGGGTGCTGAGCTCCAAAAGCACCAGACTGTGGGCAACGGCGCACAGAACCTCTCTAGCACACGGCACAGAGAGGTGGCTCTCCCCACCTGGCCTTCCATCCACCATTTCAACCATCCCTAGTCAGCCCTAGAAACATCAACTGAAGCTTTCCCGGCCTCAGAAAGGGCGTAAGGAGAAACAGGTGCTTCCTGGCCGCGCCAGTTCTCTGAAAGTAAGGTCACTGCCTCCCGTCCTCGAGGAGCCCCATCTATACGGTTTCCCCTTGGAAGACTCGAGGGTGGCAGAGAGAAGGAGCGCGGGGACTCCGAGCGTCGCCAAAGTGCCCGGCACGGCTCCCGCGAGCGCGGAGGGGCAGGTGCCCTTTCCCCGACGTCGCCGCGCCCCCTCCCGGGGCACCCGGCGCCCTTTGAGCCCCCGCCCCTAGCTCGGCGCGGAGGGAGGCGCCTGTGCACCGAGGTAATTATTGCCAGCGGCCGGGAGCGGGGGTGGGCGCGCCGGCGGGGGGCGGGCGGCGGTGGCGC
>NW_004524614.1:11102741-11113721 GCF_000260255.1 Octodon degus
GGCCGCTGCCTGCGCGCGGAGCCCGGCGACGGCGCGCAGACCTGGGCCCGCTTCGCGCGCCCCCCGGTGCCCGAGGCCGCGGGCCTCCTCCACGACACTTTCCCCGACGGCTTCCTCTGGGCTGTGGGCAGCGCCGCCTACCAGACCGAGGGAGGCTGGCGGCAGCACGGCAAGGGCGCGTCCATCTGGGACACTTTTACTCATCGGCCCCCCGCGGCCGCCAGCGACCCCAGCGGGGCCGGCCAGCCGTCGGGAGCCCCATTACCTACCACTGGAGACGTGGCCAGCGATGGCTACAACAACGTGTTCCGTGACACCGAGGGGCTGCGCGAGCTTGGGGTCACTCACTATCGCTTCTCCATCTCGTGGGCGCGTGTGTTCCCCAATGGCAGCGCGGGCGCCCCCAACCGCGAGGGCCTGCGTTACTACCGGCGCCTGCTGGAGAGGCTGCGGGAGCTGGGCGTTCAGCCCGTGGTCACCCTGTACCACTGGGACCTGCCCCAGCGCCTGCAGGACATCTATGGTGGCTGGGCTAACCGTTCCCTGGCTGACCACTTCAGGGATTATGCTGAGCTCTGCTTCCGCCACTTTGGCAGCCAAGTCAAATACTGGATCACCATCGACAACCCCTACGTGGTGGCCTGGCACGGCTATGCCACCGGGCGCCTAGCCCCGGGAATCCCCGGCAGCCCTCGGCTCGGGTACCTGGTGGCTCACAATCTTCTTCTGGTGAGTGCGAGGGCCCAGGCAGAGGGCCACCTTGGGGAGAGGACCTCGGAGGTGCCAGGGACAAGAGGAACCCTGAGTCTCCCAGTCAAAGCAAGCCTCAGTTCAACACCTTTAGGGGTCACCCAGGATTACACTTCACTTAGGGCCTAGCAGCCCTAGCTTCCCTGGGAAGATGTGACGTAGGAGCCAGAAGGAAACTCTGTCACGTGCACCCCAGTTGCAAAAGGAAATAGAATCAGTTTCTCCAGTGAGGAAAGGGAACTTTTCCCTCTAGGTGTTCCCTCTAGGAATTCCTAGAGGTATGGCCAGGGTGGCTGCAGGGAGAAAATGAGGGAGGTGAATGAAAGAAACAACTTTGTTCAAAAGCCTTATATTGTGGATCCAGTAAAGATCAAGGTCTCACTGCATCGACGTTTCAAAAACCCCATCGTGCATGGGTCTGGCTTAAACAGTGCTGAAAGTGATTTCTGAGGCAGAGTTGAAAATTATGTCCACCAACTTCACTTAACCAGGGGTCTACAGGCACCCAGTCTTAAAGCAAGGCATAAAAGTAACACATTGCAGGGAGATATAGAAAGTGAACAATCTGAAACATCTGTATTTTTATTCTCTAGTGGCAAGGGTTCCTCGCAGATGAAGATATTAGCATGACACAGGTACTTTTAACGTCCTTGTGAAAAGAGCTTGTAAGTTTTGATAGGAAATATTGCTATGCCACAATAAAATACCCTTGGTTAGTGTCTTCTCCCCTTTTTTTCTGCTTAATATTTGAATCCCCAGTGGTTTAGGGTTTATTAGTAAAATTCAGTTATTGCTATACTTTATATAGTGTCTTGTATTACGATAGAATATTTCGCATATGTTTGTACACATTTTAATAAAAGTATTTAGATGTTCACCTTTTGGCTCCCTAGTCTGGTGACTTGTGAACCTACTCCAAGACTTAGTTTTAAATTTTGTGTCAAGATGCCACAAATTCAAGATTAAAACTGATGCTAACCACTTATAATTAAAGTTGTAGATAATTGAGGTGTAATGGTGTTGGGCTTTCGAGTTACTCGGCGCCCTCAGCTGTGGAAATGCAATAATGGCTAAATCAGATGATAGGTCATTGTCACAAAACCTGTTGGCTACCGCTGGTCAAACAAGACTACAGGATTTGTTAGACAAATCGTGATTTTAATCACCTTGTAGTGATATATATCTTTTCATTAGTACTTTCTAGCAATGATTTCTTAAACTTTTTCTGTCCAGCAATCTTTTTAAGAAACCTATAAATGCTAAACATCCTCAGTCAATGGCTGGTGGTAAAAAATTCTGGGGAGAACCATTTGTCCTTTGAAGATTCAGTTCATACTAGAAACAAATAAGAGACTCATGGACCAGCTGGTGGATCTGATAGATCATCCCTGTACAATCACTACTTGAGATTTAGAGCACACAATTTCTATTTTGAGTGTGCATAGTAGATATTATATGCATACAAATGTTGTCATCTACTTTTACTGAGAATAATGTCCATTTCATTTATAACATATGATATTGCATGAAACTATTACTTTGGTATTTTAAGTCAACAAAGTTTAAATTCATATATCCACTCCTATCCTTGCCCTGTGGTTAACTTTACAGCTATGTTTTTGAGAAATTACACAAAAATTTGACAATCACTAACCATCCTTTCTAGAAATACAATAGACTTTGTATTCATAAGAAATTAGTAACTGGTGGTCACTTGCCTTGGCTTTGTTGATGTTGCATACAAAATGTTAGTTGTTGTAAAATATTAATTTTTGTTTTAAAATTTCTTTGAATTTGGAATTTAATCCAGTTTGTATGTTATTTAGAAGTTGCCATTATCTAACATATCTTAAATTCATCTTACCCTACAAGATTCTTCCATTCAGTTTCCAGTGTTGTTTCTTGGAGTTTGTGGGCAGTTGCTGATTTTGCTACTAGGATATTGCAGGTGGGTGCTAAGTGTTATCTCACAGAGTTAGGGACCCTTGAAACCTTAGCATATGATGTGTACTGGGGAAGCAATGCTGGTGAGAGATAAAGCAAGCCAGCGTCCCTAACCCATGTTTCATTAATTTACAATGGTTAAAGAGGCCTCTGGGGAGAACTGTTGAACTCAGATTCCAGATTCATTATCTGATTGCTTGGAGGGGAGGAAGCAGGGCAAACTGCAGGATAAATAATGGGGAGCCCTGCTCATAATGGAGATATCAGTAATCTTTGTGAATTGATAGTGATTATGAGTCTTGACAAAAATGGGCTGTGTGTGTAGGTGTGTGTGTGTATTGAGAAGAATGAAAGCAGTGTTTCTCTTTTTTATTTTATTCTATTTTATTGAGAAACAAATATAAATGGGACAGTTTCAAAACTGATTAATAGGACAGTTTCAATAATTAATACCTTGTACATTGTTATCTTCTTTGTGGTTATCCATAGTACAATATGTAGACAGGATATCCTGTCCAAACACTATTAGACAAACCTTTCTTCTTATTGAATTGAAAGCAGGGTTTCTCATAGGGCCTGGTGCTAGTGGCTTTGGTCCTCTTGCTATACCCTAAAGCAGTGATGGCTAACCTTATACAGCTTTCAGTGATACAAACAGTCCACTGCATGCCATAGATTAGCCAAAACTGCCCTAAAGAGACCCTTTTCTCTTCCTGGCTTGCCTGTTCAGCTTTCATGGCTCTTGAAAGGTTTTTGATGTCCTCAACAATAACAACAAAAAGACCCACAGCACTAGGCCTACAGTTGGAAGTTTAGCCTCAGCAATACCTCTGGGCTTTTGTTTTGCCCAAGGACCAATTTGAAGATATATGTATCTCACCCCTCCCCACTTTCTGGGGCATTCTTGCAAATACTGTCTTCATTTTGAACATTAGTACTCAAGCCCATAAGGTCTTGGCTATCTGTCTATATCATGTTTTTAAACCCATCCCCTCTGCCCCTGCCTTGTCCACTTCCTCAGCTTGGCTGCCAAGTCCATATTCCTGCCCTCCTCGCTTCTCCTTGCAGCTTCCTGGCCATTCCTTCTCTGTCTCCTCTGCTTCTTGTGTTGCCTGGAAGAGTGGAGCTTCCAGGGTTCTTTTCTATCCTCCCATTTAGAGTTGCTCCGGGAATTCTCTCTGAATCTGAACATTCCAAGTTTTGATCTAGTCAAATCTGCTCTGAGCTCTAGACTTGGAGGGGCAACTGCTTTGTCCACCAAGCATGTAGGTGAGTAACCTATAACACATCCCAAACCAATCTCCTATTGTTCCCATCTTGCAGCACTTTGCTTTTACTCTTGGTTGAGCTCCCAAATTTAATGACCCCCTTTTCCACACAACTTATTTTTAGCCTGTTAACAAATCCTACCACTGTACCTACCAGAATGTGTAGAATCAAAGCTCTGCAACCTTCGTTATTTATGGATTCAATCTGGACTCAGGCTACTATCAGATTCTGCCTCAGTAATTGGAAAAGCCTCCTAACTAGTGTGGTTGCTCCCTGGGCCCTGTAGATGTTGCAAAAAGCCCACCAATTCTTAAAGAACTGTCTTGTGTGCTCCTTTCACCCCAGACCTATATTGTATTTCCTATAGAGCATTATGAAGGTTTTTCAGAATAGGGCAGATAGTAAAGTGCTTTGGCTAACTTTAGGAATATATATTGAAAGGGTTTTGCTGTTTGGTTGAAATTTTATTTTTCCTAAGTCATAAGTATAATTTATGTAGTGTATGTGTCATCAAATTATATATACACATATATATATGTATGTACATATCCCTACATAACTATGTCTATACATTCATATGTAATATAACTTTTAAGACGTGCTTCAAAATTTCCCTCTTACTAAAATGTATTTGGTACATGGTTAGAACAATTAACTAGGCTGAAAGTTAATATATTTTATAGACTATGACTTAATTCAATATGCATTTGATCAGAAATAGTTAAAATGTTTCTGAAGAGTTTGAATCACTGCTCTTTGAATATCAGATTAAGTGCAATGTTTTCTGAACGTCACAGTCAAGTCCAAGAAAAAAATTCTGTTATTTTTTTGTTTGTGTGCCAGGAATTGAACTCAGGATCTTGCACTTGCCAGGCAGGAACTTATGCCAGTGAACTACCTCTCCAACCTGAAAAAATTTATAATAGAAATAAAATAAAATGATTAAAAATCATAGCAACATTTTAAGGATTGCAGTTATTTTGAGTTGAAGAGGGAACATGTAAACTGGTAAGCATTCAAGTAATGTCAGTGTGCATTTAACTTCGAGGTGAGTGAATGCACGAATGTGTTTCCTGACTATATAGGTAGTCATGGCTTTTGCATGCAGAAGCCTTCTGAGATATCTCAGTTTTTATGAAACATATTGCTCCAATAACTGCATTCATGAAAATGTTGCTATGATTTTTAAATTATTTTATTTTACTTCTACTATAAGTTTTTTCAGGCTGGAGAGGTAGTTCACTGGTATAAGTGCCTGCTTGGCAGGTGCAAGGTCCTGAGTTCAATCCCTAGCATGCACACACATAAAATAGAATTTTTTTCCTTGAACTTGACTATGACCTTTAGAGATTAATTATAATTTTATTATAATTAATTTGTGCAAAAAGGCCCTTTGAGTGAATGTTGCATTTTTGAAGTATAAAGGAATTTTAGGTATAATGGGGTAGAATAGGAGATGGAATGAGTGAAAAAAGAGATTGCTATTGAATCCTCATACCCATACCCATTTCTCTCAAGAAATGCTACAACAAAGTTACACATATTACCTATATTTAAACAGATGAACATAACATACATGCTATATGCTCTGTCTTGACATATTCTGGATACCAAGTTAAATCTGAAGGATACTTACATGTCTTCTCCCTTCTGTCTTGGGACAGGCTTTTATTTTCTTATTTACACTTCAAAGACCTAGCTCAAATATTCCCATTAGGACAATAGCAAATAGAGTAGTTCATGAACTTACTAAACATTCTTCAGGGACACAGACTATATGTCAAATTTACTTCAGAATTTTCAGTGCTTATCTCAGTATCTGACAGAGTGGAAATACTCAATATGGTTTTTAATTAATAAATAAGCATATGGGAAAATAACATCTGCTTATTTCAATATGTTTCTTTTCTTTTTTGTAAATGAAAGACTTATGGTCTGCTTTTTCCTACTGTCTTTGCAAAAGGACTTTAAAAGGAAGAACCATGAAAAATAAATGTCTGCCTGGATATGTTCATGACCTTTTTGGATCTCCAGAGCAAGTATTTTCTCTTCATTCTAGTGGGCAGGAAAAGACAAGAATGGGAGAGTGTGACCTCGTGTAGAAGGTTCCCCCTCCCTTCCCTGCTGGTCACTATGGCAGAGCCAAGTGCTGTGGTGTAAAGGGGCTAGGAAATTCACAGGCTCCTGAGCTACTAGGTTGAGCTCAGGTGGGAGCAGATCCTGTAGCTGGCAGTCCTAATCTCCTTGGCTCCCTCCTAGGTGAACTGGGAGAATTAAAACATACACTGTATGTTGTAAAAATGTAAACTGTGAACATATTTGACCATTTCTCATCACTATAACAAAGATACCTAAAATAATTAACTTAGGCTTATTTTGTCTCATGGTTTTAGGAGTTCCAATACAGAACCACTGTGGGATCACAGTGAGGTGAGCACATCACAGTGGCAGTGTATTTAGTACAGGGCTAGAGTCTCACTACACAGATCAGACTTGTAGTGATCCTTCTGTTTCAGCTTCCTAAGCACTGGGATTACAGGCATGTACTACCATGCCCAGTCTCAATCTTTGGCTCAGTGTGCCCTGGTGGGGCCCACATGGCATGCCAGGATCGAACTCCAGCTGCTGCGCCTTTAGTCTGCTGAGCTATCTGGCCAGCCCTGCATTGGGAGTGTATGGAGAAGTAAACAGTGCACTTCATCTTCCAGGGGCAACCAAGCATGAGGGCACATCCACTACAACAGGGTCCCCTACAGGCCCTACTCCGCAGCACCTTCCAGTGACACCAGCATAGGGAAAGAGCCTTTACTGTAGGGATCTGTGGAGGACATGTATCCAAACCATAGCTGTGTGGTATACATTCATTAATAATAATCATAATCACTATTATTATGACAAGTTACTTAAGAAGTGGTCTTGACCCATTTCGAAGAAAGGTATTAGACAAATGCTTTAGAACTTGTAGTTTCACTTAACATTTTAGCATAAACTGGATGGCATTCAATGAGTTGAGATTTTCTTTGAAATTACTTTAATAGCATTTGACCAAAGACTACTATTTTTTTTTATTTTAAAGAGAAAAGGAAAAAAAGTCTCAGAATTTCAAAACAAGATAATGGGAAATAATATTGGTTATTACATTGCATAATGTTATCTTTAAAGTCGTTGCTCAGATTACCAGATACAGGCATGCAAAATCGACGAAACAATATAAGCACTAACTGTTCCTTTGAATGAACTAATAGAAATGAGTAGTAAAATTATCTTAGTTAACTTGTGTGTACATACATATATCTTTGTCCCTCTTCCTGCTTGTCTCTTTTTCCCCATCCCAGTTCTTTCCTTTGAACAGTTTCTCTAAATTGTTTTTAAAATAATATGTTTCACATAATATGTGTTATCAGGTGCCTTTCTGGTCTTAGCTTGGTGTTTAAAAGACATACACTAATTTTTGTGACTGGTGCAATGTGACATATATCCTAAAGAAAATATGAGTCGTGAAATTTGTGGTCACAGGAATAGATTTTCTGCTGATTATATATATCACTGTTTGAAGGATGGAGGTCAGAATATTATCCATGAACCAGTATCATTAAAGTTTGTTACAATACTCAAACTAAAGCAATGAGACTCATTGTTTAAGCAGAATGATTATGTAAATATTATTTCCCTGCCAATAAGTGTGCCTTTAGTTGAGAATTAGAATGCTATAGTCAGGAGGAACATGGGGCGTCCAGGTCAAATTTCTCTTCAGAGTAAACCCTCTTGGTTCAGCTGGTTTCTGCCTGACGCTCTACAGCAATATGAACTCTGTCCTTCCAGTTTCCACTCAGTTTTATCCTTTGCACAGAGCAGAACCCTCTCCCCTTGCTAGCTCTTTGCCTTCTGAAATCTCAAGGAATAAAACAAATCACTTTTTGACAAGCGAGCTGCTGTGTTGTGAATGTGTGCCCTTGCCGAAACTCATGTTGAAATTTTACTGCGATTACAGTAGTGGTGGGAGGTGGAGCCCATCAGAGAGTATGTTGTGAAGACTTTGCTCTTTGGAGTGAATTAGTGCTGATGCTGCGGGAGTGGGTTTGGTGGGTCAAGACTGGGTTTGTTATAAAAGAGAATCTGCCTCTATTGATTTCTCATGCGTGTTCTCTTGCATGTGACCCTCTCCATGTGATGGTGCAGCACAAAGCCCTCAGGAGATGTGACTCCTTGAGCTTGCACTTCTCAGCCTCCAGAAACTGTGAGAAGCACGTTTCTTTTTATTTTTTATTTTTAGCAGTTTCCCAGTCTGTGCTTTCTGTCATAACATGCCCTTCTGTTATATCCATATCAGAAAATGGATAAAGACAACAGGTTTTCAATGTTTGGCAAGGGTACTCTTTTATTCCTAAGTACTTCCCCCTTCGTGCTAACATCTGCTCAAGGAAGACAGAGGGAACTGGTGATTTAGTTAGGGACTTTTTCAAAAGCTTACTGTGTGGCAGGCAGATGTGTTTTGAATTCTGGGAACACAAATATGAACTTTGAATAAGTCACTCAGTCCACTGACTCCCGAGGATGAGGAGGAAGAGTGGAAACAGAAAAGTAGACTTTGCTGCCCCCAGAGAGGAGGGTCTAAGATTGCCTGTGAAGTCTGCTTCTGTCTTATCAAGGATAGCTCTGAAGCCACAGTGGGGAAGAGAAATGGGAAGTCATTGCCGACTGCCTCAACATCCCTGCAGGGACCTTTGGTAAAGCTACCTCCCTTCCTTACACCCCTCTTTGGATTTCTATCACACGATCCTTACTCTTCAGCACCTTTCTGTCTCCAGAAAACCAAGCTCTTCCAGAGTGTCTTGTGTTCTTTTACAGTATGTGACTTGCCTTTGTGCCCACTTTTTCAGAGGCAGGAGGATGATTCAGAGTAAAGGGTTTTAACTCTGGGCTCAGTTACATGTTCCCTGAAATTATCTGAAGTCAACTCACCTAGCAGCATGAGTATTTCTTGCCAGAACTACACTGCTGGGTCTGAATGAAGGATTCAGCTTCCTCTCACGTACCCAACATGAGTCATTAGGAGGCCCTCTAATAGGGGAGCTTTTTCACTTCTTCCTGGCTGGGTTGCATTTTCCAGTCTCCCTGGACTGACAGAGAACAGCTGGCTTCTCTGATGCTTCAGGTTTGCCTTTCATTAAAGGGAAATGGGGTGGAGTGTGGCAGGGAATTTAAAGAGGTGGACCCCGTTTGTTCTCCCCCCCCAAAAAAAACCAAGGTGAGACCCCTGTTCTCATGTCACTTACAGATCAATAGGAGATAAACAATCATGAAATGATTACAAAACAATACAGGGCTACAAAAAAATGGAGGGAAGCTAGAATTTAGAGGGTAGGAGGAATAGGAGAATGGCTAGAAAAAAGACTACAGATGAGATGCTGAGCTAACTTTTTATCTGCCCAGGCTGTTTGGGCTTTATGGCCTGCACAGTGGCTGTCACAATTACTCCATTCTGTTGCTATAGCATGAGAACAACTATAGGCAAAATGTCAATGAATGGACACAGTTAAATTCCAGTAAATCTTTATTTAAGAACAATAGGTGCTGGGCCCTACTGCTGGGCTGGGTGGGCCAGACTCAAACTAGGGAGTATGCTGTGAATTCCTCTCAAACGTCCCTTGCGAAGAAAGCCAAGGGAGGTGAGATGTTGTGACAGTTCCCATAACAGGACACAGCACAGTATTTTGGAAACCTCAGTGGGAAAGGACAAGAAGCTAGAGAAGTAAGCAAGCCAGGGAGTTTCCAAGGCCTCTCTCAACATCTGTTGGCAGAGCAAAGCCGTGTTCCAGATGTTTAGAGCAGACCTGTGTGATTGCACTGCCTGTTCTGGGTGCTGAACTATGTCTGCGCCATCCGAGTCTGCATTTACCGTTGTGGCTGCCACCTCACTGTGCGTGCAGGTTAATGTTTAGCCAGTTGCAATCGCTTACACTTTTTCCCCTTCATGTGCTTTGCTACTAAACCAGACTGCTCCTTTTTGTAGCTTACTTTCAATCTCATTAAATTTCAGCAATAGGAAGTGTACCATAAGTAGTAGTTCTTAGAAATTGGAGATATCCAAATATAGGCAAGTCACTACTTTGATAAATAGAGTTACCCTTTTTTTTTTTTTGTCTTTTTGAGACAGGCTTTCAAAGTTCTGGGGTAGCAGCATAGCACTTGGGGGCACAGAGGTAGGAATATCGAACTCATCTTGTACTTGTGTGGCTGTAGGATTCCTGGTGGAAAGAGAAGACAGAGATGGTCCAGCCCACCAGGCTGGCCTTGAATTCACTTTGCAGTCCAAGCTGGTCTCAAACTCACAGAGATCCTCCAGCCTCCCAAATGTTGGGATTACAGGTATACACCAACATGCCTAGCCAATATTGCTACACTTGTCCAGTGGACTACTAATTGGCCAATGAAACATTGATGTATGATGAGTATAAAGTTCTACATAGTTCATGCTAAGAGAAAAAAGCTCATCATATTACATTTTCTCCATATCTTTGTTTTAGAAATGTGATATACACATTACAGTGCTTTGGGTGGACTGGACAATCTCTGTCTTTCTACCAGGAATCCTACCAGGCATGCAAGTACAAGATGAACTTCGATATTCCTCCTTCTGCACCCCCAAATACTGTGCTGCTACCCCGTCATAATATTTTTACACAGTTTGTTAGTCTTCCCCCAGCAGGTCTCAGACTGCAGGAAGGAGTCATGTTTGTCTTGCTTTCAAGCAAAGGTGGAGCACCACAGGGCCCAGAGAGAGAGGGGGAGCATATATTAGTGATGTGCATGGAGGAATGCCTCATTTCCCCAGCACCCACATACTGAAGGGAAAATGTGAAGCGTGAGTTCTTTCTGGATGGTAAAATTGCAAGGGTTTTCTTCTTTCTCCCCTATATTTTCTAATTTTTCTGTTGGCAATATGTGCTTGAGAAATAGTAATACTGTTTCTAATTTTTTTATTTATTTGAGAGAGAGAGAGAGAGAGAGAGAGAG
>NW_004524614.1:11113821-11126066 GCF_000260255.1 Octodon degus
CATGTGGTGCTGGGGGATTGAACCGCGGTGCCTGATGCCTTGCCAAGCTTGTTCTAAGTAGGTGCTTTAGACCACTGAGCCATCTCTCCAGCCCCAGTAATACTGTTTCTGGGGAAACAGAGCAGGTTGAACTTACCCATAAACTCTGTACCCTTTTGAAACCCCATTAAACTGGGGAGATGGAGAGATGAGAGGAAAGGAGAGAGAGAGAGAGAGAGAGAGAGAGAGAGAGAGAGAGAGAGAGAGAGAGAGAGCATTCCACAACAATGGAGCAAGCACAATTTCAAAAGTTGAAGAGCAGGTGTATAGGTGCTGTCTAGTTAGCCAAACCAAGAAAACTGACTGCTACATTGACAGTGGGAGAAGCCAGGAACTAACAGGATGACTGAAGAATATTCAAAGGGTTGAGAGTAGTAACTCTAGTTATACTTGATATGGAGGTGAAGGGAGTGAATGGCTAAAATGAGGAAGAAAATGGTTGAAGCCTGGTTAGGAAACAACTAGATTTCTAGATCCCTAAGCCCAGGTCTTGCTGTGGGCATCTGCCCTTCCTCTGATCAGGGAGAAAAGAACATAAGCACACAGTGGAAAACAGAATCCTGCAATACCTACATCTAGAGCCTGCTCCAAGC
This sequence comes from Octodon degus, assembly GCF_000260255.1. NCBI lineage: Eukaryota > Metazoa > Chordata > Mammalia > Rodentia > Octodontidae > Octodon > Octodon degus. The sequence continues at coordinate 11,114,454 of NW_004524614.1, forward strand.
TCCTCCCTCAGGCCCAGGAGTTGTTACCCATCTTTTATTCTCTAGGTGGGGACTGAAAATCTTCTCTAAAGAGCCGGATGCATTCATAAGAATAGACCTGAGATGCTGGCCCTAAAAGTTCTGCAACAAATGGCTGAAATAGGTCACTCAGTGGGGCAGGCTTAAGTTAGCAACTTTACCCATATGCTCAGACCTTCCAAGTATTTGTTTCTCACTCTTCAATGTAAGTGAACAATCAAGGACCCAGAAAAAGTCTCAAAAAAAAAGAAAAAAAGGCTATAACACGAAAGGTTGAGGCTCACACAAGTAAACAAGAGGTAAAAAGCAACATGGAGAGAACAGATTGTGGGTAGAAAAAATCTAAAAAGAAATTCAAGCAAACAAACCCCCAAAGCACACCCTTTCCAATGTATACTAACATACTTAACAGATTAGATAAGATTTTGCATGTAGAAATAAGGACATGATATTAGATATATAGTTACATTCTCTTAATGAATAGAATGATTTGTTCTAATGGTGTTTGTAAATAGGATCACAAGTCCGCATCTTGTACAGCAATTAACCGCTAAGAAGAATATATGCAGTGTATTATTTGTTGAAACTGTACTTCCGATTTGATTTGAAACTGTCTCATTGCTATCTGTTTATCAATAAAACTTTGAAAAATAAAAAAAAGAAAAAAAAGAAAAGAAAACATTCAGGGAACAATAAAAGGATTGAGTAGGATTGAAAAATAAAGTTTATGATTCTCTCTCCAAATAGGACAAGGAGGCAGAGATGGAAAATAGTAGAAAAATGTAAGCAAACCAGTGGAGCATTTAGAGATCCAGCACTAAGATGGAGGGAGTTACAGACAGAAAGAGCGGGGATGCAGCCAGCCATGTGGTCCCCAGGCTCCCACTGACCCACAGACCCCAGTGCCCTAGCCTGCTTTGTGCCCTTTCCCTTCACATGGCCTGAGGGCATGATCACATGACTTGTTTTAGCCAGTGGACAGTAGCAAAGGTGATGCCCGCAAAAACGATGACAATGTTCACACTGGAGCTTTTCTTATTGGATCACTTATCCTTTTTTTTTTTTTTTGGTGGAATCAGGGATTGAACTCAGGTCCTTGTGCTTGCCTGCAAGCACTTATTCTACTGAGCTATCTCCCCAGCCTCTGGATCACTTATCTTAAAAGCCAGCTACAGTACTTGTGCTATCTGATGGTTTAAATTTTTACAGTTTATTTTTAATTTGGTCTTCTGGTTCCTCTCTTGAGAGTGCTATAAGCTGAGATAGCCCTGCTTTGGGAGAGTCCTGATGAGTGTGCACTGTGCATGTGTGTATGTGGTAGCAGGGAATTAGGTCCAGGTATGTGTCAGGTAAGGCACCACTAGATGGCAAAACCAAAATGCATGAACAGCAGAAATGTGTTACTCATAGGTTCTGGAGAGGTTAGGGTGCCAACAAGAGGCTGGTGGAAGTCTAGAGGTGATGGGGGGTTACACCAGTTGGGGAGAAGAAAAGAAAGAGGAGACAAAAGGAGGGAGAAAGAAAACAAACTTGTAGAACTATGCACTATGAAGGTCCTGGGGTGTCATCCCTGGGATTTTCCTGTGGGGCTTGTGAACTGACTAGTTTAAAGAAAATATGTGCAAAAGGAACTTATTTAAATAAATGGTGCTAGCCTTTTTTTTTTTTTTTTTTTTTTTTGTGGCCAGTTCACCACACCCTACGGGTGGGGCTGGCTTTGGACCGCTGAGCTATCTCACCAGCCTGTCATTGCATCTTATCATTGTCAGTACTCTGAGTGTTTTAGGATTTGGGTCAGTGGAATGAAGAACAAGGTGGATACATTTCAAATCACAGAAGAGAAGGACTATCTTAACTGGGCCAAAGGTGACAGGGCATGATTGAGTTTCCAGCAATTTAGGTCAAATCTAAAAATGTATATGAAGGCAGCAACTATATTAAACAAATTTATGACAGACTTTTTATTTAAATCTGAGAAGCCATGTTCCGGAGGAGGGATCAAAGTCCATCTTGGGGAACCCAACTCCAATCAATGTCCCCTCTGAATGCAGCTGCAGTGAGTGACATCTGCTACATCACACAGAACAGAACTACCTAGCCAGGCCCAGTTAGTTCACCTATCAAGCGAAAAATAAGTCCTTATTATTTTAACCCCCTAAGCTAGGGGAGGTTTATTCCATAGCAATAGGTAATCAAAATAGAGAAAAGGAGTAATAAAGTAAATTCAATAAGATTTCCTAGAATGGGAAGGAATGAAGTTTCCTATTGATTGTGAAGTGCTGGAGAATCACTTCAGGACATACCACTGTAATATTGCAGGAGCCTTCCTTCTGGAGACCTGGTCACCACTTTAGTCCATGAGTTATGAGTTTGAAAATTGCTTTAGTCTGGGAATTGAGCAAGGAACCATGAATTTTTTGTATTGTGCTGTGCTCTATTAAGCATCATTACAACTCCCTGGCTTTGAAGTTAAACACCAGTCCCTACTTGGTTTCTCCTATACACAGGTCCTTATCACCTCTGAGGATGCCCAAGCCCAGATCTGTGACCCCTTTCCCTCAACCCCATTGACCTGGAGAGAAACACAGCCACTCAATTGCCTAGAGACACTGGTACTGCTGACAGGTATATTCCTGTGTGTGTACCCCTACTTGAAACTCCTGTGAAGGATGGCCTCTGGATCACTAAGCTATGGGTTCCAGCATGCCTACTTTTGTCAGCTTCTTTATTCCTTCCCTTGCCAGCTTTCAGAGCAGCACTTTTTCAGGCATCTTCACCAGCTTAGAACTGGCCATCACTTTCCCCAGGCTCCTAAAAGCCATCCTAGCAGCAAGTTTGCACCATCTCCTAGGTCCTCAGCCAGAACTTTAAACCATGCTTTGGGAAAGAGTGCCCCCTTGTCAATGAATTCTTTCTTGGCTTATCCTATATTCCAGTCCTTGGTCAAGGACTCTCAAAATTCAATCCCAGTCAGGTTCTTGAAGAGCTCACTAAATCTTGGAGCTACTTTGGTATATGATGTCTTCGTCCTTGATCAGTCCCAACTGTCTCCAGGTGTAACATGTTGGGATGAAGCCTCAGTGGCCTGAAAGCTCCTGGAGGTAATACGAGTTTTGTTTGAGGAGAGAAGCATCATTAGAATAGGGAAGGGCACTGGAGATCCACCCTCTTCAGGATCAACCACAGCCCATGTTTTCCCAGCCAGGGTCCTGATCTTGGAAGGACAGAGTAGCTATGGCTGAACAGCAAACCATCCTAGGATTGCTGCAACTCTATTAGGTCCTAGATCTGCTGCTAAGTTGTGTCTACTCTTCTGTACCAGGTGAGTCTCTTTGTAAGAGACTGGTGAATCTCTCTGACCCTCAATGAGCCTTCAATTACATGACAATGGCCCTTAGTTTCTTATTTCTCCATAAAGTTTCAATACAATATAAATGAAAGAAGTCAATACCCCATCCTTGTAATCATTGGAATGCCTGAATTATGGCACTTATAGTGACATGCCCCTCCTTGAGGACATTTCTCCAAGTTATCCTGGGAAAAATATTCAGCAATCAGGACACCACTTATGCCAATGGCCTATGTATCCTTACATATTGCTCAGTATGGCATTATCTTTGCCTTCTAAGATATGAATGATTTGGTTCTGAAAACTTACTTGTGTTTAGGTCTTCTAAGAAGCAAATTCAAGACAGGGTTAGGTGAGCAAGCAATTTACTGGAGAAACAAATATAAATTATAAAGGGGGAAGGAGCCAGAGAATGTAAGCAAGCCTTAGATCATGATGTGTTTCTTCAATCTGTAAAGAAGATGAAACAAGAAGGAGGGAGTGCTGTCTAGAAGAGTTGTAGGTGGAAGTGCATCTGAGAAGGTACCAGATGCTCAGTGAGGGGTCTTTAAACCAACGCTACCTGGAGAAGGGAGGAGCTCAAGTCTTGTGGCAGCTGGTCTACATTAGCTCCCTTGCCATGCTTCGCCTTTGGGAATCCGCCACAGGAAGGGTGGACTCCAAACCAACTGTAGTGGTGAGAGCAAGGGGTGGGAACTGGTGCCATCAGTCAACTGTGCTCCTGACAGCAGGAGGGCTGAGTGTTACATACCACGGCTGCCACAGAGACTAGTGAGGAATGCCACCCAGAACAAGCAGATGAAATTATTTCCAACCTGGAACTTAATACTTAGCCAAAGTATCAATCATTCATGAGGGTAGAAGAGGGAGAGTTCTAGAATTAAAAGCCCCACCTCAAAATCTATTTTCCATGAACCTTTCTCAGGAAGTTGTTGGGGAATCACTTCCACATCAAATGAAGAAGATAAGAAGCTGTAGGCATAGGGAATGGGAAGTGCAGAAATCAGTATGAAGCAGCCATCATAGCAATCAGTGCTGAAGGGGAAAAGATTCTGGAAGTGTCTCCAGGAAATATTGGAGGCTGCAACAGTTTGGATCTAGAATGATACTCCCACCCAAGGCCTAGATGTTACCAGCCTGCAGTACTTCTAGAAGGTAATGGAAACATTAAATGGCGAGCCTTAGTAGACGGAATTGAGGTCACTGGGCATGTGTCCACTAAGGGATACTGGGGTTCTGGCCATTGCTTTCTCTCTTCCCGGCTGCCAGGAGTTGCACTGTTTCTTCTGCCATGTACTTGTGCCGTGATGTTTTTGCTTTGCCAAAGGTAACAGGGCCAAGAGTCAAGATTTCAAGAGCTGAAATCTTCAAAGCTATGAGCCAAGAATTTGAGATGCAAAACTGACTTAAGCAAACTGATGTGCCTGTGGAAGTTTGTTCTGAGAGACTATTGTAAATTGTGAGAGGAAAGAGCCACAGGCACAAAACTAGGCAAGTAAAAATGCAATGCCACTATTAACTTCAAGGAAAACAAAGATAGGAAAGATGGGGAAGATCTGCATGTTCAAGGCCAGCTTGGAATGTGTAGTGTGATCTTGTCTTGAAGGAGAAGAATGAAAATATAGTTTTCACTGTTACATTTCAATGGCCAACTGTGCCTAATATTCATGTTATCAGAATACTGCCAGCACTGAATAACCAAAAATGGCTGTGGAGCTTGATTGTCTGTGTAACAGAGCTAAAACTTCATCTATCAAATAGGAAATCAATGAATATAATCTATAACATGGCAATATTAGGTGTGCAAATCCCTAAGTAAAATATCACAAGTTAAAAGTGTCTTTGCTTCTAAGGAGGGGTCAAGGGAGAGATAGGGGTTTAGGACAGACACTTGTGATTTTTCTTATAAAAATTGTTTTTAAGTTTTTAAAGCATACGTATATATTACTTACATAAGAATAAAAAGGAAATAGGTATTTTAACCATCCTTTAAAAATTAGTTTTGCTAATTTTAGCACATATTTATAGCACTCCAGTCTGTAGAGTTCTTTTTGAATCAAATTTTGGAACAGTTCCACATCTTCAAATGAATGCCTTGTGAGTTTGCACCTCTTCGATTATAAAAAGTTTAAAAAATTGGGCTGTGAGGCATATTGTTAGCCATTCCTCAAGTGGGTTCCTCTCATTAATCAGTATTTTAAATATCAGTGCTTGGTGCTTAAAAAGGAACCAGCAAATTTTTATTTAACCTATGAATAACCTTAACATATATATTTTTAAACAGCAAAAGTTCTTTGTCACATATACCCCACTGTTTTCCTTTGACTGGAGAAGGGCAAAGATGGTTATTGTCAAAATTATTACATACAGAGAGACGACTGTGTTCCCTGATCAACAGTACAAATGTAAAATTTCTTTGAGGCTAGTTTGGCAGTCTGTTTCTACGAATTCGTGTGGCCCCTAGTTATTTTCTCTTCTTCAGTACTGATTAATTTTTATTAAACATTATATAATGTTTTGGTAATGGTCTCTTGATTCTGACATCTGCATTTCCTTCCCTTTAAAAGTAAAATTCTCATCCTTCAGGTATCTTATCTTTTATGATCCTTCAAAGCAATAGATAGCTGCTCCAGGGCCATAGGTGTACATTCCTCTGCCATCTCACTCTTGGAGGTGATGAATTTGGAATACAGATTGCTGATGGGCTTGCTTCCTGCAATAGTCAGGAACCATGTCCAAGAATGAGTAGACACAGGGCCAGGGATAACAGATGCAAAACTGCTGGCAGTGATAGTTGAAATAATGCTTCATGGTAGATAAGAACAGTCTGAGAAAGACCTGGAAGACATGGATAGAACTGATGCTTGCCAGGAGACTGAACACATGTAGCAAGTTAAAGGAAGTCAGGGAATTAGAAGGGTCAGCATCTACAATCTTGGAGTGCAATAAAACTTTCAAATCAGCTTTCCTATTTTGGAGTAATAAACCCATGGGAGAAATACCTCACCTTCACTAAAATACATCCAATTGATCAAATATCAGGTGCCTATACTTATTAAAGAACTAACATAGTGTTCACACTATGTTATACTCCTAGGTTTTATTTAATACTTCTAGGTTTTATTTAATATAGACACATTGTACTGAGGAAACTCTGAGTAACATTTTGTTGACGTCTTGATAAATTCAGGAGCTGATCCAAAAAGTAATGGAAGTGAGTGGGGAGTGAACAAGTCACTTTAACTGAGCAAAATGTCAGGGTGTAGGAACATCAATAGCCTTTGATGAGCGAGAGTTCCAACCAACACCCCTTAGCCGATGTCAGGAGGGATTAGGTCTGGTCCAGACTGAGTCTCTGAGTTTTCAGAAGAGGATCTTGTGTGACATTTCCTGATTCTTGAGGGTGATGTCAGATAGCTAACTCCTCAGCATCTTGATGAATTATTAAATTTTAGAATAATTATAGTGTTTAGGAATACAATGATAATTGCTTGAAAAGTCAGTGAAAGGTTGTATGTATTTGTTCAGAGGGAACAGAAGAGAGGTTGGGAGAGCAGGGAAGATGACTGTTTCTCATCATGAGCCTTTGTGGCACTGGATCTTTCCAATTTTTAGTATATGTGCTGCCAAAGCGAGCACATGTAGCACTGGATCTTAAGCTGTATGAATGAATTTATTTAATTAGAGAGAACCTTAACAATCATGCAATTGAATAAGCTGTATAATATTTGAAGTGTTTTGTGTATTTTGGGGGAACACACAAATTCACTGACAGGTTCAGAGAATTTAGCTGAGTTTCAAAGGGTCAGAGCTGAGATCAAAACCCAGGTTTTCTAAGCCCCTTTCCTGTGCTTATTATTCCATACTGCCTCAAAGCAGCCGTTTCTTTCTTTTTTGTCTTTTGGTACCGGGGATCAAACTCAGGACCTTGCACTTTCCAGGCAGGGGCTTATGCCAGTGAGCTACCTTCCCAGCCCAAAGTGGGGTGTACTCACCGATGTCTAGACCTCCTTGACCTGAGTGGAGGAGAACATGAGCCCTGATTCGCCTGACATCTTTAAATTCACTGACCCAGATGTACCTGTTCAGTTCCTCTTGCTGTTTAATGGGGAACCTCAGCTTAGTGGCTTTACATAGCCATTCTATTTAATTTACACAGTTGTGGATCAGCGTTAGGGAAGGGCTCACCCAGGCAATTTTTCTGTGGTGGTTGTCTGACAGTACTATGGAAATGGGAATCTAGGACCCCTCATCCACGTAACTGGCAGTTGGTGCCGACTGTCGACACAGTACGCTTGGTAGCCTCAGCATCATGGTAGGCTCATCTGGAGATATCATCTAAAATACCTCCATTATCTCCCTAGGAAATGAGATCTTTCACTATATGATTAGAAAATACTTCCTACAGGAATTTCTTTGCTTTTCCTCAGTTGCAAAGACTCTTTTCTTTCTTTGATGAGACATCACACTTCCTAAAAATCTATCTTCTGGTACTTTCAGTCTTGCACTATGCTTACTTTGTCTTTCTGGCTCCTCACAATGCCCTGTGAAGTAACTTGCACGCTGAGTAAATATTTACGTAGTGAGGTAATGAGTCCATGATAGCTCAAATAATAGTCCCGAAAGAAAATACAAGTCCATTTACATCTCTTTTTTTCCTCTCATTTTTCATTTCTGAACAAAGAAATCGGCCAGAAGGTTTACAGTGAGGAGTTAAGTATAAACTATGCAGGACTATTTCCTGTGTTTATTGTTATGATGTGAGAAATGAGGATGCAGGGGTGTGGAAATGCAGTCCATGTCACTTGCAATTTGATTGAAAGCTCTTTTTCTTTTCCAATTCTGTTTAAGTCCTATAGTTTCAAATTTTTTCTTCATCACAGAGGAAGTTGATTAAGCAACTGTTGTGGCTAGAGTTCCTGGTTCTGGAAATGCCTAGAGTTCTTGACTAACCTTTCAGCCAAATGAAGGGCTTGCTGTGATGCTTTCGTGTCTTTTCTCATGCTCTTCTCTCTGTCTGAAATTTTCTCCCTGTACTCCTTGCCACACCTCATTTCCTTAAGCCTCTTCTTCTTCTTTTTGAGTCAGGTTCTTGCTATGTAGTCCAGGGTGGCCTTGAACTCACTATGTCTACCAGGCTGGCCTTGAACTCGTGGTGGTGATCCTCCTGCCTCAATCTCCTTAGTTCTGGGATTACAGGCGGAAGCTACTTTGTTAACTAGGCACATTCTGACCATCCCATTTAAATCTGCCTCTTTCAGAAACCCAAGTTTACAAAAAGTAAAGACCATTTCCTTAAAGCCTCTGGAAAACAGCAAGTCACCAAATTTACAAGTATTGCCCAAAACATCTGTAATGATGAGTTTCTTGGGCTTGGTTTTTTTTTTTTTTCTCCTGAAAAGAAATATCAATAAGGACAATTATTTCTTTTAAAATAACAAAACCAAACAAAATCCCTCTGGCATAATAGTGGCTATTGAAAATATAATCTGAGATTCCTTGTGAAATCCCCAGACAGAAGCTATTTCTTTGGATTTAATAGGTACCCAAGACTATAGGGCCAAGAGGCTCATATTATGTTAATTAACACCACTGGAGGAAGATTTGTAAATTAATCCAGTCAAAGCCTAAAGGGATCAACCATTTTGTGTGTATGTATGTGAGAGGAGGAGTTATCCTTGGAGATTATTGCCGACTACAAACACAGACTAAGGAAAATTTTTCCTAGATTTAGAAATAGGGCAGGCTCATTGGTGTCCAAGACTGAAGCCTTAGACCAGGCCTGTTTGGTAAATCCAGGTCCCTCATTCTAATTTTTCTGCAGCTGGGGTTGTAGAAGGGAAGCCACCTTTCTCCAATTTGCAATTTACTGTGTACTAGGATAGTTTATATTCCCTAAAGGTGACATTAGCTTGTAGAAAACCAGTAGCCATGAAACTTTTGCTTTATAGGAACACATGGATTTTGCCATGTAGAGATATAAATGAAAACCACAACATATTTAATGAAAAGGAAATAAAGACTAGAGTATAAGCCCAAAGGGTGAAATGGATTTCCTCTCGGTACACCAAGCCTTTTTAACATCATTCTAATATTTTTCTTACAGCATCTACTTTCTTCTAATGTTCTTTATAACTTAAACTTGAAGTGTTTGTTGACTGTCAGTTCTCATGCTGAAATGAAAACTCCAAAAGGGCAGTTTTTTTTTTTATTTGTTCATATTGTGTTCCAAAGTACTAGATTTTTGCTGGGTACTTAGTAAATGCTCAGTGAAGACTTCTGTAATGAACATACCTCTTGACTTAAGCTAGTGACTTTCAGAATTTTGAGTTCAATCCGCAGTAGGCTCCTTATATGTTGGCACATACTTGAAGCAAAATGTTCATGAGGCAAGACTTCATCTTATTACCCACAATGCCCTCTAATTATTTTCTATCCTCATCTATTTCAATTTTCAAAATTTTGGGGACTGCTCATTGTTGGATCTCACAATCTGTAGTATGAAAAACGTTGGTGTATAACCACATAAAACCTGCTACCACAAGTAGGCAAATGGGAAAGAGGAGGAAAGAAAAGGTAGATTGTTTTTCTCCTGTCCACTGCTCCAGAAAGTATATTGTGTTTTTCTGTAATTTTATACTATCTTCTGATGTAGAAATATAGTCACATGTAATTTTTTCTTTGGGTGAAAAATGTTCTCTCCTGCAAGGAGAATTGAGTTATTTCAAAAGCAAAGAGCTATACATGAGCCTATGAGCTGATAAATGATCATCATAACATCTCAAGGAGAGAGATCTGCTCTTGGTAATTCAAAGCAAGAGAATTAGGTGAGGGGGCAGAGAGAGTACATTTGGGAAGGAAAGATGGCTATTATGGGAGAAACACTTATATCAGTTTTGTTCAAATTGGAGAGTAGGTGTTTCATGAGGGTATTACAGAACTCTGTGGCCAATTATAGTAATAGATGTTTATGAAAAGATCCTGTTTGACTGATGAACCACAGGGTGCTCTAGCTGCCCCTGCAAATATATCACTTATCTTCATTTTTTATCTTTTGTCTCCTTTCCTCATTTAGCCTTGTGCCTCCTCCTACATGTTCCTTTATGGTGCTCATTTTATTGCTATTAGAAAAAAAGAGCCAGAAATTGGCATTCCTCTGTGTCTCCAGTAATAGCATTGTTATTAATGATCTAGATGGTTTCTGTCTGCAAGTGCAAGCTGAGATATTTTGTTGCAACCTTGTATCAATGATTTGGAAGAATTTTTGTGGCAGTGTGTTTTAAATAAAATTAATTAACTAATGTTGATTAGTTCTGTATAGATAAATTAATGAGGTGAAATCTTACTCTCAGATTTATTTATGTATTTACCTAATTAAATTTTAGTTTTATGTCATGCAACTAAAATTTTTATGTCATATAAAAACAAATGAATAAGACCTCTTATGTAACCTTATTTGGGAAATCCAGACAAAATGATCTTAAGTAACAAAATTCCAAAACCAAATGATTAAAAAAAATCTATGTTGGCCTTTATCACAATTAATTTTTAGAATGTCTCTTTATGCAAATGGATTCCTATAGAAACTCAACTTTAGGGATATGTATTAAGAATTCAATATTTGCATTTAATCAATCTCAGCTAAAACCAGTTTATGGAAGAAAAGAAGCTTTTACGAGGACACAGAATTGAGAACATATGCCAAGGACTTAGTAGTAACTAATGATTACCATGGAAGGTTCTCCTCTCTGTTCCCCTCACTTACTTCTCTCTCTCCCTCTCCCTTGCTCTCTTCCCTTCCCTCCCTCTCTCCCTCTTCTCTCTCTCTCTCTCTCTCTCTCTCTCTCTCTCTCTCTCTCCCCCTCCCTCCCTCCCTCCCCAACATGCCAGTTTGGCTTTCTGCAATCTGTAGAGGGTCTTTTCCCATGCCGTCAATGCAAGACTCACTTTTTCTCCAGATGAAGAGCCCCTGGTCTTCACCCCAGCAGGGAAATCTCAGGGAAGATTTCTCATTGGCCTGGCTTGCATCATTAGAGTTGAAGTAGAAGAAGAGAAACAAGTGTTATTTTATTTTTATAGCTCCTCTGTAAAACCAAAGGGTAACACTAAAAATTTCTTGGAAGCAGGTGTGATATCTTAGTAGTTTCTATTGTCTCTAGAACCTAGAATGATACATAGCCCTTAAAAATAGATATTTAATAAACAAACTTGGATTGTAGACTTAAAATGTTAAAAGTGTAAATTAT
>NW_004524614.1:11126166-11150524 GCF_000260255.1 Octodon degus
TATGTATATATTACTCTGTAAATGGCTTATTATCTATTTTGTTGTCCATTTATCAAAACCAACATATGCCATAATGTCTTTGGATTTCTAGGGGAGATCTAATCTCAAACTTAGTTCATTTGATAGAAAATAATAAAGGTCTTTAGTAGTTGTGTACAATGGTAGATTTCACCTTGAAGAGCTAAATAAAAATTGAAATAAAACTGTTATAATATGGAACATACCCATGTCTGGAGGGAAGCGGAACTATCTTAATATTGGAATCATATATTTTATTTTATGGCTTTCTGGGGAAATATTTGGGATCAGTTTTTTGGGTGTTAGTATGCAGCAAGAAATGGGACTTTTGTTCATTCCTGTTTTCCTGGTGGAGATATCTCTAAATGTTAAATAAAATTTGTTCAATATATGATGGAATTTTTTGACACTGGAACTAAGTTAGTCATATTAGTCACATTTAAAAATCAGTAAATATTTCTGAGCTGATAAACCCATCCAGAGAGTGAGAAAAATCCTCACCTCTTCAGGCTGACTCATGTTTCAGTCTAGACTTCATGACAGACCTGAGGTGGCATGTTCAGTGCTTCCTTTTATATTGCCTTGATCAAGTCAGTTACAGTACACTGCAGCCCGAATTAAAGTCCCCAATTGAGTCATTTCTTCGTCGTATCCCGCCTTCCACCCCCTGGCTCTGGGCTTCGCTGTGTGGCTGGCTTTAGCTTATGGAGTGTCAGTTGTAACCCTGGCAGGCACTGAGAACATACTTGTGAGCTTCTGCCTAGTCTCTTGCTCCTCTGCCATTGCTGTGAGATGATGCTAGTCCCCTGAATGATGAAGACTGTGGAACAGAGATAAGCTGTCCCCTTGGTCCCAGCCAACAGCATCCTGGATCAGCCAGATGAGACCAGCAGGGGTGCTCTCGGGAGCCTAACCCTGCTCGTGCTTGTTGTTTGTTCATGTGTGTGTGTGTGACATGTGACTAGTGCATTATGCTCTTTCCACTCTATGTTTACAAACTTCTCAGGTTTCCCTTCTTTACTTTCTAATAGCCATCCTTTGTCTAGGATCTTACTAACACAAACATTTTGGCAGAATCATTCCAACTTTCAACATCTCTTGTGCAATGAATTATTTGAATCATAAGACTTTAATCAGCACTGTCTCAGAAAACTATTTTCATCTTTTGTGACCTACTGCAGTGGTACCTCAGTTCACGAATTTAATTCTTTCCACTATTCTTGTTGGAAACTGAATTGGACAAGAACTGAATCAAATTCAGTTGTTAGGTTCAGTGTTGACCTTATGGGGAAAATTTTGTTTTTAAATATCTTTTTAACGGATTAAAGTGCTTGCAAGCAAGTGCAGGGGTCGGGGGTTTGATCACCGCCCCTGAGGCCCGCTGAGACAGCAATTGAGACTGTGTGTGCTGGCGCGCGCCTGTAATCCCAGCTCTTGGGAGGCGGAAAAGGACAATCAGTACGAGTCCAATCTAATAGTGAGATCCTGAACACTCTGTAGACCCTTCCCTAATATACAGAAAAGAAGGAAAAAAGAAATCTTTAAATTTTTTTTTCTTTTTTTCCTGTATTTAGGACATGGTCTACAGGTTCTCACTACAGGTTCTCACTACGTAGATCAGACTCGTAGAGATTCTCCTGTTTTCACCCTCCCAAACGCTGGGATTACAGGCACTCACCACGATGCCCAGTCTCAATTGCTGTCTCAGCGTGCCCCGAGGACGGGGTCAGCACGGCACGCCAGGGATCAAACCCAGGCCACTGTGCTCTGCCTAAATAGGCACTTTAGTCCACTGAGCTATCAGGCTGGCCCTTCTTTAAAAATAAAAAAAAATTAAATATTTTATTTTTCAATTTATTTGGTACAGGGTCTGGCTGCGCATCTTGGACTCGTAGTGATCCTCCTAACAAAAAATGAACAAGAGTATTACAATGATAACAAAACTCTGCTAACAGGAATTAAAGTAGATTTGAGTAAAATGAAAGACATTTTCATGAATTGGAAGACTGAACATTTTTATCAGCTCTCCCTCAAGGTGATCTGTTTAATTCAACAAGATCCCATCCAAAATCCCCAAAAAGTTTTTTTTAGAAATACTGAATGGGTCGCTTTTAGTTACCATTCCTTAGATTTTTACAAAATTGAGATAGAATAATTCTTAAAAGATTATTTTAATCTTGCAGATAAACTTAATTAAATTTTCTGAGACCAACAGTGAAAGAATTGAAATGTAGCCCATAAACAAAAATAATCCCAACAGCTCATTCCGGTCTACGCCCACTCAGGAAGGGCTCCCTACCACCACTGCTGTGTTACCTCAGGTTTCTGAGAGCACTGTTTTAAAAAGCTTAAGGCACTCAAATAATTTCAGAGCGCACTGAAGTGTTTTAACCCTTTGTGGCATTTTTTTCTTCAACAACAGCATCACCATTACCTGTCTGAGAACGGTCTTAAAATCTACTTTTATCGAGTGTTGTCACACAAGTCTGTCACGCATAATGGCTATGTTTTTAGACTAACTTATTTCTCTTACTTCTATCAGTAGCTACAGGACTATAAGCTGCTGTTCCTTAACACAAAATTTCAGGCAGCCTCCCACAAAACCATCATCTAACAGAACACATAAACCTTGTCTCCCAGAGGCCATCCCTAAGCTTTTATCTACAAAAATAGCTGTAGTCTTTGTGTACCATTAAGAGAATCCACCTGGCCCAGCGGGAGATAGCTCAGTGGCACAATGCCTGCCCTGCAAGAGCAAGGTTCTGAGTTCAATTCCTGATACAGAGGACGTGATAACCCCACACCCTGTACCAATTCTGGTCACGAGCTGAATTGGATGGAAACCAAATAAAATTTCCCTGTAAGTGGCTGGGAGATAGCTCCGCAGTCTAAGCACCTGCCTGGCAAGCGCAAGAACCTGGGTTCGATTCCTGGTACTGCATGGTGCGCTGGCTCCGGAAACCCCCGTACCATGCCAGCCACTGAAACCATGCATGGTGGCTCATGCCTGTAATCCCAGTGCCGGGGAGGCTGAGACAGGAGGATCGTTAGGAATCTGAATTGCACAGCAAGATCCTGTACCAAATAAATAAATAAATTTTAAAAATGACTTATACCAAATAAACAAATAAATGAATCTTAAAAAAATAATTCATTAACATTTGCTTGGATATAGCCTATGCCAGAAAATATCTCACGTTTACTTTAGCATACCCGACCCCTGCCCACCCTGGCATAACACTAGGAGGTGAGTCTTACACATGCTAGGGAAGTGCTCGACTGGGGAGCATCAGCCCTAAGACTCAGAGACATTTTAGAAAAAGATACATTTCTCTCTTGTTAGGTGGGATGCTCTGTACACACTTATTAACTCCTTTTAGGTTATGGTATTCAAAACCCCTATTTCCTTGTTGATCATCTGCCTACATTACCTATCCATTATTTAAAGTGAAATAGTGAAGTTTCCAATGATTTTTGAAATGTCTGTTTCTCCCTTCAGTTCTGTCAAATTTGCGTTGTATATTTTTGGGTTCTCTTGCTGGGTGCATGTATGTTTACAGTTGAATTTTCTTGATGGATTGATTTTTTTAACCAATCCATAATTCCCTTATCTTTTGTAACGATTTAACTTTAATTATATATTTTTTTCCTGCTATTAGAAAATTTTACTTCTCTTTTAGTGCATATCTTTTTATATTTCTAAGCTTGATTTCATATTTTAAGAAGTTTTGTATCTCAATTCTAGGCATATTGGCTCCTGATTTTCTTTATTATAGTATTTTTGTCATATTTTTCATAGAGGTTATACTAGGCTCATAAGTTATTGAGGATGCCTTTTCCCTGTAAAATAGTTTTTTAGAATTAGCATTATTTCTTTCTCAAATATTTGATAGAATTCACCAGTTAAATATTATGGGTGTTGCTTTCTTTTAATCGTGGCTTCAATTTCTTTACTTGATATAAATCACTTGAAAGTTCTTAAAGCTTCTTGTGTCGGGGTAAATAAGTTGTATGTTTTGAGGAACTTGTGCATTTTAAGTCATTGAATTGTTTAGCATAAAGTTCTTTGTATTGGTTTCCTTTTACCTTGTTAATGTCAAACTTGGCAGGAACAACCCTTGATTTTTTTCCCCCCTAGTTTTTCGTGTTTCCTAGATTTTTTTTGTTCTAAAATTATGGCAGACTGTGTATCAGTTTACTAATATTTTTTTTTTTTTTTTTTTTTTTGATATATAGGTTTTTTTTCTTTTCTTTTTTTTTTTTTTTTTTTTTGTGCGGGACTGGGGATTGAACTCAGGCCCTTGCGCTTGCCAGGCAAGTGCTTATTCTACTGATTTATCTCCCCAACCCCTAGTTTACTAATATTCTGAAAGAGATAATGTTTGCTTTTCTTTTTTTTTCATGTTTTTACACATACTTTTTTTTTTTACACATACTTTTATTTGTTGAATAAATGAATATTTGTCCATGTGGACATAACTACATAGCATGAAGTCTAGATTTAGAGCAAAATATTTGGGTTCGAATATGCAAAGCCACTTACTGGCTATGAAGCCTCAAGCAAACAACTTAATCTAAGCTCAGCTTCTTAACTGTAAAACTAGGCTATACTGACCCATGTGGCTCTGCACATAGGTTTATTGCAAGGTCCATGTGCAAAAACATGTGAAAGTGCTATGATTAAAACTTAGAGCAACATAAATATAACTGTTACGGGTATTGCTTACTTTTTTATTGTATTGGCTTTAGCTTTTATTCTCATTATTTCCATGTTCCTACTTATTTTGGTTTTAACTTGCCTCTGAAGGTGGTAAAACCTTAGGTCACTGATTTTTAGACCTCTTATAGATCTCTAATATTAATATTTGCAATTATGAATTTCCTTTTAATTTCTATTTTAGTTGCATCTTACAAGTTTGATTTGCCTTATTTTGTTATTCAGGTAAAAACCTGCTCAGTTCCCCTTTTAGGTTTATTCTTTGCCTTATAGATGATTTAGAAATACATGTTTAGCTTCTAAATAGTTGGTGGATTTTCTAGATACAGTACTCATTTTTAATAAAATTCCATTGTAGCTACTGTACATTTTTTGCTGAAATTTCAGTTTAGTGAGGTTTCTTGCAATTTTTTAATGATTTACTTTATGATACAATGTAGTTTCTATATTCAAAAACATTTTATGAAAGTTTGAAAATACTGTTTAATGCAATGTTGATCTAATATTATCAAACTCATGATAATATTGTTTAGACAATCTATAAAGTTACTGATTTTTTTGTTACTTGTTTAATCAGTAAATAAGAGGGAAATTAAAACGTCTGAGAATAATGGTCAATTTGTTTAGGTGCTTTTTCTTAAAGTTCTGTGAACCTTTGTTTTATGTACATTTATAATTTGTTTTCTTGGTGAATTAACCCTCCTATTATGAAATAGCTATCTTTGTCTTGATATCAGTTTTTATCTTGAAGTTAATTTTCTACCTATTATAGCCATATCATCATTTTATGCTTACCATCCCATTTGCATGACATGTATTTTATTTTTGTCTTTCAGACTATCATATATATATATATATATATATATATATATATATATATAATTTATTTTACGTGGTTGTACTTAGAATTGACTTTTTCAAGATATAGCTTGACAACATCTGTCCTGTACTTAGAGCATTCAGTACATATTTATTTAAGTATTTATTAATATGCCTGAGTTTATATTTATCATCTAATTCTTTGTTTTTTATTCCTTATATCTAGGCCTTGTCTTTTCTACCCTACTGTGGATAATTCAGATGTATTTATTTATTTATTATGTATTTGGTACAGGGTCTCACTATGCAGCTCAGACTCTTAGTGATCTTCCTGTTTTCAGCCTCCCCAACACAGGGATTATAGGCGTGCATCACCACACCACATCTCTGTGGCCAGTTCAGTGAGGCTGGCACAGCCTATGGTGCTGGGGATCAAACCCTGGTCCCTGCACTTTCCTAAGCAAGAGCTCAGTCCACTGAGCTATCTTGCTGGCCCTGAATCAGATATTTTTAATAAGTTTTCTTAATATTTCATATAGATATGTATATATAACTTTTCTCGGTGGGGTTTTAGGGTTATATTACTTAGCTTTATTATATAGTCCACTTAGAATTAATATTATTAATTCTATTCAGGTATGTTTCATTTTATTTGCTTTACCTTTCAGTCCTAGAATTTTCTATGTTTTCATTTCTTGTCTGTTATTCCTCATTTTTTCATTGTATTATTCTTTTCCTTGAAATCCTTGCATATATTAGTTTTCAAAGATCTGTTTTATTTATGTATTTGGTACAGCGTCTCTCTACACAGCTCAGACTTACAGTGATCCTCCTGTTTCAGTCCCCCTCCCAGCACTGGGATTACAGAGGTACACCACCACACCTGGTTTTGGTGACTGGCATTGTGTGCCCAGGGCTCCAAGGCAAGCATGGCATGTGGTGCTGGGAATCAAACCTGGGTCCTTGCAATTGCCAAGCAGGTTTCCTTGATGGCTGAGCTATTTCCCCTGCTCCCTTTACATATATTTGTAATAGCTACTTTAAAGTTCCATGCTAATTTCAATATCTGAGAAACACTTTTATTTTGAACCTTTCTCTTTTTCCTCAATAAAAGGTTTCATTTCCTGTGTTTTCATATATCTAGTAATATCTTTATAATACTCTAAGCATATGATAGGGAGTCCAACTAACTGTTTTCCTTCAAGAGGTATTATTTTATTCTTCCAAGGAGGTTAAACCGCCGGTGGATTTGCTTGATCCTGCTTGGCTTGTATTTAATCTTCATTACAGCTCACCCATTTCTGCTTTGTCTTTATTCCTCACGTATGACTGTTCTGAGTTTCAGCCAAATGCCTGAATGCTCAGCCATATTTTTCTCCTCTTGCTACTCTGAATTGCATTGTTTCCTAGCCTTGAACAGCCTTTGGTATTCATCTCTGACACGTGGCAGCTTCTCATCCCTGAGCCTCATAGGATCCAGTACTGTGCTCACAGAGCTAACGATACGCAGGAAATGGCCAGGCAGGCAGGCAGGCAGGCAGGCACGCAGGCACGCAGGCCTCTCTGGTAGAGCTTTCTTCTCTTTAAGATGCTGCTGAGCCTCAGTAGTCCTCACCCCTGATTTCTACCTTCTTAGATCAGTGATACTCAATGTATTTTGGGGGCCTCATTTTCGTCACCCATACCTGAAACACGACTCCATGCACAAAGTGGGAGCAGAAGCAAGACTCACCACCTAAATTTCCCTTCACGCACTGTTTATTTGTGTGAAACTTAGTGTTGAGTATGATGAAAGATACAAAGAAATAAATGTCAGGAAGCTTACAATTAGAAAGGAATTGTCTGTAGAATTGTACTATAAAATTCAGAGTAGTTTCCTCATCTTCCAACATTTGGGAATACTGATTAATATCTAGTTTTTTTAAACCATTTTTAGACCTCATATTTCAAATCTAGTTTGAGATTAGGAAGGATATCATGTGCCAGAGAGATTTACATCCCAAATTATATTATCAGTGCATTGTATTATTCAGAATAATACCATATGCTCAGAGGCTGCCATGTCAAATTCTGTCTAATTTAGTTTTTAATGGTATGTGCATAAAAGTTGAATGTTTCTCAAGGTCTCAGAACAGACTACAAAAATGTTTATATCTGTCTCAGGCCCTTTGGTCTAGTTCTTATTGTGAGATTTCATTTCTTCAGATCTGTTTGTGTCTGATTCTGTCCCAGATACCTTGTTAAGATCTGTGTATACAGAGATGAAAGTCCTAATCAATGGCTTTGAAGCACTTGTAATCTGGATTTTTAAGCAAATGCAATAAAATATGGGTAAGATCTTTGCTAGAAATCAACTGTGGAAACACTTAGAAAAGACATTTAACCAAGGCTGGGGAGAAGGAAGATGTCAGGGAAGACTTCCTGGAGGTGGTGGTATCTGAGCTGAGTTTTGAAGTGGAGACAGGGTGAAGAAGGACTGAGACTAGGGAAATCATACTCTAGGGAGCTGCACTTGTCAGTATTGTGTCTGGAATTTGGAGATTTGAGGCAAAGATCATCGGGTGAGTTAGGCAGCAGGCAGTAAAATATGGGTAAGATATTTCACTTGCAGATGACGGGTTTGAGAAATTAAACATTGCCAGGTAGGCAGCAGTTAGATGGATCAGAGATTCACAACAATTGTCAACCAGAGCCGGGCACTCAATTGCTATGAGCCATTTCCCTGTTTAGGATTTCATTTTGTAATATCTAAAACAATATATGCTTATGGTAGAAATGAAAAAATGAAGTGAAGTATTCCATCACAATACTCCCACAAGTGTTATTTTAACAAGTTATAAATCCTTCTGGATCTTATGTATATAATTTTCTTTCATAAAAAATCTATTACATTCTATTTTCTATTTTGAGACTTGCTTTTTAATGTTTAGCTAGTATTTTATAATTTTTTTTGTATGTCAGCAGATATTTTTCTGAAATTTTACAATGTCTGAATAGCATTTCTTTGTTTATAGCATTATGTATTATTACAACACTGCTATTTGATTATATGGTTGTAAATGTATTTAGATATTGGACATTTCAGTTTTTTCAGTGCTTTGCTGTTAGAAATTATATTGAGGTGAACATTTTTGTCCAAAAAGGTATTTCTCTTAGTATATAGCTCAGTATTTTCTTAATAAAGTAGCTTTATTAAGTCTTAATATTGCAACAATCAGTTTATAAGATTAACGTACCTGAAATAATTAGAAGGCAATATAAGGTCATATCTCACCATCTCTTTATTAATCATCCTAGGGTTTTGCAGCATCTTAAGTGATGACTTTACTCACATCCTGTCCATATTGCAATGTTTAATTTCTCAAACCTGTCATCTGCAGGTGAAATTAACTACCTCAAGGGAGGTGCAGGATCAGAGTTCAACTCCATCTTATGGACAGTGGAGACCTCCTGGTTCTTGGAAGGGATGAAAAGACTCCTTAGGAAGTTCAGTCTGGGAAGGATGAACTGCAATAAATGGCATAAGAGAAGCATGTCCAAGTCTTAGCCATGAAGCTCAGCATGGGTTTGGGTGAGGTTGGGAAGACTTCTTGGAGAAGAAACGATGCCCAGGACCACCTGGTTGGGCTTGTACAGAGAACAGTGGAGTAACAGGTGTAATGGGAGATTGGAGTAGATGAATAGTGACGATGAATAGTATCAAAAATGTTTTCCAGTGCTGTAAATATATTCCCTGAAACTTATTACTTGACAATTTTATTTTAATACTGTTTTTTATTTTATTTTAAAGAACAAAAACAAAAGCAAAAACAAATAGAAACAAAGAAATAGGACAACATACAGAAATACGTATGTTACAGATTTTCAAAACAAGAGTAGCTAATCAACAACTATTATTATATTATCTATTTTTGCCATCAGATCCATTGTTTAGATTAACAGAAATAGTTATGCAAGACTGGACAAATAAGTGATTATTAGCACTTTCTTTTGAGAAACCTTATTTTTTTATTTTCTTGTCTTTTTAAAGTTTATTTTATAGAGAGTATAATAGTAATTGATAAGACATTAGAACTGGTACATATGTAGAAGACCAAGATGAGAGGTCTTCAATCACAATGCCCTTATGAGAAAATAGATGCTATTTGCATTTCTACAGAGAGGTAACAGAGGCTCACATTGGTATACATAGGGGTTGTGATCCAAACTTCAGCTCATCATTGCATCCCATCACTGCTATAGACCAGATTCCATAGTAGACAATGTTTCCTTCTTCCTTTTTGGCCTGCTAATCGTTTAGGGGAAGAAAGAATAAGCATTCATGGAGATCCACTGTGACAAACCCTATGTTATTAGTTTTACATAGGTTATCTAACTTAATCAAGCCCTATGAGAGCTATAAGAAAGTTGTATTTATCTGCCTGGGTTAACATGTAATTAAAATGTGATAGAGAAGAAATGTTATTTGATACCAAAAGGTCCTTGTCAGTGGCTCAGGTCATTTGTCATTTCCTTGATAATATCGTCTCAACCACGTCCAAGTCTTTGGGGTTAAGAGAGGGATCAATGACCATGAACAATTCTATTGAACTGTTATGAAATTGTCCTGGTTTAGGAGGTTCTGGGAACACTCTCACTCTTGCTGTTTCAGCACTTGTTCTATGGATGGAGCCTATCAGATTTAGGACAACTGGAGTTCTCGAACTGGGACGAGTTAGAGATGTCTGCTGATCTTATATCCCAAGAGACTGATTCCTGTTTATCAGTCTGGACTGTTCCCTGGCTATCTGTTCATCTGCTAAACTATGTCATAAAATGTCCTGTGCATAGAGAAGAGAGGGATAGGTTGTTGGCATTGGGGAAGCTCAAGAAGGGCAGAAGCTAGGATCAGCACAGCATGATTAAGTCCCAGTGTTCTTGGGTCACATAATCAAAAACTGCTGTTGCTCTGATCCACATTCTGTGGTCCATTTCCCTCCTAGCTTATAGATAGCTGCCTCAGGTCATAAAAAATACATTCAGCGATGTGAAACATAATAGATATGACCAAGTAACTAAAAAAAGTTAGACATAAACAATCTTACTGTATTAAAATGTTTAGCTGGATTCATAAGAATAGTCACAAGGCCATCCTTAGACACCTGCACTGAATTGAACCAGCAGAAGAAAATTTAGGACAAATGAGGAGGCTATTTGGCACACTGAACAAAAGAGCTTCTTTAGGCTCAGGGAGTAGAATGAGAATTGGCACAATCTTTTTGGAGAATGCACAGAATCAAACAGAAGTAGAGTTTTCAGAGTACAATATATGTCAGGGGAATAGAAGGCTGATAAATAGCACTTGTTTTTTAGGGGAAAATGAGAGTAAATCAGGGAATTCAAAGAGAAATAGTAATTTTATTCAAGTGGCAGAAGACACAACTAGGCTCCACTATGTGTAAATAAAAAGGAAACAGGTGAAAACATACCAGAAATCAGTATGATTTTATAGGAATATAAAGTTAGTTTTATGGTGGCAAAGTCTTTTTCATTGCTAGAAAACTCCTAGCTCAGTACTAACTGTGGACAGTCCACCCCCTCACAGCTGTATTTAGTTGTTCTTTTTTTTTTGGCTTTGAACCCTGGAGAGGAGTCCAACACTGTCCCAGAGTTCTGGAAGGAGGGCCAAGGTTAGATATTGGAATTCATGCTTTAATTTATCGTTGTGATTCATAGGATAGAACAATGATTGGGAGGATACATGTTAGAATTTTGGCTATGTGAAATTAATATGAAATATTAAATTGACTGAAACAACTTGAAGCAATTTAGAAACTCCCAGTCTCTTAGGATAAAACTTATAATCCTATTTAGAAATTCCTGATGTGATCACAGATGTGAGATTGGTGTTTTTCACATTACCTATTAATTAAAAAGTATATAATCCAAAATAAATTAAATGGCAATATATTATAAATTTTTATTTCATTAAGCTTTCACAATATAAATAATTATCCATCCAGTCAACATAATAGAGTCATATTTTCCATTGGCTGCTGAAAACCAAGGAAATAACTTCAATCATGGTAACAACTCATTATGGAGTGACCTACTACTGAAATAATTTATTGATTCCAGTAGATTTTTAAATTGTGGGGTTAGTTATTTTGTTAGGCTTGATGGAAAACAGATACAATTGGAGCAGAAGAATTAAGGATATGTTGCATTACTACTGACAATCAGAAATTCATCATACTTTTTGTTTTCATAGGCTCACGCCAAAATCTGGCACCTCTACAACACTTCCTTTCGTCCAACTCAGGGAGGCCAAGTGTCCATTGCCCTAGGTTCCCACTGGATCAGTCCTCGAAGGATGACTGACCACAACATCAAAGAATGTCAAAAATCTCTTGACTTTGTCCTTGGCTGGTTTGCCAAGCCCATATTTATTGATGGTGATTATCCTGATAGCATGAAGACTAACCTTTCATCTCTTCTACCCAATTTCACTGAATCTGAGAAAAAGTTCATCAAGGGAACAGCTGACTTCTTTTCACTTTCCTTTGGACCAACCCTGAGTTTTCAACTACTGGAGCCACACATGAAATTCCACCAAGTGGAATCTCCCAGCCTGAGACAACTCCTCTCCTGGATTGACCTTGAATATAATCATCCTCAAATATTTATTGTGGAAAATGGCTGGTTTGTCTCAGGGACCACGAAGAGAGATGATGCCAAATATATGTATTACCTTAAAAAGTTCGTAATGGAAACCTTAAAAGGTAAGATATTTAAGTACACTTCTCATTCCATGCCAAAATCCCCTGGAAAAGCACTCTTTTAATGATCTACATTGTACTACACGAATTAGTATTTTTTAATCATAATGTAGAAATTCATTTTGGCAGTAGTATGGAGGTATTTATACAACTTCTTTCACATTTGGGGTTTTGAGGAGCCCAAGTTAATTTTTGAAACTCATTTTGTAAAGAGAAACTGGATTAATATTTGAAATTACCTGACTAGCAGAGATACTAATCCAAATCTTTAAGTTCTATTAAATGTAATAGAAATATAAGGATATCTATCTCTCAGTACACATTTTTGAGTTCTTACTGTTTTGGATGAATGAAATACTTTTTTAAAAAAGGACTACACACACTATCTGGAGAAACTAATAGTTCATACTTTAAAATACATTATTTATTTAATGTATTTGCATGAGGCACAATTGTAGGTGCCTAGGATGAAAAGTAGAATAAGACACCTTCCTAAACATATAGATAGCCACTGGGAAAAATATATATCCTATCTCAAAAATCCAGATAAAATCGTTTTGGAAGTAAGCTTATTTGTGAAGATATTTATTCATAAAGATTTGGGTAGAGCCTTTTGTCAATAAGAAAGATCAATAGCTGTGTCACACAGGAAGAGTTATACATAATTAACCTGTGACTTTCTTGAGTCTTGAGGTGGGTGGCCAGTGCAGGGTCATGCCACTCTTGTCCTGTCTTGTCTTTGCAGCCATCAGGCTGGATGGAGTTGATGTCATTGGGTACACGGCATGGTCCCTCATGGATGGTTTCGAGTGGCACAGAGGCTACAGCATCCGACGTGGACTCTTCTATGTAGACTTTTTGAGCCAGGATAAGAAGTTGTTGCCAAAGTCTTCAGCCTTGTTCTACCAAAAGCTGATAGAGAGCAATGGCTTCCCTCCTTTACCTGAAAACCAACCCCTAGAAGGGACATTTCCCTGTGACTTTGCTTGGGGAGTTGTTGACAACTACATTCAAGTAAGTCAGCTGACAAAACCAATCAGCAGTGTCACCAAGCCCTATCGCTAGTAAGTAGAGCTTCCTTATTAGGCTCTTGTCACAGCACACTGTCTTTCTCTGGGCCACACATGGAGCCCTTTGAGCACACAAGGTACATGACATGTGATGCTGCTCCCTTCTCTCCAAAAATCATCCAGTCTTTACCTTGTACTTTAAATTGGATCCAAAGGGGGGGAAATTTGGCAATATTAACATTGCATTAGACATAAATCTATAAAATATGAATTTTTAAGACGAGATAATACAGTTAAAATAACACTTTAAGTATTGTGATTTTCTTTTTCCTTTTTTTCTTTTTGGTGGAACCAGGGATTGAACTGAGGCCCTTGCGCTTGCCAGGCAAGTGCTTATTCTACTGAGCCATCTCCTCAGCCCCAGTATTGTGATTTTCAATTCTTCGTAAGCTATAGTCACTAAAATGGTATGGAAGTACTTCAAAATGATTAATCAATATTTATTCAGCATCTACTATGCAGTTAACCCTTAGTATTCTTTTAAATCTCCTTAGTTTAACAGGGGCTTGTTTTTTCTTGCTAGTCCTTCAGTAAGCACTTACTGCATGCCGAGTGTGTACATATCCCTGTGTGATGTGCTGGGGTCACTCGGTTAAGGGTAGTGCAGGTAGGCAATGCAGTGCCATGACTGAAATGACCCCTGCTTAGAGCAAAGATATCTGCTGAGAGTAAATGGTGGATTTACAGACAGAGTAACAAAGTGATGGAGTGCAGGGAATGTGGTGGCAGGTGGTAAGTGAATAGGGTGGAGTCAGGTAACAAAAAGTAAAAGCACTGCACATAGA
This sequence comes from Octodon degus, assembly GCF_000260255.1. Taxonomy (NCBI): domain Eukaryota; kingdom Metazoa; phylum Chordata; class Mammalia; order Rodentia; family Octodontidae; genus Octodon; species Octodon degus. The sequence continues at coordinate 11,140,334 of NW_004524614.1, forward strand.
TCATAGCACACAGCAGCAGCTAGACCCCAAAATGAGGCTTTAGGAATTTAAAAGATATGCACCATAGCCCAGGTACTTCACCATGAATCTCTAGGTGTGATTGAAGGAATGATTAATGGGATACTGAGTCATTTTAGGGGCTCCCAATGTCCATAATTGTCCCAGAATTCACTCCTATCTTAATTACATGCATGCATGTATTACAGATTGGTGAACCCTTAATGAGTTTGCAGCAGGATGAAGGACAGGCTAGGAGATCCAATGTGCCCATGTACTCACCTAGGACATCAGACATCTCCTAAGTTACTGATACTTTATTTTTTTATCTCTGTTAGGACAATAGAAGGAATGACCATATGGCTCTATTTAAAGTTAAATAGGTGGGAGGGAGCGACTTCCTCAGTTCTGTTGTTTCTAACTGTACTAGACATAGAGCTAGTAAGGAATGAGGAGAGATGGATGAAGGAAGGAAGATGCCTCTCACAGCTTCTACCTCCTCCCTGTTATTGATGCTATGGGTGGATTCCATACAGCTTAGTTCTTGTTCTACCTCTATACCCCTTTCCACTCCCTACAGGCTTTGCACCTTGTCACAAACTCTTCTTCCAATAGTGGCCCAAGTCTGGCAGGTAATTCCCAAGCTAGCCCTGTGCATGCAGAAAAGTCTTCGGCCAGCATGTATGTGGAGTGTGGGTGCAGAGGGAAGGTGGTTGAGAAGGACAGCATCTTACTCCTGCACTGTTCCCCTGCAAGAGCTGCAACTCTGCTTTGGGGAATAGTACACATTGAGAAGGTGTTAAAGGTGTATCGCATATCCTTAAGACAGACGAGAAACTGTTCAAAAGAAAAAAAGCATGGCAGCGGAGAAGCAGAGAGATGGGGGAGAGAATTTCTTTTCGACACCCTAGAAGCACTTGTTTTATGATTAATACGTGCCCAGTATCCCTTTCTCTTCACCTATCCCAACCTTTTCACTTCCTTCTCTGGAGAACCCAGCACAAAATAGTCACTTTCCTACTCACAGTGGATGTGAACTACTCCAGGAGCGCTCTGGTAGGAAACACTTACAATTGCCATTGTCTTTTTATCTGCTTGGCATCTTGGACTTTGCAATATGTTGGCAGATTCCATCCTAAGCTAACTCCTTAATTGACACAACAGGGGGTATTCTTTGTTCTCACCATTCTGAAGGGTGTGTGTGTGTGTGTGTGTGTGTGTGTGTGTATGTGTGTTTTCAATGGCAGGCAGGGTTCTACACTTTTAGCATGTTATACTAAAATTCCTGAGAAGTGATATTTTTTTAAACCATGAAAATTTATCTTTTCCTTCCTGATTAGGATTTCAAACTATTAATATTTGAGGCATACTTTTACCTTGAAACACTAGAAAATAGTATTTCACTCAGCACCTAACCTGTCTGAAGTCTGACTTTGGGCTCATTCACATGGCTTGTCACTTTATTTGGATCTGATTTCCTAGCTGGACAGTATGCTTTCCCATAACCATTAACATGTGTATGTGCATAGTTAATAGAATACAGAATGTACTACATGCTGAGGACATAGAACTTCTTTGACTTTAGCCCCTCTTAGGAGAAAGTCTCTTCCATAACATACTAAATACATGCTTTATGCTTATTTCTTCACAAAGGTCCAATTTGATTATTTCAATTTTTAGTAAAATTTAAGTCAATGAAGAAATGGAGGCTAGATGGGATTTTGCCTAAATGCTCATTTCTGAATGTTGCATAGTTTTTATTTATTCACATATTTATTTTTTGGTACAGGGTCTCACTATGCAGTTCAGACTCAGTGATCTTCTTGATCTGTTGCTGGGCCTGCACTACCACATCTGGTTTCAGGGCCAGCACAGTAAGCCCAGGGTTCTGCGGCCTGCACGGCATGTGGTACCAGGGATTGAACTTGGGTCCTTGTGCTTGCCAGGCAGACACTTAGACCACCGAGCTATCTCCCTGGCCCAATGTCCCATATTTTTAAGAAACTTATTTTTCCCTCAGAATTTATAGCTTGGTGTCTCCCACTTTTTTTCTGATAGACTGAGTAAAACCTATTATTTTGGAATGATTCTAGTAGAAAGTTAATTTAGCCAACTCAGAGATCTATAAAAATAGCCCAGCAACTTCCTTCAAGGTCTGACCACTTTTACTTCAAAAGAGCATGCAACTTTCTCTTGTGAAGCTGAAGAGATATGACTTATGGGGCTATCATACTGGAAAGACCCCTGACAGCATTCCCACAGTGCTAGGAGAAATTCATGCATGGGTGATCTATAAGGCAGAGTTCTCAGAAAAGCAATTTCCCTCTTACATAATGCTCTTTATTACTTTTCTCTAGTAAACACAGCACTTACACCTCCAGAGAATGAGAAGTTCATTTTCTTTTCTTTTTTTTTTTTTATGAATTTTAAGACAGGGTCTACAGGATCTCACTATGTAGATTGGACTCAGAGTGATTCTCCTCTTTTCAGTCTCCTGAATGCTGGGTTTACAGGTGTACACCACCATGCCCAGTTTCAATTGCCGTGTCTGCACACCCTGGGGTATTGAACCCTGGCCACCATGCTCTGTCTAAGCAGATGCTTCAGTCTACTGAGGTATCTTCTCAGCCCAGAGCAGTTTATTTTCAACACACCAGTAAAATTTGACCAAACCAAGGGAAGAGCTTCTAAACTAGGGTTTATCTGATCCAGGTCAGTAAAAGGGTTAGAGCAATGCCCCTGCTCTAATAGAGTTATTTTGGAGGAGACCCTCGTTAGGTTGTGAGCTTCAAGGTGGACTTCTCAGTTTGTGTAGAAGACTTGGAAGGAGGAGTTTGCTTTTACAATTTGAACACTTTTCCTATAAACTTATTTTCACTTTGGAGGCTTATCTGTAATATTTAATTGAAAACCATTCTTGTCAATATCATGACAAAAAATAGTTTAGAAAACTGAAGAAAAGCTATATTTGCAAACATCTCTCTGGGTAAATGACAATGTTGTTCTTTTTTTTTTTTCTTTCTTGCACATTCTCACTCAGACTTTCTACATCAGATTGAATTTGTTAAATTCTATCATTGACCCTGACACCAATGAAAGGCAGCAGTTAGCAAATCTCAGTATAGAATGTGATTTTAAGAAGTACAATTTAGTTAGAATTACTTTCTGACTTTAGCTTACTCAGTTCTAAAGCTCTTCTGTGCCTACTCATTTTTTTTTAACAAATCTAGTTTTGCTTTTTAAAGACTTAGACCACATGTGATTTCCTACATTAAATGGAAAATGCATGAAATACACTCTATTTGCATAGCCCAGATTGCCTGCGTGTGTGACTATCATTAGTGTTCATCACCTGAAGTGACCAAAGTCAGAGCGTTTTTAATATTAATGTAACAGTTGAAGAGTTGGGGAGAACAATAGTTCGTACCAAGGGGAAGTGGAAAATTTTCCTCCTTGCAACATTTATGAAAAATTTTCAGCTAGACAAGAGCCTAATTTTGCTCATCATGTCTGCTAGTTTTGTTGAAATAATTGCACCGACCTGCATTCTTCAGAACTGTGCAGTGAAGCTTACATTTACTCTCTACTCTTTGTAGGTAGATACCACTCTGTCGCAGTTTACAGACCCCAACATTTACCTATGGGATGTCCATCACAGTAAGAGGCTTATTAAAGTGGATGGGGTTGTGGCCAAGAAGAGGAAATCCTACTGTGTCGATTTTGCTGCCATCCGGCCCCAGATCACCCTGCTGCAGGAAATGCATGTCACGCATTTTCACTTCTCCCTGGATTGGGCTTTAATCCTCCCCTTGGGTAACCAGTCCCAGGTGAACCACACAGTCCTGGGTTACTACCGCTGCGTGGTCAGTGAGCTGGTGCGTGCCAACATCACGCCTGTGGTTGCTTTGTGGCAGCCTGCTGCCCCCCACCAAGGCCTGCCACGTCCCCTGGCCAAGCAGGGCGCCTGGGAGAATCCGCGCACAGCTCTGGCTTTTGCAGAATACGCCAGACTTTGCTTTGAAGAGCTGGGCCACCGGGTCAAGTTCTGGATCACGATGAATGAGCCATATACGCGCAACCTGACTTACCGTGCGGGGCATCACCTTCTGAAGGCTCATGCGCTGGCTTGGCGTGCGTATGATGAGAAGTTTAGACCTAGTCAGAAAGGTAAAATATCCATAGCCTTGCAGGCTGATTGGATAGAACCAGCCTGCCCTTTCTCCCAAAAAGACAAAGAAGTGGCCGAGAGAGTGCTGGAATTTGACATTGGCTGGCTGGCTGAGCCCATTTTCGGCTCTGGGGATTACCCACGCGTGATGAGGGACTGGCTGAACCAAAGGAGCAATTTTCTTCTCCCTTATTTCACTGAAGAGGAAAAAAAGTTAATCCAAGGCTCTTTTGACTTTTTAGCTTTGAGTCATTACACAACCATCCTTGTAGACTGGGAAAAAGAAGATCCCTTAAAGTACAATGACTACTTAGAAGTGCAAGAAATGACTGACATCACCTGGCTCAACTCCCCCAACCAGGTGGCAGTGGTGCCATGGGGGCTGCGCAGAGTGTTGAGCTGGCTGAAGTTGAAGTATGGAAACCACCCCATGTATGTAATTGCCAACGGGGTCGATGATGACCCACGGGAGGAGCAAGACAAGTTGAGGATGTATTACCTGCAGAATTATGTAAATGAAGCTCTAAAAGGTAAGTGTTCCCTGAAACCACAATGGTCCATAGTCCTGTCACCACAGTGCATGGTATGTAATGGAAGCTCTGCAACAGAGGCCACTGAAACCCTCAAGGAAGGGTCAACTGTTCCTGGACACATGGGAATAAAGATAGCCAGTTTTCTCAGAGCCAAAGGAGTTTGGGGCAAAGCAGAAAACTGAAAGTCCCTGGCACCTGCTCCAGTCTGCCAAAGCACAGATTCTCTATCTTTCCACCTCAGAAGGACCCACAGCCATCCTAACTTCTTTATGTAACATAAAGATTTAAGCCAAGTGCATTATAGTGGATTTAATTATGTAAAAAGCCAACTGTCGGATGTAACTCAATATATTTCTTGATCTTTGTCTATTTGTCTTTGCATGAAAGAAGGCTTTTTTAATTAAATCTAATTGAATCTAAGGTTTTATAAAATGGTATTGAAGTTTCTCCTGATGCACCCAGGCCATGTACAGGAATGTGCTATGTACAAAACATTTGAATAACTCCTGCCCTTTTGTTTTTCCAGCATACATACTGGATGGTGTCAATCTATGTGGATACTTTGCTTATTCATTTAATGATCGTTCTGCTCCAAAGTTTGGCTTCTATCGTTATGCAGCAAATCAGTTTGAGCCCAAACCATCTATGCAACATTACAGGAAAATTATTGATAACAATGGTTTCCTGGGCCCTGAAACTCTGGGAAGGTTTTGTCCAGAAGACTATAGTATGTGCACAGAATGCGGCTTTTTTCACACCCAAAAGTCTTTACTGATTTTCATTGCTTTTCTACTTTTTGCTGTAATTATTTCCCTTTCCCTTATATTTTACTACTCTAAGAAAGACAGAAGAAGTTACAAATAGTCTGAACATTTTTCCTACTTGTTTGTTTTGAAATAATTATGTGCACACATCAGCTGTTAACCATTTGTACCCTTCAGTGTTATGACACTAAATTTCATACATTTGGCTTCTAGAAACCCTTTTTGAGGCATATGGTGAAGGTTTTAAAGTGGGTAGAGGTTACTGTAAAATACTAAAAAGGTAAATATTGTCTGTGTTTCTTCCTTTCTGTTCATTAAGAAAAGGACAGGTGCCATAATTTCTATAATATTTTTTGAGGAAATCATGGAAAATGGTAACCTTTGTACACAAATGTGAATGTCGAGACTAGGCATACAGAGGAGACCTGAGTTCCAACCTGCCTGACATATGAACACCTTGGGTTATACCTAAAATTTTAGTTTTAACTTATAGCCAAAGTCTTGAGTTATGAGCCAAATACCAGTTTCTTCTGCTTCCATATGGTCTCAGATATAGATTTACCTCTCAAAGAGTTCTAGAAGGAACAGTACAACATCCTTTCCCGAATAGGCCTCACTGAGAAATCCTGGGCTAACGTCTCCCTAGGAATACTGAGATCAGGAGTATACAGGAAAGAGACTTTGAAGGCTGTGTGGAAACCTACAGTGGACACCTTGAGTTACAAGCAGCTCTTGGTAATAAATTGAGTTCATATGTGCTAATTTACAAACTTTTAAAATTTCATATTTTCCTTTAAGTGAAAACTGCAAGCATTAGCCTAAAAGGTTATATCCCAGGTAACCATCTCTCAACTGATGGCAATGCTTCTTCCTAATCAAGTTTCCCATGAAGATGATGGCAGGGTACAAACAGGAGAGAAAACTAAGTGGCCCTAGGCTGGAACATTCCTTTTAAAAGCTATATTTCTGTTGAATGCTGCTAATATTAATTTATGTATCTTGTTAGTGGTTTACTTAACAATTATGGATTCTTTTTTGTATGATGTTTTGAAGTACTCTCTAAATCATAGATCCTGGGGGTTTTGTCTTCCTCTGCTTATAGAGGGGTTTGTGCATAAAAGATTCTTACTGAATGTTTTCCAAAGAATGAAATAAAGACAAAAGAAAAGAAAATGAAAGGAAACATGAATCCCAAGATGATGGGTTCTTCAGAAAGTGGAAAGCAATAATGAAATGCAGAGTACTGCACTGGCCTGAGGTGGAAGAGAGAAGGAAGAAATATTTATGATGAGCAACATTATGATTAATTTGATTATACATCCTTTTTTGAGCAGACCTAAGAGTGAATGAGATTATCTTTCCTGAGAAAATAAGGATAAAATAATAACTCATCCTGTGAAGAGTGACACCATTTTTTTGTTCTTTAGACTATGCTGTAAATTTTCTGAATTGATAATTTTAAAACATGTTCAAAAACAATCAGGTCTGATAACACTGGAAAACTTGTTTTTGTGATCTCTAAGATCCTTTCTGTATTTTTGCATATGTGGAAGTAGCTTTGAACTAGTTTTACATTGAAGTTTTACACTGAAACATGTCACTGATTTCAATAGAAAGGGCTAATTAGGTCTTCTCTTTTAATGCCCTTTAAATAAATCTTGTTGATTTTTAGACAGAGAAGTCTCTCTATTACACTGGAGTTGTTTTATAGGTAAGTCAATATTGTATCAGGGATGATAAGCCAATCATAAGTCATAAATAACCTTGCTGACACAGGGTCATAGTGTATAATAAAATACTGTACTGTACTACGTATCATCTGGAGAGGTGGTATGATTTTTTCCATGAAAGATGAGCTTTTAGTGAAATTCTTTATAAAACTAGACTAATTATTAAAGTGAGACACTAAAAATATAATCATTTATTTTATGTATATATTTTTCTGAATGTAAGAGTAATATATGTTAATTGTAAAAATTGAAAACAAGCTATATGTAAAGAAAAAATAAAAAGTATAATTTTACAATCCAGAAGTAGTCGCTATTAATATTTGCTGTGTGTTTTATTTTACAAAGAAGAAGACATGTTATCATGGGTTGTGTCTAGATATACCTGCCAAGCCTCATCCAGTAATGGGGGGGGATGTTTCTTTTCAGAGGTGGTTGAATCCAGTTTGTGATTGATTCATTGTCCAATGCTGGAATTAAGGGTGTGAGTTCTACACCTGTCCTAGAGAAGGTAGCCTGCATACAAAATAAGGGACAGGCAGAATCTTGTTGTTCATTCTGCTTCTGCTGTTTTCTGCCGCCATTGACTGTTGCCCCTCTGGCATGCGCCACTCTGTCTTGGAGTCAGCCAATCATGGGCTTAAACCTCCACAAATTATGAGCTAAATAAATCTTTTTCTCTTTAACTTTGGATATTGGATATTTTGTCTCAGTAAGGAGGGAAATTTAACTAAAACAAATATAGTTGCTATCTTTATTATTATGTAAATTTCTTTGGTCATTAGTTTAAAAAACATAATTTTTAATAGTTGTAAAGAATTCTACTTTTTGGAATATATCACAACTTATGTAATTATTCCTATTCTTGGGCTTGCTTCTTATTAACTCTTGCTAATAATAAATATTAAATAATAAATAAATTTGCTGAAAAATAATTTTCTTGCCCCAGGTATGGTGGCATAACATGTAATCCCAGCACTCTGGGAGGCAGAGGTATGAGGATTCCAAGTTGGAGACCAGTGATTTAGCAAGATGGTTTCAAAAGCAAAAACAATGAAAAAAAAGAAAAACAAAAAAGAAATAAACTAAAGATATATATAGCTCAGTGCAAAGGTAGGGAAGGTGGCCTGGCTAGTTCATGTAGGTGAGCTAAGAGGGAATTTCAGGTACTAAAAGCAAAATACAAGAATTTCTGAAAGGGACAAGACACATAAGATATTTGAAGATAGTTAAATTCAATTATTCTGAGAGCCTAGCATTAACTTTGAATCTCAGGAGACCTTTGATGGCTGAATGGAAGAAGAGGATGTCTCTTCGATGAGGCCTGGGAACTCAGAGGGAGACAGGAAGGGGTGACAAGAAGTCTTTCTGGATTAATGGGGCTGTCTTAGTTGGTTTTCTTTGTTTTACTTGAACAGCACACATTGGGTTTTATTAGTTCACATTTTTTTAGAGTGGAAAGCCCACTGCTCTGGAAAGCTGCCTGTCTTTCACCATGTTTTGACTCAGTAAGAAGACCCTCACCAGATGAACACTTTGATAGTGGGCTTTCCAACCTAAAAATGTGAACTAATAAAACTCCTTCCTTTGTTCTTTACTGTAGGACTGGCGATTGGATCCAGGGTACCCTATGGGAGGCACCCTGCCATGGAGCTTTTTTCCTTTTTGACTACTGGGAATTGACCCCAGAGCCTTCACATTGAGCTACATTGTCAACTCGCTGATACTTTTGAGACAGCTTCTCAGTCACTGTCTAAGCTAGGATCAAACTTCCAATCTTGCTGCCTCAGCCTCCCAGAGTACTGGGATTATAGGTGTGTACTGCCACACCTGGCCCCACATTCATTTCTTAACTGGTGTCTCAGAGCACTACGTACTTTCTACTGTAGTCCTTTTCTTTGATCTTTTGATCTTTCTTTGATTGTATATAGATAAATAGATGATAGATAGAAAGATGCATGATAGATAGGTATTCTCTTAAAACCCCTATATTTTAAATTAAATTGTGGCCTCAATTTTATAGGGAATTTAAATGGTAAATTTGTAGTTCCCAGAGGCTTTAGGGCTAGTTCCCACAATAGTTGCAATTGCCTTCTTCTTAGTTTATTTTTCTCTGATTTGGAGGGATGAGTTTTCAGGTTCCCTAGGGACATTTATCATTTTACTTTTTTTTTTTTATTTCTACAGACAAAAATTAGAATCCCCTAGAGCCTTATAAGCCTTTTAAAATATTTGTAACAGTGCTATCTAACAAAGACATAATATAAGCTGTATATTTAGCTTTAAATTTCTAGTAGTCATTATTAAAAATAAATTTTATTAATTTGGTTAAATTTTAATTTCCCAAATATTCCCAAAATACTAGAATTTCAACCTATCGTTAATATAAAACTTACTGAGATATTTTACATTTTGGGGGCGGTGCCCTGGAAATTATGCTATATGCATGAAGCACATTAAATACTTGTCACATGAGGCTAACAGCTATGGTACTGAGTACCACAGCCCATTAAGTAGATTCCTAGGGTAATTCAGATTACCAAAGTATTAAACAGATTAGAAGAATAAATTTTTTTCAGGAGTCTTTTTAAACTTAATAATATACAAGCTTATAAACTCAACAATCTATAGAAATAATTGACATGTAAATTTACTATTGAAAAACTATTAAAGCAAACATTTTAAAAGGTCTACGTGTAGGAAGAAATTCTGGTAGCTTAATTTTGAGATAGCAAAAAAGGTGATACAGATGAATGTTCATTTTGTATCTGTGTATTCAAAATGGTTAGGATAGTATTCAAAATGGTTAGGATAGATATATAGTTATATTCTCTTAATGAATAGAGGGATTTGTTCTAATAGTGTTTGTAAATAGGATATCATGTCCACATCTTGTACAGCAAATAACCACTAGGAAGAATGTATGCAACGTGTTAATTATTGAAACTGTCCTACCAAAAAAAAAAAATTTTTTTTTTTTGAGATAGCTCAGTAGAATAAGA
>NW_004524614.1:11150624-11153917 GCF_000260255.1 Octodon degus
AGAGAGAGAGAGAGAGAGAGAGAGAGAGAGAGACAGTAAAAAAAATCAAACTTCTTTGCTTTTTGCATATCTATAAATTTAGTCTTTTCTCTCAAATTGTCTTATTTTGAACTAACAGAGCCAATATACTGTTCTATAGAATTTCCATTTTATATTTCATGTTGAGCAGTGCTGCTGGAAATATCTTTTGGGGAAGGAAGGTATTGATTTGGATGACTTTGATTATCTTTGATGTGACGTGAAAGTCCCTGTTCTAGATCAGAAAGCAGAGGCCAACTCTTCTCTTTTTTCCCCCAATGTTTACATTATCATATACATAACCCATTAAAATGTTGTCCATTCATTGAATAAGTGAATGAAAGAATAAATGAATGCACAACACTAGATCTTTGCCTTTACCTCTGTCCAGATCCAATAGGCAATCCTACTGGATTAATAAGGACCGGCTGTCAGTCAGAAACTAACGTGTTGGACTCTGCTTAAAACAACCCTATGTATTAAGAGGGGACAGAGCTGTGTGTACTCATACTAATTTTTGATAACCTCTCTTTGTAGGTAAGATCATAGTGAAATTAACAGCTATCCTAAGTTGTAATTCTTAGACTAATCACTGAGAGGATTATAATACTTCTCTACATTATTTACACAGTCTCTCAACTGGTTAGTAATGTGTCTGTTTCTAGCAAGATTCTTTATTTCCAAATAAAATCAGGGGGCTCTTCCTGTAGAGACACTCTTCATGTCATCACCAAATACTTAAGATTCTCTGGTTTTCATGTAGCTTTTTCTCAGGGCCCCTATACTGTTTCATTTTTATGCCATTAAATATTGATGGAGGTTTTGTTGGTTGAAGAATTTCCTACAATATTTAATTTCATATGTTTCTGGCCAATTTTTGAGATTAAGGATAAAGAGACATGGGGCTGGGGAGGTAGTTTGGCTGTCTAAGCTCCTGCCTGGCAAGCACAAGGACCTGAGTTTGATCCCTGGTATTGCCCGAGTTCGATCCTTGGTACCAAATGCTGTGCTGCCTCCAAACCTGCCTGTGGTGGCATGTAACTGTGATCCCAGTGCTGGAGAGGCTGAGAAAGAGGATCACTATGAACCCAAACTGCATAGCAAGACACTGTATCAATAAACAAAATTTTTTAAAAAAGGATAAAGAGACTAAGGAAAACCACAAAGAACCTAGAGTGAAGTTTGCAAATGTAACTAATGAATGTGACACTTAAAATAAGGCGAAATGTCATTTTATAACTTGGTGACTGATATTTAAGCCTCCTCCACTCAAGTTTTAAACAAATACATTAGAGAAAAAAAAGAATGTCCACCTACATATTAATTGAGAGACAAGGACATAGGGAAAAGAATCAGCAAAATTTAGGTTCAAAATTACAACAAAGGTACATATTTTTGCATAACTCAACCTTGAAGATTCTCAATGTCCTCATCTTTGAATTGGAAGTAACAGTACCTATCTCAGCACAGTGCTGGACCCAGAGAAGTACTCAATAAAATAAATTACATACCTACCCTAGACTTTTTTTTCCAGATGAATTCTCACTTAATCTACATAATATTTCTAATTAACTAGATATTCAGAGCTCAATATAGTAAAACAAGGAACTATTAGAGTCAAAATGATTGACTTTGGAGCCCTTTAGTTGTTTCATGTGTAACTTTGAATACATGTTTTCACAAAATCCCTTGGTGAAATTAAAGAAAAATCAATCCTCATGTTTACTTAATAACAATAAATTATTTTCTGGATTATAAATATTGGCATGCTAGCTTCCTATGGCTACAACTAAGAACAAAAATGAACAACTTAAAAGAAGCAAAAGGTAGGGCCAGAAAGATAGCTCAGCGGACTAAGTGCCTGCTTAGGCAAGTGCAGGGATGGGGGTTTGTTTCCCCCAGCACCACTTGCTGCTCTAGTCTTGCTCCCAGGTGTGCTGAGCTGGTCACCAAGACTGGGCATGGTGGCACAGCCTGTAATCCCAATTCTGGGGAGGCTGAAGACAGGAGCATCACTAGGAGTCTGAGCTGAGTAATGAAACCCTGTACCAAATACATTAAAAAAAAGTAGTAGTAAAATGTTTGTTTTTGCTCATTTCAATCCATGGTAACCTGATTGTTTTAGGGACTGTGGAGGAGCAGAACATCACAGTGGAGAGCATCTGGGAGAGCAGAGACATCTACTTCATAGTAGCCAGGAAGTCAGGAAGTCAGGAAAGAAGAGAAGAAAAAGAGGCAGGGTTTCCAATGTCCTCTTCCAAGGGTATATCTCTTTTTAGGAGTCACATCTAGTTGTCCATGCCAAAGCATCATGTGGTCATTGGGGGGTTTTCAGAAATGGCTGGACCTGGGGGAGTGATGGTGGAATTAAAGGTGCAATGCTGGGATTGAAAGTGCCCACTCTGAATATGAGTGCTACCAGCCCCAAAAGCAGGTAGCCTGAATGGAATATAAGGTACAGAAAGAGGGCCTGCTGGTGCAACTTCGCTGCTTTGCTGCCTTTGCCTGCCCTTCTTTACCATGAGCTATTTTTCCTCTGTGATGGCCCTGTGCCATGTCACATTGCCTTTAAGTCAGCTGACTGTGGACTGAGCGCTTTACAAACTGCGTCAAACAAGCCTTTCCTCCTTTGACTTCAGGGGTTTGGTGAATTTTGTAACGGAAATTTAAAAAGTACAGAAGACATCTGTTAGGCACCATCTCTTGAATATTCCATCATCATCACAGGTTAGTGTGTAAGTCCTCAACAATTTGGCTTTTGAGGAACACTTAAGACCAAGCCACAACAGTTATACTGGTAAAGTTCTGAAGATAATTTGGCAGAAGATGTTTCTGTATCAGTATGCTGTACTATCTGCTCTGCTCTTTTGAAACAATACAATGACAGACAAAGCACCAAGCTTTGTATATTTGTTATTTAGTTGGTAAATAGTTGAAGGCTCCCTAATTTTTATGTGATTCAAAACTTCTAGTATGATTTCTGATTTTATACTGTTGTAGGCAGCTAAATTAGATAGACATATTACAGGCAGTTGCATAGAGCCAGGCCCTCAAAGAGACAATATGAGAGACAAGGTGATTTTGCAACTTTGGAAGAGACAGACACTCTTGCTTTGGGCCAGACCTTAAGACAAAAGAGGAAACAAATACAGCCACATACTTCCCTAGGGATGGGCATCAGGGAATGATATTCCAAATAGGAATCAATCACCTTTTTTTTTTTAATTTATTTATTTATTTTTTTTATTTTTCAACAAATAATACACTGCATATAT
>NW_004524614.1:11160493-11179217 GCF_000260255.1 Octodon degus
GGGAGAGGGTCCTGCCTATGCTGCGCCTGGGCTGGGACTGGTCCCGCAGGCGCAGGGTAGCAGGAAGCTCTCCACACACTCACCGGACCTGGGCTAGGACTGGGCGCAATCAATCACCTTGAAAGAGCCCAAAAGACTCACAACCCAAGTCCCAACAGGAAGAGACCCTGTCCTATATTCATGCCAGCTTGCTACGTGACTTGCTTCCTCATTTGGTACTGGATTTAATGAATTTTACCTGAGTGCTTGTTATCTCATTGGTTGACCATAGTTTTGGGGGGACCTGCCCATTAGCTCAGGTGTTTAAGTGCCTGCTTAAACAAAACAGTCAGGCTCAAGATGCTGTGGTTCGATCCCTTCATCCTCAAGTCAAACCAGACCTCCCCTGAAGGCATCCTGAGCACCCCCCAAAGAAAATACTTCTACCATAGTTTTGTCCTACCTCATGCCCACCTAATCAAGCTTTCATGTTCACCACCTTAGATTTGCCTCACTGCATGGTTTTACTTGATAAAAATCCCTGGAAGAGACAGCTTCTCAGGGCAACCCAGTCGGGTCCCCTTCCATCCCTCCCTAGGATAGGTGCTTTCTATCCCCCAGTAAATATATTCTGCTGTTATCCTCCACTTGTTCATAAAATTCATTGTTCAGTTTTAAAGAACATGAATTCATCCCAGGTTCCTTTCAGTTTGGGAGTTTTAGTCCCCTATACCAATATTTTAATATTTTTATTTTATTGTAAAACTAATAACATTAAATAATATGTATTTTATATAAATTATTTTCAGCTAAAATATTATCCCTTAATAAATTGTTGGAATAGACTACATTTTTCTTTCCAAAAGCTCAATTGATTAGTTTGTAAAATTCCGTTTTCTTTCAATATTTTAGCAATTGTCTTGTTATAACCTGAAGCACAAATTTTGCCTAAAGCATTTGGCTTGTTTTCATCTTTAACTGCATGTGAATCAAAGCTTTGGCTAATTCATACCTAAACTTTTTCGATGACAAATTTCATAGTGTTTCAAGGCCCTGGCATTGCATTTAACACATAAAGGTTTTATACCCATGCCCTCTTCATTTTTTTTTTTTTTTTTTTTTTTTTTGCAGTACTAGCATAAAACCCAGGGCCTTTCTATTGAGCTACATCCTAAATCTCTTTTAATTTTTTATTTTTAAATTTTGAGATAAAATCTTGTGATGTCATCGTATTGCCCAGACTAGGCTCAACTTGCAATCCTCCTGCTTCAGCCTCTTAAGAGTTCTGAGATTACCGATGTGTGCTACAACACCTGGGTTTTATTTTGTTTCTTCCTTTTCAGTTAAAGATTATCATCAATGTTTAGCAAGTACCCCCAAGTCATCAAATAGAATATTCCAATCCACAGGGAGTCAGGTAGCATAAACTAGAGCAGCAAACTGGAGATAGCAATTAGAGAAAGACTGATGGGTCTGGAGAGAACATTCTATTAGTAAAAGACAGCAAGATGAAAAGTGAATGAGCCTTTATTACAAACTCATAAAAAGCTATTATTGTACCTGTGCCTGTCATAGACCTATCAATCCACTAAATCAAGGCAGGGCTGCAACAGTCCAGCAGAGGTGGAGCAAGGACACAAACGGCTGCAGTGTTTCAGCTGGAGAAGACAGATGGAGATGAGGCTTGTAGCTCTGAGGCCATCCCCCGGGTCTCAGTGTTCTCGGGTATGTGTGAAAACGCAGATGATCAGGCCTGTCCTGAAGAGTGCTTGGGGAGCTGGTGGCAACACATGTGGGTTGGCAAGGGGCCCTCTGAAGTGACTGTGTCAGCTTGTTCTCTGAGAACCACAAGACGTGTGGAAGAGTCATTAAGAGCTGATTCAGTAGATGCAAGAAGATAGAAGATGAGTGTACAGGGCATTGAGCCAGAAACTGGAATGGCAAAGTTGGAAGCTTAGAGGTCAAGAACGTTCCTTTTGCACAGGAGGATTTTGCTGAAGGAGAAACCAGTCATTGCAAGTGATATGTAGGGTGCTGGCAATGTCCTTTACAAAGAGATTGATAAGGTGAGAATGTTTTTAGGGCTTGTGAGTGGAGGAGGGTAGGTGAGCCAAATATAGACGAACACCATAAGAGGCATTCATATGTGTCCAGAAAGGCAGAACCTGCCTAGGAGTGGGGTGGGGGGAGGCAAAAGAATGGAGATGGCTCTAGGAAGCAAGGATTGTGCCAGCTGCCATCCATCACTGCAGAGCAGTCTTGCGTTTGGAAGGAGTAGGCTTGTATAATGGTGTGATGGTTTGTGTCTACTTGTCCCCTCAAAGCCTCATGCAGTCACATGATGGCTTCTGGAGTTTGTGATTGATTCTTGATCCAGTGCTGGGATTATGGGTGTGAGTGCTACATCCTGCCTGGGGCAGAGAGCCTGAACGCAGCATAAGGGAGACAGACTTGCTCTCTGCTGCCATTACCGTTGTTGCTCCTACTCCCCCCTTTTGCTCTTGCTGTTTTCTGCTGCCATGAATGGTTGCCCTCTGCTGTGTATCACTCTGCCTTGAAGCCAGCTGAGTATGGACTGAAACCTCCACAAACTGTGAGCTGCATAGACTTTTCTTTCCTTAATTTTGGGTGTTGGGTATTTTTGTCCCAGCCATGAGGGAGAAGTAACTGAGACAAATGGTAACAGTCCTGAGTCAGATGGATTTTCTAATTTCCTATTAGAAGATTGGATTTCTAATTTCTAATTTCCAGTTCTATTGGCAAGTTTGTTGGGTAACCTAGAACAAGCTTCTTAATGAACTGCACATTATTTTTGTCTACAAAGGCGAGTTAATCAAGACCAGGGACGTTTCAACATTGGCTATATATTAGAATCACCTGTAGCTTAAAAATTCCCAGGCCAATTAAGTCAGCCTCTCTGGGGCAATTATAAGGAGAAACTGGAATTGAGAATCAGTAATCATAACAGTGTTCTACAACTTGAGTATACATATGAATCACCTGGTGATCTTGGCAGAAGGCTGACTCTGAGTCTGTAGGTCTGGCAAGAGCCTGAGAGTTTATATTTCCAGCAGCCTTCAATGGTGTCCATGATGCTGTCGTTCTATAGACCACACTTGGCATGGCAAGGTGCCCAGGGTCCACTCTGCATGACTGCTCTACTGGGGTTACTATGAGACAGAAGGGACTTCTAGTCTGTTTTTGTTGAAATGGTAGAAAGGACCAGAATGTAGCAGGTGCTATAAAAGACAAACAGGTGTCCATTTAATCTGTTGTAATACAGACTTTATTTTATATGTCCATTATGTGTTTATTGCTCTAACAACAAACACATTGTCACTTTAAGTGCATAGTCATTTAAAAACATTTTATTAGTACCTGTTTGCAGTACATAAGGATTGCTTACATTGAAGGCAGGGAGTTGTATGTGGACATAGCACATCTTAATTATTTTTACACCTCACCATCTCTTCATCCCTTCCCCATTTATAAAACATCTATCCCTGTTTCCTGCAATTATTTTTGAAACAGAATTTTAGATCTAGATGACTAACTTTTAAAAACTTAAAATAAAAACAATGCTTTTGAAAATTATAAGTAACTTTTTAAAAGAATAAAAAACTTTTTAAAAGAATAAAAAATATTTTTTAAATTTTTATCATGTCAGGACAGTAACAAGATCTTTATGCTATACACGTTCTATATGCTTGAATGTCATTTGGTGGTATGTGTTTAATATGAGATACTAAAAACAGAATAAAAAATAACATCCATATTATGACATAAAATTTTACATATATTTACTTATAAAACATGAAGATATGAATTATGAGACATCAGAATTTTAAATATATTGAAACATTTTTCCATTATTTAGATTATGTTTAAAAATACATACAGAATAAAGACAATAAGAAGCTAGTTTTGAAGAGGGTTTGCTGATTTGGAATGTTTAAAGTCTGAAAAAAAAATAGCAAAGTACTAGGTCTAACCCTGTCATTTCTCACCAGGGCAGAGTCCTGAGACCCAGGTTTAATTACTTCTCCCCAGGCTTGTTGCATCCGTCTATCTGTAAGTAGTTGATGACAGCACTTTCCAGGGTTATTGTGAAATTTACAGTGTGTTGATGTATGGTAAGAAAGCAGTCTGTAAATGTCAAAGCACTGTCTAGGTGTATGTTATTATCTGACACCTCTCACACAAAATCCAGTTCTGACATCTGTAAAGAGAAAAAAAAAAAAAAACAGCAAAAGGAGGAGTTGATAAAATGATGTCCTTCTAAAGCAAGGTAGGGCTCTTCCCAACCCAGTTGCCACTCAGTTGTCAAACGCAGCCTCTGTCCTCTGAGTGGGCTCCACGCCCACTGTGAAGTGCAAAACTAGAGTAAGCCAAGTGAGCATCCTCACTGCACATTGCTGCCCAGAATGGAGGCCGAATTTAGTTTTCTTCAACATAAAACCTAAAAGCTTAGACAATATTACCAGCACTATAATTTTGTTAAAGTGAAGTGGAAATAGTCTGTATCTGATGCATATAAAGAAGACTTGTAGTGTTAGTTTTGAAAGCTTTTAAGAATTGTGTGTTAACCAAGAGATTCCAAATATTTTGGAATAAAAATGACAAGTGAGTGCTTTATTTCTGGATATAGGTTAAACAGTGAAGTAGCATAACAAAACTGCCTTGCCTGTAGTATGAGTTGTTCAGCAAAGTCTCAGTGGATGACTACGTATGTCTACTGAGCCTTTCACCAGATAGGTCTGAAGGGCAACAGTGATTTTTCCTTTTAAGGAACTCTTAATCCCCCTCCCCATCAATCCTTGGAGACATTCAGGTGCAAAAGTTATGGATTGTTTTTAGGCTAATGCTTCTAGCACCTATCCTTCATTTTTATACCTCCTCCAATTGTCCTATTTGGAACTCTCTGCTTAGATTTTTTTCAGATTTTCTCTAATGGGTTTTCTGGTTTGTGTCCATTTGGCACACCAAGACTATTTTGATTAGGTCATTTTCTGTTACAGTTTATGTCTAAATGCCTGCCTTAAATTCTCACATGTATGGAAGTTGGTTAGATCATGGGGGGCATGACCCGGAAATGTGTATTCTGGTCTCAGACTCTTTCTTATCTTTATGAGAGATGGTTTCACTACTCAGCTCAGGCTGGCCTTGAACTCACTTTGTAGCCCAGGCTGGCCTTGAACTCACAGTGATCCTCCTACCTCAGCTTCCCCAGTGCTAGGATTACAGGTGTGTGCTACCATGTCCAGCCTCTGTACTCCTCTTTTATCTCTCTTCTTTTTCTCTTTGCTACCAACCTGGTTACCATGGGATGAGCAGCTGTCCTCTGCCTAGGCCCTTCATTTCTGCATTGGACTGAAACCATGATGCAATACAATCTTCTCCTCTTTTAAATTGCAAGTGTCAGGAATTTTGTCTCAGTGACAAGGAAAATGACTAAGACACTTTAAATCCTTTAAAATAAGCATGGTTGTTCTCTGCCATCAGTTGGCACTTGCGCTCAGACATCCTGCCTCATGCCTTCTTGCCCAGTCATCCTCAAACCCTGCAGAACATTGGTACTAGCACCTACAACACTGTATCAGAACTTGATTTGTGTGATTATCTAACTTTTTCCATTAGGATCCAGGGTGCTCTGAGATGTGCACTTTATCTCATTTGTCTTATTATTCCCTAGGCTATGTATTAATTGCTTAACAAACATGTGCTGCTTGAATGAATACTTAATGAAAAGTGCATAGACCCTTATTAAAGGGGGTCCTTTAAAAGCCATCAATTATTTTTCCAGTTACCTGGGGCTTAGTTGAATTTGTTTATCTGGCATTTTGCCAAGCAGATTTTGTTTTAACAATGTTTATGATAATAATTAATGTTTGTGGTGATTACCCCAGGGTTGTACAAAATTTTCAGATGCCCTTCCAGTCATCATATTAACATGTTTATTCTCATTAATATGTCCATTATATGTATCATCATGGATTATCAATTTTCAAAGAATTAAAATATAATAAAAATCACAATGCTATCACATTGAACATTAATCTTCCTTTGAAGATTAGTTCATTCAACAATAATTAGTACACACTTATTATGTACAAGTTAATAGAGTTATTAAGCAGGATATATTATTCTAGTAATTTATGTATATTTGAAATGCCCTGCTCATCAATGTGCTAGATAGTGGCTTACTGTAATTGACATAGAATGTGATATTCAATCATTTTTTCAATAGATGTTAAACAAGATATGTTTTTTTAAGTTAGTGCTTTTATACAGAGCAATTACTAAAAAAATACCTATGAAAAAAAATCCCACAGATCAAATCCAGTTTGGGGGTATTTCTTCAAAATTACAATGTTACTCAGCTTTTCCATTGCCGGACAAAATACCTGATATTTATAATTTAAGGAGGAGAGCTTTATTTTGGGCCTATACTTTCAAAGGGTTGAGTTCATGGTTGGCTGCTCTAATGCAAAAATGGCGTGGTGGGGAAACTTGTTCAATTCGTGGCAGCCAGGAAGCAAAGCACAAAGGAAGGCCGGAGAGAGAAACAAACCTCCCAAAAGCTTACTCCCATGATTCATCTTCTCCAGCTGGGCTTTATTTCCTAGTACACATACAGCCATGGCTTAAACCATGATGAATATAGTGCTCTGAGAATCCAATCACATTCTGAAAGTCCCACCTCTGAATGTAGGAGACATTGGGAAGATATTTTCAATCTGTTTTGTCTGTTTGTTTGTTTATTTATTTATCTTTTACAGTACTGGGGATCAAACTCAAGACCTTGAGCTTGCCAGGCAGGTGCACAGGCTGTTAAGCTATCTCCTCAGCCCCTTCAATCCATTTTAGATCTAACCCATAGCAGATACCTTATTAGACTGGCTGCCTGGATTTCTGGGGTTCTTAGTCTCTGTGTCCAAACCTTGAGTGATGTTATGTCAGTTCAGCCTGGGACTGACTACATCAGGAATACAGACTCTGTCTAGGCACTCACAGCAGTGCTTCTGAATTCTGGCTGCACTCAGCAATTTCTTAGGAGTTTCAAGAGCCACCAATGGCTGGTCCCACCTGCAGGGCAGCCAATCTAATTGGTCTGGGACGTTGCTGTACATATCTTTCATGGATCTTCCTCTTTGGATGGGCCTGCAATCACTCCCAGATGAGTCTATGACATCTTTCCCATCCTGTAACCCATGTTGTATGTTAATCAACTTTCCATTATTGGGACAAGCAATAGAGATAACCAATTTGTTTATTTTGGCTCATACTTTTAGAGATCTCAGTCCAGGGTCAGATGGCCTCTTTGCTTTGGGCCTGTGTTGATGTAGCACTTCATGGTACAAGTGCATTGGGGTGCAATGCCATTTACTTGATGACTGGGCAGGGTGGGGAGAGAATCTGGAGTCTCACTATTCACTTCAAGAGCCTGAGACTTAAGAATATCCTTAGGTTCCAACTCTTAAACATTCCATCACCTCCCTGTAGTCCCACTCTAGGAACCAAACCTTTAACACATGACCTTTGAGGGAATATTCAAGATCCATACTGCTGTGCCCATGGGTGGAAGCTGCTTCCTGTTGTTGCTGTTTTGTACACCATCCTCTGGTGGCATGCCAGCATTTCCATCATCTCTGTAACCAATTATCTATATGTTGCATCTGTCTGTCATAAAACCTCAAAGTGGTTCTTCTGCTTCTTGTTTAGGTGTTCATCAGTTCCTATCACATCTGGCAATGAAAACAGTGAAAAGTGAGCAAAGCACATAATGGAGTAACATTGGCCAGGTCACTCGAGCTCCAGTCTTAGCTGCAGGGGCAGGATGGGCTTAAGCAGTGACAGTGGGAGAATGGGGAGGACCCAGGTTTGGTGACCATTTACAGAGGTCACTTGCTTAGTGGCAGAGGCATCTGCGGGTATTCTGCAATGCAAATCTCATGGAAAAATTTAACAAAATATAGTGGTTTAATAACTTCTGATGACTTATTTCCTTGCAATAGGTCACACTTATATTTTATAAAGTCTGTAAAGGAAGAAATTTAATTTTTGATACACTTTTCTATTGATTTTTAGGGTTGATGAATTAACCCTACCTAACCTGGGAAAGCTGATGAAAATTAAATATGAATCCTTTTTTATTATTATGAATTCCTTCTTATAGAATCCTAGTTTATGGTTCAAATTCATGACCAGATGTAAGGTAGACTTGAGAGGCCTTGTCCCACTTAAAAACAAAAGATACTTTGAAAACTGTCTGCTATTGACGTGGGTAGGAGAAAGTGCCCTGTTTTACGTTCCCTAGCTATATTGTCTCTAGACCTCTGCTTATGGCTGCCACCTAATTACGAAGGAGCAGCCCCAGCAATCAATGTGTTGGATGCACACAGAGAACCCCAGAGCCCTCTTTCAGGTAAAGGGAAGGTACTTCATATTCACAATCAGAGAACCAGAGCCTTTTCCATTTATGTACACACACACACACACACACACACACACACACACACACGCCTTTTGTTCGATGTTGAGAAAACTTCCCCTAATTATACTTCCTCAATGGTCTTACTGAATTGGATTTCTATTTCTGTTCTATTTAGAAAGCCCCAGTGAACATCTATATTTTGTACAAAAATCTTGTTAGTCAATAAACATTTTTCAATCCCTATTTTGAAAGCTATGTCATTATCCTAATTTTAAAGATGTGGAAACTGAGGGTTCCAAAGTTAATAACATGCCAAAATCTAACAGCAGAAAAGTGGTGGTGGAAGTGGGGTTTAAACAGGCAGTATTGCTCCGGAAGTTGCACCCTGAATTCCGCTATGTGCTGCATCTGTGGCCGTGATATTCTTAGTTGCCAGCTAGTGCCATTGCTTCTGTGTGCTGAGATAACACCTCCTGGAAAACATTAGGACTCAGAAAACAAAACAAAACAAACAGCAAATGCTTTAAGTCACTAGTGATTGTTCAAAATTGTCTTCCAGAGAAGATAGCCAATGGATTTATAAGGAGCAGAGAAACAGCTGTTGGCTGAAGAGAGCTACACAAAATCTCTACCATCTCTAGGATAGATTGCAGGTGGCAGGTTTATAAGACAAATTACTTACTAGAAGCAATAAAAAGTGCATTAAAGACTCCAACTCAAACCAACAGTGGGTGGGAAATCAGCAATTACCGTTAATATGTCTCTGGGCTCTCAGGCTGGCTGGCTTCACAGTGCTGGAGCTGAGGGACTGCGGGACCAGGACCTTGTGCTTGGCTTAATGGTCCCCTGTGACTGTCGTGAAACCCGATATAATTTACTCCTTGAACTTCTGGTTTCTGATGATATCTGATGGGTCTTGGAGTCACGCCTTGTGCCAGGCAGCATGGCCAACAGCACGCCCTGACACTGCAGGCAGGGTACCTATGGGCCATTGACCCTTGTTTCATGTGCTTGCTCTGAAGCAGCCCAGGGACTCCTGGGGAGCGGCCAGGCTATGACCTGAGTCCCGGCTGGTGGTAGTGATTGCAGCAACAGTTCCAGAAATCACAACCAAAGCTCCAAAAAGTATAGGAAATGTCAGCGTCAACGTTAAAATAACATTATACAAAATAATAGTGCATATGTTTACATTGAAAGTCAACTTTGGTCTATATCACAGGTTTATACAAAGCTAAATCTTTTTGCTCTACATGCAGTAAAACTTATATTTTATATAATTTATCAGAAATATACCCCAATATTATATCCCCAAATACTTACAATAATGTATTTTTAATTAAAAAACCTATTTATTTATTTGGTACAGGGTCTCGCTGTGCAGCTCAGACTCCTGGTGATGCTCCTGTCTCAGCCTCCCCAGTGCTGGGATTACAGGTGTGTGCCACCACACCCAGTTTCAGGGGCCATCATGACATGCCTGGGGCTCAGGGCTGGCATAGCATGAGGTACCAGGGATTGAACTTGGGCCTTGTTCCTGGCAGGCAGGTGCTTAGACTGCTGAGCTATCTCCCCAGCCCAATAATGTATTCTTAATAACTTCAGGAACAGTTTCATGTGCAAAGAGGCATCTTAGAATTTAAAATTATCAAAATTATCACCCTCTATTTTCCTATTATTTTAATTATAACTATGAAAAATAAAATTAAACATATAGGTTTTGATGAACTAACACATTTCTAGAAAAGTGAACTGAAAAATCTTACTAAGACATCACATTAATAAAACTTCATTATTTACTGCATTGTTATGTATGAAATTACAAAAGTAAAATATTATTTTTAAATCTATACATTTATTATTTTGCTTATGTATCACTATTATCACTTCATTTTTTTTGGTAAACAGCAAAATACTTTTTAAAATAAAAATCTTGATGTTTTTGTACCTTTAACAGCATTTTTTAAAAATTTTGAACAAGAGGCCTTCATTTCCATTTTGTATTAGGCCTCTCAAGTTATGAATCTGGCCCTGCTTCCAGAAGAAAGTTCATTACTAGAAGGAAAAATGCAGGATATGGTTCTCTTGGAAGAGTCCAAGCTTCCTTTTCATCCTGATGAAAAGTACAGACATTCAGCAGAGGAAAACACCACCTTAGCTTTGGGTTTGAAATACACCATAGCTCAGAGGGAATAAGCAGCCCTCCTGGCACCTGGCCAGGGCAAGTTTTGCCTCGTGGAAGTCTCCCCCACCCCCTTTCCCAGTTGCCAAAGAAACACATTTAGTTTTGAACAACATCAAAGATGAAAAAAAGGAGGAAACATTTTTTCCTTTTCTCTTTCCACTACTCTTATAACAGGTTCTGGTACATTTTACATATATTTTTATTTCCATCCTCTTCTCTTTCTCGAAAATTAGAGCTGGTTTATTAAGGAGAGGGTGATTACAGAGTAGCCTAGTGTCCACATGCTGGAAGTGAGCCCAGCTTTTTTATTGCAGTGACCTTTACAAACCACTCAAGTCTTCAATTCTTCACTTTCTCCACAAGTGAAAGGATATGGTGACACCTGATAAATTTGCTAATGCTGTTCTGATTCCTGGTGAAGAACCAGCAGTTTTACCCATCATTGCTTTTGTTTCACTAAAGTAAATGTCAATATAATGAAAAAGGCAAATAACATGTTAAGGTTGTTATAAAAGTAGTTGCAACCTTGTGGATCTTCTGCAAGAGTCCCAGGCACCACGTCTGGGAGCCTCTGCACTGTGTGGCATCACCTGAAGGGCTCCAGCAGCGACCTGAGCCACAGTGTCCAGAGAGAACCCAGAGCCTGGGAGAGGAAGAACATACGCAACACCCCAAAAGGTGCTTCAATGAATTGGCTGAAACTTGAACCAGATGAACAGACACATAAGAATGGTCTAGATTCGCAGACTTTCTGGATGACTTTGAAATTAAAAAGTATATGACTGAGGGAGAACAGTAATCACTTTTGAGATTTGTATTATGGTCTAGAAGTTCAACTGTGAGTCATCTCAAAACACAGGGAAAAATACAAGACCATATACAAGAAAATAATAGGTGTATGGGGGTTATGTTTTCAATAAACTAACATGGGAATAAAAGAAGATATGGAGAGGAAAAAGGAACAGCTGCAGACAAGGCAATTGTTAAATTAATAAAAGAAGTAAATAACTTCAAAATGAGGAACAACTGAATGTGCAATGAAAAATGTTCATCAAGTTCTGAGCAGAATATATGAGAACATAATGATTATTAAAGCTGGTCTGTGCAATTTTAAACCTCAAGAATGGAAAAGAAACACTATAAACTTTTAGAGAGAAATAACTTCTTGAAGAATCAGACTGATTGTCATGTACTGTTTTATGTGCAGCACCTTAAATAGAAGATACAGAAGTGGTAGCTGACTTTTGAAAGAAAAGGACTATGACCTGGGATTCCCAGACATTGATGATATGGCATTCATCTTTCAGGGTGGAGGAAAGCATAGGTGTGCTGTGATATGACAGTCTATCCTTCATAGATCTTGGACACTGGAGTAAACTAGAGAAAATCTGAAGACAAACAATATCAGAGCCACACACCTGTGTTTGGTACCAATGTGCTGTAATTTGGATGTGCTTGTACCTCAGAGGTTCATGTGTAAAAGTCTTGGCTCTCAGGATGGTGCTTCTGAGGTGCTGAAACTAGATCTATTGAGGTAGGCTATCTTTTAAGGGGTGGGGCTTTGCAGAAAGTGATTGAGTCACAAGACAGCTTTTTTGGAAGAGATGGATGGTAATTTCGCAACTTGATTAAGCTCTCTGGAGAAAGGAGTGTTATACCTGAGCAAGGCTGGCTTCTTCCTACTCTCTGGCTTCCTATTTTACCAAGCAACCCCTCTTGCAGTGGTTTTCCTACCTCTGTGGAGCCACCTACCATGAGGTCCTCACCACAGACCAAATTGATAATTGCAGAGGAAAAGAAATAATGGTCAGCAAATCACACATGGTTAATCCAATAAAAGCCATAGAATGAGAATGCATAATGGTTCCCTAAATGAGGAGTCTGAACATACAAAGGGCAATTCTAATCATGCTGTGGAACTAAAATTACTAAGCTGTGTCAGGAAAACCTAGAAGTTAGTGGTGAAAGAAGAGAAAGGAGAAATGAAGAAAAATATTGCAAGGATTTCATCTTGGTCTGTATATGGTTAAAGTTATGAAGAATAGAGAAAGTAAAAGACTTCTTCAAGACTTGTATTATGTATTGGAATAGACTATTGGAAGGAAATCAATGACTTCTTTTTTAAAAATTACAGAAAACATGTGTTTTTTCCAGGCCTCTGGGTAGGGAAAGCAACATTAATGGAATAGAAAATTTCAGTAGAAAACTATGTTAATAAAAGGATAAAGATAATACAAAGAGATTTATGAAATCCAGTGAATACTAGCAATGGGAAAAGAGGAAAACAGGAGGAAAGAACAAAGTTAACACAAAATAAACATAAAATTAGAAAGAACAAAATAAATGTACAAAAACATTAAGGTCATCAAAAGCAAGATAAGTCTGAGAAAGTATCAGAGCCAGGAGAAACCTGAGAGACACAACGATCAAAGGGAATGTAGTATCTTGGGTCGGTTCTGAGATAGAAAACGGATGTTAGACTAAGGCTAAGGAAATCTGCTTTTGTTTTGAGGTTAAACTAAAAATGGAATAAGAAGTCTCCAGCAGGTCGCAGCAAACCCAAGGGATGGGGTGCAATTGGACCCTTCATTCAAACTTTACACAGGAAATGTTCTCTCCATTTCTTAAGTTCTCTTTTCTTGCGTAGTATTTAAACTCTGACTAGTTCATCTTTGATGTGGTAGTCTGACTTCAACAGTGGAAACTTTCCAGTAAAAGGTCTTAAATTTATATGTCCTCTGATTAACTGACCATTTGTTTGCTTATTCATTAGTATAAGAAATATTTATTGCCTTTGTGCCAGATACACCATCATGTTTAACTATATAATAAAATACATGATGGTCCATCCAATATTCTGTCTTACTAGCTAGTGGGAGAGAAAGACATTACTATTTTGCTTATATGGACAACCACATCATTACTGGAGAAAATGTGAAGAAAGAAAAGTTGTGTGCATTGTCACACTAACCTGTAACCTCTACCCCAACCCAGCCTAGGTTACCCAGGAGGACTTCCTAATGAAAATGATATGAAACTAAGACATAAGCATAACTAGGAGTTAACCAGTAAATGGGGACAGACATGTGCTGAACACAAGTAGAAAATTTTGGTGATGGGCAAAGGAATATAGGCAGAATTTTTTTGTCTTGAGCCCAGAGTGAATGCCCAGTGTAAGGGAGAATCAAAAAATTTCTCCTTATTTAACACAAGTGTATTTATTTAATGGTTTCTAAAGAACAAGTTTTGATAAAACAGTAATATTTATGAAAATAGTTAAATATTTTAACTATGTACATAAAAACTTTAATTTTAAAAAAATAATTTGGGAACCTAGGAAAGCATTGATAATTTTCTAAGAACATAAAATAATTAAAATTTAAAGAAGAAGAAGCAGAAATCTTGAATAGACTGTACACCATGAAGGAGATTAGAAAAATAGTTAAAAACGTAATATTGAAAAAGTTAACAGGATTGACAATTTCATAGCTGAGCACCACTTACTTTTAAAGAATGAATAATTCTGATAGTTAAACTGCTTAAAATAATGGAACATAGATAATTTCTCACTGTATTTATGAACCCAATCTTATTACTAAACCCCAATAAAAGTACTATTAAAGTATCAACATTACTTGTTACATACAAAATTTCTAAGTGTAATTTTTAAGTAGAACAATCCCACAATGTATTAACAAATACAATACGTCAAAGTAGAATTTATTTCAAGAATATATGGCTTTATAGACATCAGAAAAACAAGCATTATACTTCAATAAATTAACATATTAAAGAAGAAAAATAAATGAAAATGTCAAAAGATGCTAAAAAGTCATCTGAATAAAAATTCAGCAGACATATTAATGAAAACTTTTAAGAAAAAAATGCACATGAGAAAAATTTTTAGATATAGAAAAGACTAGAAAATAGGCCAAGATTATTCTAAACAGTAAAACATTTAAATCATTTCAATTATTATTATTATTATTATTATTATTACTTTCTTTTTTTGGCGGAACCAGGGATTGAACTCAGACCCTTGTGCTTGACAGGGAAGTGCTTATTCTACTGAGCCGTCTTCCTGGCCCCTAAATTACTTCAATTATGATCAGGAACTAGATAAAATTGCTTGCTCTTGACAATAGTAATATCTTAGAAGTTCTAACAAGTGGAGTAAAATAGGCAGCAAAATAATTTGTATCAATAATGGATAAGAAAATTTAAAACTTCAGGGAGATGGCTCGGTGGAATAAGTGCTTCCCTGGCAAGCGCAAGGGCCTGAGTTCAATCCCTGGTTAAAAAAAAAATCTTTTTTGTTTGATAATATTATTTTATTCCTGGAAAACACAATAGAATTAAGGTCTTGGACTGCTTCCTGATGTAATAACAGAATGCCACAGACTGAGCCTTGCACAACTCTGCAGGTCATGAAGTCCAAGGGCACGACATCAGTGTCTGGCATGGTCCTCTCTGCTGGCTCACAACATAGCAGAAGGGCAATGAGCTCAGGCAAGACAAATGATGGGATACAACTCTCCTTTTATTTGGGACCTGTTTCTGCTTTAATTAACCTACTTCTTCATGATGACATTAATTCCTTTGTAAGCCCTCTTGACCTTCCCACCTCTTGAAGGGGTCATCTCTTAGTGCCGTTACAATGTCACTTAAACGTCATCATGAATTTTGAAGAGGATTGTCAAGCTATAGCACTTAATGGGAAATATACTTGAATTGATAAAAGATTTGGCTAAAAAGATAGGTAATCACTTAAACAATGAAGTGGGAAAGTTAACTCATGTTTAAAATAAAATAGAAATGAAAGCTAGATGAAAAAAATCTATGAATCTTAAATACAAGTCTTAAATATAGAAAATCATACCAAGTCTTAGGTGTATAAAAGTTTTTTAGATGTGTGTACTGAAAGTAATCAAAGTATTAGATTTCCCAAAATTCATTGCAAAAATGTATGTATGATACTGATATGTTAATTATGATATGTATTGCAGTTCCAATTAAAATAATAACATGAAGTAAGTATGAAGAAATGGATAGATGATAAAATGGCTGAAACTACAGAAGAGAATCAAGATTTCTTTTCATAAAGCTTAGTTTGTGTAAACTTCTGAACAAGAGACACAAACAACTATTAAATAGTTTACAAGGTCAGTGAGAGATTATAGAGCTAAAATATGTTTGCATTATAGGTAACATAAATGTAATATCTAGAGTTCTCGTTAATGGGCAACAAATAAGAGAAAGTAGAAACAAATGGATAATTCACCCCTCAAAATGTATACAATGGCCAGAATGTAGATAGTCAAAATTATCAGTAACCAAGAATTGCAAATTAAAGTAACAATGTTGTATGCCTATATAACCATGTAATTAACAAAAAATAATAGATTGATGACACTACCATTTTCTTTAGAGATAAAGATACAGAGGGAAATGTATTGTTATATTTTACAGATAAAATGTGAATTATTAAATCCATTTTGAACTGTAGCCTGACAATACTATATTGTCTAAAAATATTTTAAAAATTACATATGTTTTAAGGAGAGTCACATGGGGGAGAAAACACTCTCTCAGGCTTTCACAGAGAGCACATTGGTCAAGCAATGGCCGTGACTCATCCACATGGCTGCACTGACAAAGGTTCTACAATCTGAGGTACAGGATCTCAGGATAAATCCTGAGGGCATTTCACTGACCTTCTCAGACCAAAAAGCTACAACTCTTGTTGCGCATGTCTTGCCTTACCTTGGTCTTAACCATCCAGTAGAAAAGTATGAAGATGAAATATAGGAAGTAAAGCCATGTTGTTATGTTGAGCTGTGGGGGACTCAGGTCAATAATTTCTGACATTGCCAGTTAAACAGAAGACCCAATGCTCTTATGGGCTACTGGACTCTTTCAGAATATTTTGCTGAGTTTACACACCTATAATATTCAATAACGGAACTTAGAAAAATGGGGTATACCGATGAATGTCCATTTTGTATCTGTGTATTCAAAGTGGTTAGGATAGATATATAGTTGCATTCTCTTAATGAATAGAATGATTTGTTCTAATGGTGTTTGTAAATAGATCACAAGTCCGCATCTTGTACAGCAATTAACCACTAAGAATATATGCAGTGTATTATTTGTTGAAACTGTACTGATTTGATTTGAAACTGTCTCATTGCTATCTGTTTATAAATAAAATTTTGAAAAAAAATTACATATGTTCTGATAAAAAAGCCTCATGTGTGGAAAGCTTGTTTAAAAAATAGGAATACATAAAATAGTAGCATTGTAATGATATATGCATAATATTGATTATAGCTTATTCATGCAGTTAAAATTCTGAAACAATGTAAAGCTCCACAAATAGGAAGAAGGCTATATAATCTTTAGCATGTCATATGGACATTAAAAATAATTAATTAAAAAGTTATCATTTCATTTGATTAAGACTTTCATGCTTGTAAGGTTGAATGATAAAAATTTAGCTACATAGAGGAATAATACTATAATACTTCAAATTGTAAATGATGCTATGAACATGACAAAAGTCTTCAAATATATAATTTATATTATATATATATTTGTAAAAGTGCCTTTGTTTATAGCACACTATCTTTTTTTTTAGCACACTATCTTCTTAACACGGAGTTCTTATTGTAGTGTAGGGAGAAGAGAGACAGAGAGAAAGAAACAGAAATCAGGGAGGGAAGGAAGAAAAAAGGAAGAAAGAGAAAAAGAGGAGAGGGAAAGGGGAATGAATTATTTTTTAAAAAGTACATATGATATGATCCCCATTATGTTCTCTTCCTGGAATATAACAAATAAAATAATATTGAGCTGCTGGAGGAAAGCTTTCAATTTACTTTCTCATAAGATCTGACTTTCTTACTTTATTGTGCTTATAGCTGCTATTCTCCTGCCAGCAATTACTTTCCACTAAGTTCACTAGGGAGAGTTCTTTTTCATTTTTCCAGTCTATTAAATAAACACAGGAGCTTTATACATTTTATCGCTCCACTTGTTAGTTGTGTTCATGCCACAGAAAGGAAGAATAGACTCATGGTCGTTTTACTGGCCTTAACAGTTCAATGTACCTGCCGCTTATTGTACCAGCAAGATAGTTTGAAATATTTTAATTAAGCAAAGAAAAAATAAGGAATCTATACAAGTTTACTTCTGTATCTAATTTTCCTTAATTCCAGGAGGTTAGGAAAAAAAGGCACAGCCATGTCCGTACAAAGCTATTCATGGTAAGGGAGAATGCCAATAAAACCACAGGATCCAAATTTTGACACTCTTTCCAGCCAACTACTAACTTAAAATGGCATCACAGCAGGCAAAATACAACCTGGCCATATTTTTCTAAAGAAAATATGTACTTTGGCACAAGAGCAGCTGGTTGTACATCTCAGTAGCTGTCCTGGGGGAATACAGGAAGCAATCTCTGTGTTCACCCACTTGGTAGAATGAATGGAGTGGTAGGTGCACCTCTGTGAAAGTATAAAAGGGTGAGTTTCACTCTTTCTGGTTTTTTCCCTAGGAGACAATATGATGTTTACACATGTGGGTCTAATTTATTTCACTTAAATGGATGGTCTCCAGTTGCCTCCATTTACCTAAAAATGCCTTGAGTTTATCTTTTTTTTTTATACTGAGAAGCACTCCATTGTACAAAAATACCACATCTTTTTTATTCATTCTTCAGTTGATAGGAATTTGGATTTTCTCCAAGATTAAGCTATGCCAAAGTGTGTTGCTATAAATATGGGTGCACATATATCACTATAGCATGATGCTTTCAGTTTTTCTGGAAAAATACGCAGGAGGGGAATAGCTTGGTTCAATGGGGTATCTAATCTGAAAGGTACAATAGATACTGTGAAAGAGAAAGAAACTGTTTAAACAGAAGGAACAACTGGGATGAGTGAAAGGAGAAAAGAAAGAAAAAAAAAGGGAAAAGATAATATACATGTACATATAAAGGATAGCTGGGGGCTGGTGAGATGGCTCAGTGGTCTAAAGCACCTACTTAGAACAAGCTAAGCTTAGCAAAGCACAGGGACCGCGGTTCAAACCCCCAGCACCACATGCCAGCCAGCCCCGCCCCCTGGTGGGCT
>NW_004524614.1:11179317-11201015 GCF_000260255.1 Octodon degus
AAATAAATAAATAAATAAATAAATAAACATTTAAAAAAAATAAAGGATAGCTGGATAACTGTACTACTGATTTCTGGTGCCCTATTGAAAGAAGCAGTTAATGCTTAGGTTTTTTTCTTTTTCTTTTTTTATTATTTTTTGACTAATTTTGCGTGTTTATAGTTGACAATCTGAACAACTAATTTGTAGACAACAATATACAATATAACAATCATTACTGAATTCCTATCATTTTGTTTAGTGAAATTCTGTATCATATCTAGTGTTTTACTATTTTTAATTCCCTTTTAAAAATAAAAAAGAAATAAAAACATAAGTATATGAACCAAAAAATATTTCACTTATTAAAAATGGGTTAGTTTTACCCACATTATGCAGTTAAATTTTTGTGTATTTATATTTTTATTAAATGTTTTCTTTTGATTTTTCTTGTTAGAATTAGCCCCATTCAGTATGATATAGTGTGAAAATCTGCTTTAACAATTTTAGGAGAAGGTTGGAAGTGAGTCAGCAGATGATTCAGCTACCAATGATGGCTTGGATCATGTATGCCAAAGAAATTAGCAAGATAGGTGTCTAAGTTACTCTTCCCTCCTTGCTAGGACAAAATATCCAATACCCAAAATAAAAGAAGGAAAGGCTTATTTAGCTCATAGTTTATGGAGGTTTCAGTCCATACAAAGCTGGCTCCAAAGCAGACTGGCACATGAAAGAGGGCGGCAGATCATGGTGGTAGAATACAGCGAAATAGCAAGAGCAAATTGGAGGGATAATAGCAACAATGGCAGCAGAGAACAAGTCATTCTCCCTTAAATTGCATTCAGGCTATCTTCCCCAGGCTGGGTGTAGTGCTCCTACCCATAATCCCAGTGGATCATGAGTTAATCACAAACTCTAGAAGTCTGCCCCATGACTGCATGAGGCGTTGGGGAGACAACTAGACACAAACCATAACAATAGGACAGATATTATAAATAGAGATATGACAGGTAGAGAAATGAAAAAGGACAGAATGAAGACGATTCAGATAAGGAAGAAAACAGGAATGTAAACAAATATTTGAGTAGTCAAAATACTACAAATTGTCATGGATTTCTGAACTGTCCATTAGAAGGATGAGGTCAAAGAATGTTATTAGGTTCTTTACGGGGTGAAACTTTTGGACAGAAAGCCAACACTATGATTCAATGTTGGAAATTGTTTTTAATGGACCATATGTTACAAGATGTTTTGAAATATACTAATAATGACATACAAGTGAAATATTCTATGTGCATGAATAGTAACACTTAAAAATATATTAATCATGGCATCTTACTATCTGAACTAAGAGCCTTCATAGCAGGACTTAATCATTCTAATTGTGAAAATCTAAAGGATTTTTGGAGAAGTGATTTATGGAGATGTGGCATTGAGATTTTTAGAACAATAATGACAGGGGAGTTGGTATCTTTCAAAATTGCCTACATTTTGATGACAAAAAGACCCACAAAGAAAGAAAAAAGTCCAGCAATTTGACTGTTATCACTTATTTTTTTAAAAGCTTTGTTTTAGACTGCCCAGCAGTTTATACCTGAATACATGACAATTGGCAAACAGCTTGCATTATTTGGCTATTGTAGAAGTTTTCAGCAATATATGCCAAATAAACCTTCCTAATATGATACTCTCTCTCTCCCCCACCTCTTTTTTTTTTTTTTTTTTTTTTTTTGACAGAACCGGGGATTGAACTCAGACCCTTGCGCTTGCCAGGGAAGCACTTATTCCACTGAGACATCTCTCCAGCCCATCCTAATATGATAGATGCAAGGATATTTTACACCTTGAATTTAGAAATTTATCCTAGAATTCAACCATCAGGTCTTTATTTGTGCAGTAATAAACTGTATGGCATTGTGAACAGCTTTGTTGCACCTATTTAAAAAGATAACCCAAATGTTACTTTTAACAATTGGTTCATGAGTTACCTAGTGATGTTACATTTGCTAAAGTAACACCAGTTGATTAGCACAGGAACTATTCCCAAGAACGAAGTGTAAATTCCTGAAAGAAATATTGTAAATTCACAACAGAGAAAAGTATATAGTTCAATCTTTGGATTTCAGAGCAATTTAACACTTGCCTCCTATATAAGGAAGAAAAACAAAGTAGTATTGATAGTGTCAACACTATACCATGATGATAAGATTGATAGTGAAGCTGGGTATCGTGGTTTATTCCTATAATTCTAACACTTGAGAGGCTGAGGCAGAAGGCTCCTGTGAGTTCAAGAACAACTGGTGCTAATAGTGAATTCAAAGGCTATCAACTACCTTATCTCAAAAATCTAACCAAACAAAGAAATTGATGGTAAATCTTCAACACAAATGAAGTCAGCAATGGTCACATTGTATAACAAAATTAAAGCTGGAATAGATATTGTTGATGAGTTATGTAGCAACTGTGATGTCACTCAAAACACAAAATATTGACCAGTGATTGTGTGTTACTGGATCCTAAATGTATCAGGTACAAATAATTTCATAGTTTGCAAAGAAAATCATAAACACAAAATATCTCAAAGAAATTTTCTTAGAGGATTGAGACTAGAATTGAGAAATGATTAACTACAACAGAGGAAGAACAACATGTATCTTCTCAAAGAACTCTGCAAAAGAATTCTGGAGAAGACCTGTGAATAGACAGATGAAACATCACATGAACCTCCTAAGAAAACAGGAAGACGACAAGGTGTCAAGTATGTCCTACCAAAGAAGACAGGAAAACAAAGCACATTTATTATCATTGTAATTGTTACTTTTTCATGGAACATGTTGCTGTCATGTGTGAAAACTGCCTTAGATGTGATGATGAAAGATTATTTCTGTGGTAGTTTCATTTGCATTCTCATTGTGGTTCACATAGGAATTTACTTCTATTGTTAATTTTTTAGAGTTAGTAAGCAAACAAATCTGATGTGGAAAATGTTGATGTTTATTCTAAACACAGTATATATTTAATATTTTATTTTATTGATATTTCATTTTCCTGTTAAGTACTCATTGTACAATATAATAGGAAGATCTTGACAAAAGAGGAAGACAAAAGAGATGGCAAGTATGGCCTGCCAACGAAAAGAAAGCTAAGCACACATGTTGTCATTGTAAGAGATACGTGTATGGAATCGGCTGGGGATTTTTTTCTTTTCTTTTCTTTTTTAAATGTATGGTTGTTGCAGGGTCTCACTATGCAGCTCAGACTCCTATGCAGCTCAGACTCCTGGTGATCCTCCTGCTTTCAGCTTCCCCAGCACTGGGATTACAGGTGTGTACCACCACACCCAGACTCTGGCTGGCTCAGTCCACCCTGGGGTCAGGGCTGGCATGGCATGTGGTGCTAAGGATCGAACCACAGTCCCTGCGCTTGCCTATGGTTGCCTAAGCAGGCACTTCAGTCTGCTGAGCTATCTTGACATCCCCTCTTTTTCTTTTTTTAGAGACAAGTCTTGTTATATAGTTCAGGCTGGCCTCAAACTTACATTGATCCTCCTGACTCAACCCCTCAAGAATGGGATGATAGGCATGTGCCACCACGCCCTGCTTGGAATATGCTATTGTCATAAGTGAGGATTGCCATACCTGTTATATTTGAAGCCAAGATTATTCCTGTGATAGGACTTTGTATTTTCATTTTAGTTCACATAGGAATTTACTTCTGCTGTTATTTTTTAGGTCTTATAAGCTAGTAAACAGCTTTATTTCACCTTTATGATGGTGCAAAAGTGATACAAGTTCAGTAAAAACTGAACTTAACATTTATAATTTGGATCTTTTCTCTTAAGCTGGTGATACAGGGTGGACCCTCTCTCCTGATCCTAGGCAGCAGTGGTGACCACTGCTCCCTGTCAGCCATACCACAAGAGACGAAGGGAAGACAACCACAGTCTATAGTGCTCAGCTTTTCTAAGCTATGAAATTCAACACATTATATGAATTTAATGCATTTTTGATGTAGGATATTTTCAGTTTGCAGTGGGTCTTATCAGGGTCCATAATAATTTAAGGAACATTTGGTACTAAATTAGAGAGAATAAAATAGGAATTGGAAAACTTTCACTATAGAGGGTCATGTATATATTGCAGGAGAAAAAACTGAGACTCCTCAGTGTACTGTGACCCTGAGCAAGGACATAGGTTAGGATGTATTAAACACATTTCTGATGCATAATACTATCAACTTAGGATGGGTTAGAGAGGATATAAGCCCCAGTAAGGCAGACCGCATCTGTATTTGCCACTTACGTGGATGTAGAAAGGATAGTTCAACACAATGTTTGAAGGTTTCATAGCTTTTCCTTAGAAAATAAAAAGACTTTGTAAAATTTCAGCTTCTGAGAAACTGTGTTTAGCATGCTGCTAAGAACTGCTGTGTTTCTGTAGAGATGGATGATTATGGGAAAGTAATCTCTGGGCAAATGGCCACATGAAACAATAATGATAAAAGACTCCCTGGCTAATCTTCCTGCTTTGTGTGACCCTCCTTAATCTAAATTTCTAGAATGTTAATGTACCAATAAGAACAGCTACCACAATTTTAATTTGCACAGTGGTGCTCTGAGCATAAGTTCTTTGAAAATATCTGGTGTTTGAGGTCCTTAGGGCCAAGGGGACTCAGCATTTGTGAGTCCCTTTACAGTAACTTCATGTACAGCCTCAGATATCCTCCCTTGAGTACTCTGCCTTCACTCATGGGTTCTTGTCTTTTAGAATGTCTAGCTAGGCACAGGTCCAGCCTATTGGAAGTGGCCATGCTTTAACAGTGTTTATGACCCAGCTGAGGTAGTACTTGATGATTCAAAGGGCTCGATATTTGCCTAAGGCACAGGGTGGCATTGAAAGTGAGGAGAGGGGTTAGATGTGTTCTTTATGACCAGGAAACCCTAACAATAGGGTCTCTTTTGTCATTCATCTTCCATCTTCCTAGTCTTCTTTCTCAACATCTGTAATCTAATCTAAAGTCCAAAAACAGTCTCTAGTCCTGAGAACATTATCTCTTTATGCTCACTTCCTAGGAGTGAACGTACCTGGATGGCTGCTCTGTGAACACAGAACAGAATTCAGAGAGGCAATTGAGAGGGATACTGGGACCAATGATTATTAATTGTGACACGTCAACTTGACTGCAGTGTGAAATGCCTATTAGATTAGTAAAGCATAGTTCTGGGTGCATCTGTGGATGTATGACATGCAAGCCAGCAACCCGATGTGGTAAGAACCAGCCAAGATGTAGACAGAACCAATCAACAGGATTATCCTCTGGGTAGAACAAAAAAATGAAATAAGAAGGAAGTGCGTCCTTTTTGAAGAGCTCCAGTCTTGGGATCAAGGGCAGAAATATGGTCTCGATCGTGCCCTCATCACTGGTTTGTAACCAGTTCTTAACAACCTGTAGCATGGTCAGTGTCCCTCTGTACTTTATTAAAGCAATAAATTTTTTTTTTTTAGTTTGTCTTTTGGTACTGGGAATTGAACTCATGACCTGATAAAAACACTAAATTAAATAGTTACAATTCACCCTCTGCTTTAAAAAATCTGGCCAACAGGAAACCACAGCTTTCCCACTGGCCCACTGCTTCCTTCAGAAGCATTAGGGC
Organism: Octodon degus; assembly: GCF_000260255.1. NCBI lineage: Eukaryota > Metazoa > Chordata > Mammalia > Rodentia > Octodontidae > Octodon > Octodon degus. Next base: position 11,184,950 of record NW_004524614.1, read on the forward strand.
TGGGATAGTCTGCAGCAGGATGACATACTGGGAATTTGCCTGCTGCATGAGCAAGAGAAATTCATTGCTACATCATTCAAGAAAATTAAAATACATTAAAATACTGACTAAAATTTGAGCTGCTTTATATTAGCACTAGGAACCACAAATTCTAAATAATATTAGAAACAAATTATTTTCCCCTGAGGAAATATTTCATTAAATTCTAATGAATTTTCTACAATGCCTGCTGAGTTCTGATGAAATACGAGTAACCTTCAAATTTGCATATTTGATTACTTTATCATTTAATATATTTTTGTTTTTGTTAGGAGGGATTAAACTCAATGTTTTGTTATCAAGCTATATAACTAATCTTTTTTTTTTTTTTTTTTTTTCAATTTCAAGACAGGGTTTGTTAGGTTTCCCAGGCTGGGCTCAAACTTGCTGTCCCTTTGACTGAGCCCCCTAAAGGAATATAGGCAAACACCACCTCATGTGGCCATTAATAAACACTATACTCTATAAGGAAGTTAACTCAGGCAAGTCCTTATTATAGTCAACCTCTGACATTTAAATTCAGCTGCCTGGGTTTGTTTAAAGAGTAACAGTTTTGCATTATTTTATTTTGCATTTGAGCTCAATTTGGTTCCAGGTTCCAATCCGTGATTCTTTCTGTAAGTATAGATTTGAAATAAAGAATATCAGCACAGTGGTTATAAAGAGAAAGAATCAGGGCTTGCTGAACTGAATTCTACCAATTCATGTGATATTTAGAACTTATATCTTTGTTTAAAATGTACAACTAAAAATGACATCGAGATGGTACTTCACAGCCCTTAGCATGGCTATCTTTCAAGAAACAGAAATTAGGAGCCATGGAGATGGCTCATTAGAATAAGCACTTCCCTGGCAAGCGCAAGGGACTGAGTTCAATTCCCAACTCCACCAAAAAAGAAATGAAAAATAACACATGCTGATGAAAATGCTGGGAAATTGAAACCCTCATGCACTGCTGACAAAAAAGAATGTATTAGTGGAGCTACTTTGAAAAATAGTTTGGAAGTTCCTCAAAAAGTTGAATAAAAATGTGCAAGGTGGCCCACTCCTATGTCTCTCCCAAAACCTCCCTCAAAACTAGCATTAGAATCACTCTTTGTTATTTCTGACTCATTCTTTGGAAGAATTCACTATATATAGCCTGTACTTAAGGGAAGAAGAATCAAGCTCCACTTCTGGAAAAAAGGAAGTTCAAATAATTTGTGGAAACTCTTAAAAGTCTTCATATTCTTTTTTTTTAAAATACTTCTTTTATTATTAAATTTATTGATATAATTTAGATTCACATAATTCTCACATTCATCATCTGGGATTTGTACCTCTACATGATGTATCTTGGTTCCTCTTATCTTCTCATTTGTCCCCTTCCCTTCAAACTACCTTCCTCTGCTTATATGCAAAGCTTTGCATCTGATTTATCCTCCTTTTCTCATTTTTTCTTTTCGCTTCCTTTTTCCCTGTCCCCCTCTCTAGTTTCCTTTTTCCTTTGAATAGTTTCTTCCTATATTACAATATTTACATTTTGGTGTATTTATACTTTTAGTTTGCCACAACAGAGAGACAATATAGTATTTATATGTATGTCCATTTATTTCACTTAAGGTCTCAGGGTTGAAGATATAGCTGAGTGGTATAAGCACCTACCTGGCAAGTGCAAGGCCTCAAGTTCAATCCCTAGTAGAAAAAAGAAAAAAAGACTATGGTCTCAAGGTTCAACCATTTAGCTATAAGTGTCTTAAGTTTATCCTTCTTTGTGACTTAATAGTATGCCACTTTAAAAAAATATTTTTTTATCCAGTCATTGGTTTATGTATGGTATCTAGGTTGTTTCCAAGATTTAGCTAATGCAAACTGTGCTGCTATAAACATGGGTGCACATATATCATTGTGGTTTGATGCTTTTAGTTCTTTTGGAAAGATGCCAAGATAGTTAGTCAAATGGAACCTCTAGTCTTAGTTTTTTTTGAGGAATCTCCATGCTGATTTCTGCAATAGTTACACCAGTCTCCACTCCAACAGTGGAGCAGGGTTTCTTTTGCTCCATAGCCCCATCAACATTTGTTATTAGTTGATTTTTTTGATAATAGCCATTCCTTTTAGAGTGAGATGAAATCTCAGCATTGTTTTAATTTACATCTCTCAAATATCCAGTGATGTTAAACACTTTTTTATATATTTATCTGCCATTTGTAATTTTTCCTCTGATAAGTGGCTATTCATGTCCGATACCTACTTTTTGATAGGGTCTTTAAATTTGGGGAGTTGATTTTATTCAATTCTGTATATATTTTAGATGTTACTCCTTTGTCTTAAGAACAACTAGAATTTTTTTCCCATTGTGTGGGTTGTCTTTTCACTCAGTGATTATTTTTTGCTGTGCAAAAGCTTTTTAATAAATGACATCCAAGTTGTTGATTCTTTGTAGTATTTTTTTCTGCCATCAGGATTTTATTCATGAAGTATTTGCCATATCTATGTCTTGAAGAGTTCTATGTATTCTCTCTCTTTCAGAAAAATTAATATTCTGGTTTTAGTAATTAAATCTCTGATCTATTTTGATTTTAGTTTAAAGCATGGTAATAGACATTGCATATGGAAAGACAGTTTTTCTATCACCATTTATTAGAGGCTAACATTCTTCCAGTGAATATGCTTGGCTCCTTTGTCAAAGAGAGGGTGGATGAGTGTGTTTGAAGTTGTTTTGGCATCCTCTATTCTGTTCCATTGATCCTTGGGCCTGCTTTATTTGTTGTTTTTTAGGCTTTATTTGCCAGTACCATGCTGTTTTTAACACAATAGCTCTGTAGCATAATTTCAAATCAGGGATTATGATGCCCCCTATATTGCCTTTGTGGCCCAGAATTATTTTTACTTTCTAGGTCTCTTCTGTTTTCTATCAAATTTTATAAACGTTTTCACAAGTTCTGTGAGGCATTCTAATGGTATTTTGATTGGGATTCCATTAAATTTATACAACAATTTTGAGAGTATGATAAATTTCACTATGTTGATCCTTTCTACCCAAGAGCAAGGGATAAATTTTCACTTTGTTTTAATCTTATTTTTCAGAGTACTATTGAAATGTCAAGCACAAACACTGAAACTAAACCTGGGATTTGGAAGCAGATTTATTTATGTTGATGGGCACTGATTGAGATCATTCTCAAAGTATTAGGCCTTGATCTCTCTGATGATCTAGGGCTTATATGAGATAAGCAAGTGGGAAGTACTGAGGCAGAATGGCTTAACAATTGGGGATTTGTTTTTACAATATGTAACATAGTGACCAGCTAGCATCATAGTAAACAGCTACTGCTAGGACACAGAAGCAACCGGAGCTGGAACAGAGACTATTACCTAGGCAACTAATAAAATGAAATATATTTGCTGAGGGAAGTATTTTCTATTACACTATAGTTTTCAGTGTGGAGATATTTTACTTCCTTTGTTAGATTTATTCCTAAGTATTTCATTTTTTATGCTATTGTGAAAGAGGTTGTTTCCCTAATATCTCTTTCACTGAGTTTGTTATTTCTGTACAGGAATATTATTGATTTTTGAATGTTGACTTTACATTCAACTAGCCTACAGTATTTGGTTATTAAATCTACAAGTCTTTTGGTGAAGTTTTTGTGGTCTTCTACATAGAAGACCCCATCTGAAATAATGATAATTGAACTTTTTCCTTTCCTATCTTTGTTCATTTTGTTTCTTTCTTTTGTCCAATTGCTCTGACTAAAGTTTCCAAAACGATATTTAATAAGAGTCATGACAGTGGACATCCTTGTCTTGTTTCTGATTTTGGAGTGAACAATTTCAGTTTTTGGCTATTTATTGTGATGTTGGCTGATGGTTTGCCATAGATGGCTTTTATTAAATTGAAATAAAGACCATTGATTTCAATTTTGTGTAGAATCTTCATTATGAATGGTTGTTGGACTTTGTCAAATGCTTTTTCTGTGTCTATTAAGACGATCGTGTGATCTTCATCTTGGTTCTTTCAGTATATTACGTAATGTTTATTGATTTCTATATATTGAATGATGCCTGCATCCCTGGGATAACTTCTGCTGGGTCATGGTGTATAATCTGCTGTATTGATAGTATCTTATTGAGTATTTTTGCTTCAAGGTTCATAAGGAGATTGGCTAGTAGTTCTTTTTTTTTTTTGTAGTTCCTTCTCTAGTTTTTCTATTATGGTAATGCTTGCTTCCAGGAATGTCTTAGGCAGTATTTCTTCCCTTTTAATTTCATTAAAGAGATTGAGGAGTAATTTCTTGTAGAATTCATTGTGAATCCATTAGGCCCTGGGCTTTTACTTTGTTGCTAAGTTTTAAATTATATTTTCAATTTCATTGACTAGTAATAGGCTATTTAGAATTTTTATATATTTTTATTCAACTTTATAATTCATTTATATCTAGGAATTTGTCCATTTCTTCTCCATTTCATTAGAGTAAAGAATCTTAAAGTAGGTATTTGTGATCTTCTTGATTTCCAAAGGATTCATTGTGTTTTACCCTTTTCATTACTAATTACCTGAATTTGAATCTTGTCTGTCTTTCTTTCTTTATATACTAAAATATGTTCTGTTTCAGAAAGTACCCCATGTTCAGTTGAGAAGAAAGCATATTCTGGTATTGTGAGATGGAACACTCTGTAGACACTTACTAAATCTATTTGATCACAGGTTTGGCTCAGTTCTGATATTTCTTTGTTGATTTTTGTTTAGCTGATTTATTTGTGATAATATGGTTGAAGTTCTCCTGTTACAATTGCATTAGTGCTTATTTGATTTTTGAGGTCTGTTCTTTCTTTCTTTCTTTCTTTCTTTCTTTCTTTCTTTCTTTCTTTCTTTTTTGATAAGGTGGGCTAAGGGTCTGCCAGTTTTCTTGAATCTTTCAAAAGAACAACTCTTTGATTCATTGATTTGTTATATTGTTTTCTTAGTCTCTGGGTAGTTGATACATTGTGTCAATTTGAGATGTTGGAAGCTTGGCTGAGTCAGCTCTGGTAGTTCTAAGCTGTGGGGGCCTGACCCCGGGGCACAATTTGTTCCTCCCTAGGGCACTACAGGGCTGCCCCAGAGTGTCTCAGCACAAAAAGTGTATATAAAAGAGTTGAGGAAGGCTTCTCCACTCTCCCCATTTCCTTGGAGAAGTCCTGGTTTTTGTTGTACCACTTTGCAGCTGTGCCACTTAGGAGGAGCTCTGATCTTTGTGGGGGGGGGGTTCCAGTCTTCACAGTCAGCATAGAAGAGAGAGGCTTGATGGGTGCAGCAGCTGTTATTCCTCCTCCGCTCTTCATCGTTTTCTGATTCAGTGAACTGCTGCCATTTGTCTTGGAGGCAGTGGAGTATGGACTGAAACCTCCACAAACTGTGAGCTAAATAAACCTTTCCTTCCTTAATTTTGAGTGTTGGGTATCTGTCCCAGCAATGAGTGCAGAGTAACCAAGATAGTCTGATTTACATTAATTTCTTCTCCGATCTTTATAATTTCATACTTTTATGTTCTTTGGACTGGATTTGTTCTAGTTCTACAAGTTTGAGGTTCAGCATTAAGTTGTTTATTTGAGCATTTTCTGTTTTCCTGATAAGGAAATTCACTGCTATAAATTTGCCTCTTAGGACTGCTTCGTTTGCATCCCATAAGTTCTGGTATGTTTTATCAGCATTATCACTTAATTCTAGGTACTGTTGAATTTCTTCTTTTATTCCATCTTTGACCCATTTTTTTTCAGTAGAGAATTATTTAATTTCCATGTTTTTATGGAGTTTTGTGGATTCTTTTGTCATTGATTTCCAATTTCATTGCATTAGGTTCAGATAATATACATGGGATAATTTCAATTACTTTACATTTACTTAAGCATATTTTATATACTAAAATATGTTCTGTTTCAGAAAGCACCCCATGTTCAGTTGAGAAGAAAGCATATTCTGGTATTGTGAGATGGAACACTCTGTAGACACTTACTAAATCTATTTGATCACAGGTTTGGCTCAGTTCTGATATTTCTTTGTTGATTTTTGTTTAGCTGATTTATTTGTGATAATATGGTTGAAATTCTCCTGTTACAATTGCATTAGTGCTTATTTGATTTTTGAGGTCTGTTAATGTTTGTTTCATATAGTTGGGTGCACCTGTATTTGGTACATATATATTTATGATTGTTACCTATTCTTCTTGGAGTTTTCCTTTATCAAGTATTTAGTAACTTTACCTCTTTTGATCAGTCTTGACTTGAAGTTCACATAGTCTGCAAATAGAATAGCTACACATGCTTTTGTCTGGTTTGCGGTCACATGGAGTATTGATTTTCCTCCTTTGAGTATTAGTCTGTGGGCCGGGTAGATAGCTCAGTAGAGTAAGCTCTTCCTTGGCAAACACAAGGGCCTGACTTCAATCCCCAGTTCCACAGGAAAAGAAAAAAAGAGTATTAGTCTATGAATTTCTTTTTGAGTTAAATGTGTTTGCTGAATGCAGCATATTGTTGGATCTTGTGTCTTGATTCATTCTGTCAGTCTAAATCTTTTGATTGGTGAATTGAGACCATTTACATTGATGGTTATAACTGATCTGTCTTGGCTTGTCATGCTATTTTTCTGGTGATGCTTCCATGCCTTTCACCTCTATTTAATTGCTTGCCCTGCCTGGTAGCTTCTTTTTATTGGTCCTCTTGTAATTGTGGTCCTTATTATTTATTATCTAGGATATCTTTCACCACACTTTGTAGAACTAGCTTGGTGTTCATGAATTTCTTTAGTTATTCATTGTCATGGCAATATTTTATTTCTCCACTAATTCTGAAATATAATTTTTCAGATACATCAATTTGGGTTGGAAGTTGTTTGCTTTCAGGACCTTAAAAGCTTTGCTCTATGCTCTCCTTGTTTTAAGGTTTTGTTCTGAGGAGTCTGCTGTGATTCTAGGAGGCTTTTCTTTATAGGTGATTTGTTTCTTTTCTCTAACAGCTTTTAATATTCTGTTTTTATGTTCCATTTCTGAAATCTTGATTATTATATGCCTTGTTGTGGATATATTTTGTTTATGGCTAATTAGATTTCCATATGCCTCATTTATCTGTATAACAAATTCTTTTCTCATACTTGAGGAGTTTCTGCTATTACTTTTGTGAAGAGGTTTTTTAATTTTTTTTGGGCTAAATCCTACTTTTTCATTGACTCTGATCAATCTTATGTTGTTCTTTGCATTTTCTTACAGCTGTTGGATTGTTTTTTCATGGTCCCTTGCTATTTTTAATAGATGTTTCATTTTATGATCACTAATTGTGATTCTGTCTTCCAGGTATATTTTGTTTTCACTTTTGTTCTTTCAATTTCTCAAATTTTTGTGAAAAAATTTTACTTCCTGGATATCTATTTGAATTTCTTTCATTTATTTCCTATGTTGGACATCCATGGTTTACATGATTTTCCTATGCTTCTCTATTTTTTTTTTTTTCTAATTTGTGTCTACTCTAGTTTTGCTGAGAAGTTTCATCATGGTCATCACCTCTTTTTTATTTTATTTTTTATTTTTTATTTTATTTTAGTGTGTGTGTGTGTGTGTGTGTGTGTGTGTGTGGCCAGCTCAGCCCACCAGGGGGCGAGGCTGGCTGGCATGTGATGCTGGGGGATTGAACCGCTGTCCCTGTGGTTTGCTAAGCTTGTTCTAAGTAGGTGCTTTAGACCACTGAGCCATCTCACCAGCCCTCATCACCTCTTTTTTATGAGAGATTATTTCTTCTCTGATTTCCTCTATAGCCTCATATCTGTCTTTTTACTTGTGCTTTTATTCCAGAAAATTCAGGTAAGTGGCTTCTGAATTTTTTTATATCTCTTTGTTCTCTGAATTTGTTCAGATGGCCTGGAAGTCTAAGGTTGTGTGTTGCTTGTAGGTCTTGTCATTTTTTCGTTTTTAAAATTTTAGTTTGTTTTCTGTGTAGTTCCTTTTATTTTTCTTATTTTATGTTGTCTTATCACTGATATTGAGGCCTCCCTAGGGAATATTTATTCCTCTGAGGTATTTTCTAGATGCAGTTGGCTCCTGGTCTTTGTGCCTGTCCTAAGATTTTTTACACTTTATTATGGATGAGAAGTTGTTATCTGTTTGGTTCAGTACCCAGTTCCTTGGTACTGGACTCCAGGGATCATTGTGACTCCAGACTACCTCAGTGTTATTATATAAGGGCAAACAACTGATTACAACAGGTATGGCATCCTGGCTAAAATACAGTTGGTTAGCAATATCATCAAACACAGCCTAGCAACTGACATTCTCTGGTACCTGCTAATTTGGTATGTACAACCATAGGAACATGATCTGCAGTTGTAGAACAACATCAAATATGTATGCGGCGAGTGCAGTGAGTTTCTTTTCTTTTTTTTTTTTGGCTGAACCAGGGATTGAACTCAGGCCCTTGCGCTTGCCAGGCAAGCACTTATTCTAATGAGCTATCTCCTTGGCCCTGTAGTGAGTTTCTTATATGCAGTGAGTTTACACTTGGTAGAGAAATTGTATCCTGAAGGGAATAGGAATTTAAGAGGAAGAAAGGACAAAACTGAGTGATAACTTAAGTGAAGTATACTGGAAGTGAGGCTGAAGAATAAAGGATGAATACTCAACCTTTGGAAATACAGAATAGAGGACAGGAGAGAAAGAATAAACGATAAAACAAAAGAATACTGAGATGAAACAAAAAGTAGAGACAATGTTCATTCACATGAAAATATAAAAAAATATCAAGAAAGACAGTTCAGAAGAGGCAGGTCAGAGAAAACAAATCAAACAATAAAAATCAAAACTTAAACAACCTCCCTGTAGAAATAAAAGAAAGAAAAAATTCCTCTGGTGTTACAGTAGTTCCCTTGTCAGAGTCAGCATCTATACCAGGTGACCCTGCCAAGTTTGCAGTAGGATTCCTGCTGGGTGCAGGGCTGATCTGGACCACTCTTATGACTCTCATAGGTTAGTCACAGCGTGGGGGGAGTGCCCTTGTCCCACTGCTAGCTAAGTCTGTTTGCCTGCTTATTCTGTTGGTCACAGAGCAGGGGGCTGCTTTCAGTCCTTTGTAACTAGGTCTAAGAGAGGCTATTGGTGGTCACCAGAATGGAGTCTGGGTGGTCCCACCTCCTACTTTTCAGCAGCGTTTACCCTAGTCTGCTATCCAACTGCCAGCTGTCTACTCTGTCTGGGTGGCCCTTCTCTCACTCGACTGTGAGAAGTTGGCAGTGAAATGATGATACTTGGGCTGTTCAGCTGTTGGAGTTTGAATCTGGAGCCCTTCAAAATAAAGTGCTGACGCTGCCCAACCACCTTTGCTTCTGCAAGTGATTCTGTGCTGGGTGCCATTCTAGCGCACTCATGAACTGTGGACTCTGTGGCAGCCTCTCTATAAACAAGGTCCTGGTTCTCACTGCTGCCTCCAACTTCATAGGTTTGTCCTGGCACGTGTCATGTCTCCATTCCTCAGTGAGCAGCAAAGTTGTTCTCACTGACTTCCTGTATGCCAGTTCAGCTGCATAGCCATGCTTGCCTCACTCGAGTCTCCAGTCTTCAGCAGTGAGGTATTGCTTCTGCAGCAATGAACCTTATTTTTTTGTCCTCTGCCAGTTTCCCCATGGTTCCCGTGTGCCTTTGCTCACTGCTCCTCTTCTTTGGGCTGGTGTTTTCTAGTCTCTCAGCAGTTTGTCCTGGAGAAGCTGCATTGCTGGTACTCTGCCATTTTTCTCTCCTGCATTATTGTTTTAAACAAGTTTTACTGCACGATTTTTTGGATAGAGATATTTGTGGCTCAAAAGATAATATTACTAAAGTAAAGAATCATAGCTGGGGATATAGCTTAGTGGCACAAAGCTAGACAGTTGGTCAAGGTTAGGCCCTTGAGGGGGTCAGTGCAGAAGATACATTATAATTGTGGGTGGAGGCACAGACCTCAAGACAGAAGATGAAATGACTATACCTACACACTTCCTCTAGGGATAAAGAATGATGGGAATTCTAAATAGGCATCAATTACCTTGATGGGTGGCCAGTAAGAGTCTCTGACTACCTCTTCCAGGAAAGGAAGATAGGCCTTAGTCACCTCAGTGAGCATCCAAGACCCCAGATCCATTACTTACTCACAAAGTTCTTTGTTCTTTTAGTGCTCACATGCTACCTGTGACTGACTTCCCCATTGGATCAATATTACTTAAACAACTATACTTGTAATCTTATTATTCTATCATAATTTTGTCCTATGTTACTCACCTTGTGATTTTGCTCTACAAATTTCCTCTGAGAAGTGAGGTCCTTGGCAACTCACTTTCCTGGTTCCCTTCTCTCTCTCCCTTAAACAGAAGCTTTCTTTCCCTCAATAAATATGTCCTACTCTTTAATCTCTCTTATTCCTTAAAATTTATTCTGCAATTTGGGGAACACAAACTTGCCATATCAGATATCTAGCATGTTGGTAGTTACATATCTCTTATATCATATCGGGAAGTTCTGCTATGATCCCTGTAGCAATGCTACCTGCTGATTTGTCACTGAGTAGACCTCTTGTTTATCAATTGACAGTTGTGAAGTAAGAGATTATATCTGGGACAAATCAAAATCTGGTTAACCTGAAACAGGGATATAAGACCTCCCAATGAGAAATATGGGAAATATAACTCCCACTCTGCTAGATGTCTAATATACTGAGTTTGTGTTCTCTAAAATCAAAGAATGAATTCTAGGAGCAAAAAAGCTAAAGAGTAGGAAATACTTATAGAGAGGGACTGGAGGGGATCCTATTTTATAGGGAAATGTTATAGAGTGAAACTTACATGGATACAATATGGGTTACAACTCTGATCAACCAATAAGATTATTAATATAGCTGCTTATGTAATGTTGATCCAGTAGGGAAGCAAGTCACGTAGTGAGTAGGCATGGAAAGGACAAAGAACGTCGCAGGTGGGTGATGGATCTGGGGGTCTTGGTTGTCCGCTGAGATGACTGAGGCCTATCAAGATTTTGCTAGACTAGTTGCTATCACTTATCTCACCCCTTAGGAGTAAGTAGGTCTGCTCCTTTGTTGTTATCTTGAGGCCTGGCCTCCAACAGATTTTTACCCTTTGTCTTAATTCCTTGGAGGGCCCAGGCCTGTCTGATTGCCAATAGTATTTCTACCTAACTTAGATGTTTATAATGGCATAAAGAGCATAGATATACTGGACAAGGGGATGATCCACATCCAGGGAGGAATGGTGTAGTATAGTGTGAGATTTTATCACACTATTTAAATGTTGTGCAATTTAAAACTTAAGAAGTTTGTTTCTGGAATTTTCCATATAATGTTCTCAGACCATGGTTGAGGATAATAAGAACTATGGAAAGTGAAACTAAGGATAAAGTGGGTACTACTCAAATAAGATTGGTAATTATGTCTGTTTCCTTTTCTTTCTTTTATTACTTACTTATTTATTTATTTATTTTTTTTTTTTGCACTGTAGATAAGGGAGCAACAGAGAAACTGGAGGGCCAGAAGGAAAACAAAACAAAAAACCAATGAATGGCAGAAGAATACAGCCATGTTATATTTTTTCTGGTGCCCTTTATATAAGGCCTCCTCACACAACATATTCAACTCTGGACCTTTGGGGGAAGAATGTATTTTTCCTCTGTTGCTGCCTTGAGGACCCCTCTTCCTGCAGCTATCATCTTTGGCATTGATGTGGGGCTTCTCTTGATCTTCCCCTGGCAGAAAGGATCTGAAAAAGCTGTGCCCTATAGGACTGATACAAAAAGAATATTATGTACAGTCCCAGGAATCTCTTCAACAAATGCTTAATGGACATAGAAAACCTGAAAAACAAAGGCATGAGGAATTCCCCCAGAAGAAAAGATGAGATATTTGAAAGCTTTGTAGTGAATAAGAGGGAAGGAATCAGATACTGGGAGAATTAGGTAGAAGGCAAAGTCTTTCTGAATTCAAAGCAAAGCTCTACTGCCTTGGAATGTACTGGAAGAGACCACTCCCAGCTTTCCCCAAGGAATTAGGGATCAGGAAAGGACAGAAACAATCCCTGCACCCACTCAAATCATCTTAGAAGACAAGGGCGAATTGACTTTCAGGTTTAGGCTTTTACTGTTGAAGTATAATTTCAGGCTTTTCCTTATTCCAAAAATAGCTCCCATCTACCTGCTGAGGCCTAAAATCCACATAACAGGAAAGAAAGCCTCTGATTCCCAATAAAGAGATAAAAGGCTTAATTATGCAAATACATGGTGGAGTAGCTCTGTCTGAAACTCATTCATATTAAAATATCATCAGTCACCTTTTCAGCAGGTGGGATGATTGATTCACAGAGAGACGGTGAAGGCAATCTAGAACAAACTGGCCCTTCTGAAAGTCTTGCCCAAACTTACTTCCAGGAAGGGAACTGGGGAGGAAAGACAGGGAAACCACATGTATTGCTCACCTTCCCAGAGCTTGTTGGTGTGTGTGTGTGTGTGTGTGTGTGTGTGTGTGTGTGTGTGTGTGTTCTGTTGTGTCTGGAGGGAATAATGATGTGGTGTTTCGTGTGAAATAACTGAAATTTAGGGAAATGAGTCGATACTGGTCCATTGTGCAATTATATCCTGGGTTCATCAGGTCAAGGCATACTCCACAGCCAAGTCAGTGGAAAGAATTCTTCTCCCAAGAACTAGCATCTCTTGGCCATCACATTTGTTTACTCTCTTGGCTCACATTATAAATACTGGGTGATGGAGGTGGGCCTGGAAGATGTGGGTTTAGAGTTTCTTGGGGACCTTTCCCTCTAGGTGAAGTTGTTTACTCATGTCTGTTGTGGATCAGTGGTTACAATTGTGTAGGGTGGCTGGGTGGTAGCCTCTGATGTCACATTTTGATCAGTGAGCTCCAAGGGAGCACAACAGGCCCAAGAGATAAGCCATAGGAGCCTTAACTACCAGAAGTACTATAGGATAGAGCCAACTAGGCCTTTTGGAGCTCTCAATGAGCCACAGGGTACCTTGGAAACTGCCTGTGAAACTTCAGTTTGGACTTGCTTTGGTCTCCATCCTCTGTGTTCCCGTTTGTAACTTTTGAAGGAAAATGTTTCTTGTGCCATTAAATGTTGGAAGTATTCATCTTTGTTTTCATTTGTATAGGGGATAGCAGTTAAATCTCAGAGGAGACTTGGGACTTGTACTTTGCTGCAATGCTGAAACTTTTAGGACTCTGGCAACTGTTGCAGATGGCCTAAAATACCTTTTGCATAACATGATGCGCATGGGTCTTTGGGGATCCCAGAGGCAAAGTGTTATGGTTCTAATGTAATATAATGTTGATAGACTTAATATTGGTTCTTAAGGATTGTTAAAGTTGTGTTACAATGTTTAAGTTGTGAAATATTAATAATAAACATGTCTTTGTATCTGGAAACCAGTTTAAAGGAATGTGCCTGGTTGTCAAGTTGGTAAGGGGTGGATTGTAATCACTGATACATTGTGTCAACTTGAGAAGTTTATGAAATTAAAGGAGTCAACAGGAGGCCAGGCTCCTTACTTTGTGAACATCCTCATCCTATGCAAGAGGTGGGCATGGAGATGTGGGAGTGTTTGCTACACTTGCCGAGGGGGTGTATAGGGGGTTTCCTGCTTATATTACAAAGGAGGGAAAGAAGTTTCTTCCCCTTTTGCTCTTATTGCTTTTCCTTTCCTCTACTCTCATGAACAGTTGCCCCTCTGCCAAGTCACCCTGCTTTGGAACCAGTTATCAGTTTATTATTTATTTGTTTTAATGTATTTGGTGCAGGGTCTCTTGCAGCTCAGACTCGTAGTGATCCTCCTGTTTTCAGCCTCCTCAGTGCCATCATGGCTGGTCTCTGGAGCGACTGATTATGGACTAAAACCTCCACAACTTTGAACTAAATAAAATCTTTCCTCCTTTAGTTTCGCTTATTTATTTATTTATTTATTTATTTATTTATTTATTTTTGCAGTACTGGGGATTGAACTTAGGATGCTGTACTTGCCAGGCAAGCACTTATTCTACTGAGCTATCTCTTACAACAAGAGCAGTTTATTTATAATCCCAACATTGTTAGCAGTGCCTTTCTGGTCATTCTTTTAAAAAAAAAATTGTTTATTTTTTTGGTGCAGGATCTCACTACACAGCTTGGACTCATAGTAATCCTCTTGTGTCAATGTCCCCAGGGCTGGGATTACAGGTATGTGCCACCATGCCCAGTTTCAGTGGCCAGCATGGAGCAGGGCTGGCATGGCATGCTGTCCTAGGTAGTGAACCGGGGTCTTTGTGCTTCCCAGACTGCTGGGCTAGCTCCCAGCCCCTTTCTGGTCATTTGTAGTTGTTCAAAGTGTCAAAAAATTAGAGTTAGAAATATTCACATTTCCACTTGAGGCTGAATATCTGTGATGGGATACTGCCTGTTGCAGGTCTTGCGCTGCAAGCACACGTCCTTTTTAACATCTATTTTGTACCACTTTCCCATTTTTGTGCTTTTTCATGCTTTAGCTATTTACAATGGCTAATGTGCTGTCTGGTGTTCCTAAGTACAAGTCTAGGTTGTGCCTTCCAGATAAAATATGTATGGTACATGAGCTTTGTTCAAACCAGAGTTAGAGCACTGTTGGCCAAGAGGGCAAGTTAATGAATCAACAATATGGCACATTCAGAAAAACAAAAAGGAAATTCACTGAGATGTAAGTAATGCTGTTCCAGAAGGTGCTGCAGTCACATTTACAGGAGGTTATAAAACTGTGGAAAACATAGAAAAGCAACTAAATTTGTGAATTCATGAGATGACAGAACTGGTTTGTAGAAAGTATATTAAAAAGAGCATGCAACTTACAATCACATTATCCAAGGTAAGGAAAATATTAAATCTTTTTGGCTAGAGTTTTCTTAGAAAAAAATACTGCTGGTAGTTAATTTGCATGGTTTATATTAAGCAATGTGTCTTTATACAGAAACAATAAAAAAAAAGCTTTGTATTGATAGGTTGACAAAAAAATGTGATAGGAGGCTCACAGGATCCTAACCTTGCATTTCCCTTAGGAACAAAGCTTCTGAACTTACTAGTTCAGTGCTGATAGAGACTTTATGAAACAGAGCACCATGAACAGTGAGAAGTCACTGAATATGATAGTTTCTGCTTTATCCCACGACTCCTTTACACCAGTGCCTCTGCCTGCCAGTGTCACACCTACATTCAGGGTTGAATGTGAGCTTGCATAAATGTTTATGTGGGCCTTCTGGCTTCTACAATCTTGGAATTCTGAGTTGTGTCTCTTCACAAGCAGGATGCTAGCTAGGAGTTACAAGGTAGCCTCAGGTAAAGGATTGTCAGAATGGAAGCACACACAGAGATTTTAAGGTAATCTGTAATTGATGTAGTCTACCTAAGAAATGCCACAAGTTGCATAATAGCTGTTATTCATACTTTTTGGTTTTTCAGTGCTACAGTGCTATAATGTCAGGTATTTATCCACTCATATTCAGTTAGGATTACCTGATTTTTCTTTTGTGACACTATTTACTCTAATTGGCCACAATATTTTTTTTAAAGCGCTTTATTTTCCTTAGAAGTCTTATGACTTTTTCCACAACCACGCGTTAAAAGGCTAACTTTATTTCTAAGACTCTTATAAAGAAAAGTTAAGTTTGAATTCATATGGTCCACCTTTTCAGGAAAAACTTTGTAGCCCATGGTTGGTAGAACGATCGCCACATTCTCTTTGGCATAGGATGTAAAGACCCATCTAACACTTTGACTCTGACAAAGTCATATCAAGTTTGGAGAATCTTATAATTCGTTTTTATACTTTTCTGCTGGATGATTAAGACCAAGATAAAAGAAGACCTAGGGCTGGTGAGATGGCTCAGTGGTCTAAAGCACCTACTTAGAACAAGCTTAGCAAAGCATCAGGGACCACGGTTCAATCCCCCAACACCACATGCCAGCCAGCCGCGCCCCCTGGCGGGCTGAGCTGGCCACACACACACACACACACACACACACACACACACA
>NW_004524614.1:11201115-11243821 GCF_000260255.1 Octodon degus
AAAAAAAAAAAAAAGGAAGACCTATGCAACAAGAGTTGTAGCTTTTGGGTCTGATAAAGTCAGTCAAATCCCCTCTGATTTATCCTGAGATCCTGTACCTCAGATTGTAGATTCTTTGTCACTGTCAGCCAGGTGGATGAGTCATGGCCATGACTTGGCCAATGTGCTCTCTGTGAAAGCTTGAGAGAATGTTTTCTCTCCATGTGACTCTCCTTTGGCATACTCTACATCACTGACCACTTTCCTCTTTGGCTCCATAATCTCCTTCATCAGAAAATTTGGGACACTACTGAGTTACATGATGTTACAGTACAAGTGCTTGTATGTTCTGAGTCTTAATTGGCCCTGCAAGGCTAGTAAGCCATGATGTTATGTTGAGCTGTAGGGGACTCAGGTCAACAATTTCTGACATTGCCAGTCAAGCGGAAGACCCAATACTATTATGGACTACTTGACTCTTTTAGAATATTTTGTTGAGTTAACACACCTATAATATTCAAATGATGGAACTAAACAAAAAAGGGGATACAGATGAATGTCCATTTTGTATCGGTGTATTCAAAATGGTTCAGATAGATATATAGTTACATTCTCTTAAGGAATACAGAGATTTGTTGTAATAGTGTTTGTAAATAGGATATCATGTCTGCATCTTGTACAGCAAATAACCACTAGGAAGAGTATGCAATGTGATAATTATTGAAACTGTCCTACCAATTTGGTTTGAAACTGTCTCATTGCTATTTGTTTCTCAATAAAATTATAGGAAAAAAAGGAATACTACTCAATTATAAAAATGGATAAACTTAAGACATCTATGGATAAATGGATGCAACTTGAGACCATACTCATAAGTAAAATAAATGTCTCATATGTGCAAACATCAAATTGTCTCCCTAGCATAAGAAGCTGAAAGAGTAAATAGGATCCAAAATGTACAATAAATATTGGAAAATGGTAAATAACTGTTGAAAAGGTGAGAAAACTGGAATGGGGAAAAGGAGCAAAGCAGGACAAGAAATGGAAAAATAATATGTTTTATTGCCTTTTTTGATTGCACTTTTTCTCTTCTTAATTTCTTATACATTTCTTTCTTTTTTTTCTTTCTTCTTCCACTTTTGCATGCATATAACTGGTAATATGAATTACTGGTTGGAAGAAAACACTATGTATTACAACAAATATTGTGAAATTCATGTTACTTTATTAAGTGAAATTTTGTATCACTTGTCATATTTTGTTTTTATTCTAATTTGTATTCTCTTTAAAAAAACAAAATAGCTCTACTTTGAAAAAAAAGTTTGGAGAATCTGCAAAGCAGAGCTTCATATGGATGTGAAACCCCCTAGAAATTGTTAGGCTTATGATTCACATGAAAGAGAGTGCACAATTAATCACATAGGGTTTTGGCATAGCTTAATTAAGTGCATAAAGTTCTTTTATAGACTGACGTCTTGCTTCCTATCATGCAAACCTACAGAAAGGGTCAAGACTAAGCCAAGAATATTCAACAATACCAAGGAAGTTTCGAGTCAAGATTTCGAGGTAGTGAGAAAGCAACCCCAAGAGCAGAGTTGCAACGGGGCAGAAATAGAACAGAAAGAACAATGGTTAAGTTTGTATGACTATTTGTAATTTATACTGTGTATTCATATTAATCAAAATTTAAACTGTTTTTCACTTAGAGATTAAAAAAAACACATCTGTTAATCTTGCATAAAGAAAGCTTAATCACTCATGTATAAATAAAGACTACTGATTTTGCTATGGGCTGAAGAGACACACCCTTTTTCCCTCCTAAACCAATGTTTCTCTGAGACCTTCTTCTTTGCCGACCGCTTTCCTCTCCTCAGGTTGTTGCTCCCTGGAAACTGAGGCTGGATCTCAGCAATAGGAGAAGAAAAGGGGCCACTGAATTCCTCCTTTGCCTGTGAAAGCAAAACTTTCAAGCAACCAGAGAGGGCATGCATGTGGTGAGCAGACAGTGGAGCTGGGATCATTTTTATGAGGCCACATTGTCTTTGGGGCTGCTGTGGTTCTTAAAACTAGCTGAAAATATTTGAATGTGCCTGGTTGTTCAGCTAAGTGCTTTCTTAGGTATTTTATAGCCTCTGGGGCACAAATGCAAGGACAGAAGCTCAGAGTCATCCTCGGTGACTCCATGTTCTTGTGCACAGCTGCAGGTTATTTTACCTAGTCTCTATTTCCAGTCCACTCAACAAAAATAAAACATAGCTAAAGAGTTCACTAAGAATTTAATATTATAAATGTGTTTAAAAACTTTTCAGATTTTTGAAATAATGGAATATGCTTAAAATTCCTACCCATCACTTTAACACTTTAGACCGAGGTTAGTTAACATCTAATCTGCTAGTGAGTGTCTGCTGATAACGCTGTCCTTGTATTTTGGAGATGACGCTGACAGTCAATATTGATAGTATCAAGAATGCAAGCTCCTGACACAGTATCTTCAAGAGAAATCTTCATCACAAAGCAAGTTTTCCATTTTTAGAATAAAGCATGAAAGTCAACATGTATTTTATCGAAAATAAGAAATATTTAATGTATATAAATTTATTTACCTTGGCAATTAGTTATTTACAATTGATGAATGATACCAACAATTGAGGTAAAATATACATGAGGTATAAATATAATATTTAAATGCAATATATTTCATTTCCATTGGCAAGATAACAATGCATAAAATACTATAGTATTTGACAAATAAGCTTGATGCATCTTTTTTCCTTTTGTTCCTCCCTTTATTTTAAAAATGCACCATATTGTTAAGCAGCAGTGATGTGATTAGTACATGCATAAAATTAAAGTCAGGTAACTGGAAGAGAAGGGAGTCAGAAATAGGGTCATATTTGGTTTTATTTTAAGTATCCTCTGGGTCTTTGTTTCTCAGTGTGTCCTTGTGGTAGCAGCATGGGCATTCCTGAGGCTCATGAGAAATGCAGAGTGGCAGGCCCACTCCAGACAGCCTGAGCCAGAGCATGCATTCTAACACAGTTCCCAGGGGGCTCCTGTGCATACTAAGGTTGGAGAAGCCTGCATTGTAGGACACAATGCCATGCATCCTAGTGTGCTGATGCTGTTTTAAACACACTCCCATTTCTGGAGTGGGACCAGTGTTTAGCTAGATTAAACTTCAGTAATCATCATATCAATACCTAAGAAGTGATCCGGCATATATGGTTAATTTAAGATGTGATGGTAGAAGTGAATTTCTTGACAGAGTCCAAACAGTGAAATGTGGGTTACTGCTGCCTTCTTAGGTGGACGTGGGAATGAAACATTCCTAGTAGGATTTCTCATGCACCATACCAAACTCACAGGTAGCATATTCCTACCAATATGACAATTGCACTTTGTTGGTAAGAGAAAGTATTACATAAATGCATACTATACAAAAAGAATGAAAACATTCATTTGTTTTGCTTCTTTTCTTCCAATACCAGTTACTAAACCATGATATCAGTCTCTATTATGGACAATCAAAGAAAGTTTCGGTCTTTAATTCAAAGACAATAAGTTATTTTTCTCTCTACAAGTGTTGAATTACAATAAAAAACCAACTAAATCCATTCACAGTTGGTTAAGAAAAGTCAATTTGCTTAGCCTGTACAATATTAATAAATAAGGTAGGGTCAAATGGATAGGTAGCTAATGAAGAGACATAGAATTAATATATGTTTATACTTTCTAAAACTAATTAATAAGAATATAGTTTTGGACATGTGTTAGTTAAAAATCTCTTTTAAACTGTAACGTTATAGTGAATCATTTTTTAGGAGCATCATACATAGCACAAAATGAATTCCCTGAAGCAACAATGGCCCAAGACTCTTAAAAGACCATTTCTTTTTGTCTGGTGTCTGGGTTCAAATTCAGTGCAATACATTGGTAAGAAAATGCTGATTATCTGTGACCACATAGGCCACTGGTCAAATAGAAGAACATTTAATAACCTTATAAAAAGTATATATGAAAACTTGAGACAACACAGAGGCTCCCTTTGGCTGTAAATATGAAAAGGCTCTGGTATTCAACCCTACCTGGAGGGAAACTGGTTCTGTTTCAGTCACCACTGTTTATTCCAGTGGCCCATCTGATATCTCACTGAAATTGTATTTGCAGAGTCCAAAGACAACTTGTAATCAAGCTTCAAATTTGGCAGTAACTTCTCACCCACTGCTTTAAAGAGGAGTAAATATTTTTTCCCTTGTGTTTCTCCAATACTCTACATTCAGGTTTTGAACAACAAAAGCAAACTATTAAAATGCATAAAGACCCTTTCACGCTATTTTTTTGGTTAGCTAGTCTTTGGCTGGATATCAAGATAGATGGATAGACTATCCATGTTCACACCTGGGTGTTAGCAGGAGGCTCTTTTCAGCTTATGGGACATTGGGGAGAAGGGGTCCAAAACATCTTGGGAAGAGCTATGTGAGGAAAAGACTCACTGAGTCAGACACTCAATTATCTATAGAATCGATATTTTACACATATACAGTAAAGATAGATATACACACATATGTACATATGTTACATATACATTTATTTACAGTTAAGAATATGCTTCTTAGAAGCCTTTAAATAGCAAATTAGGCAATGCACAAGAATAATCCATTTAATTTTAACTAATATAGATTAATGTTTTGGTTTTTAAAAATATTATATTACTAGGGATGTAGCCATCTCCAGGATGGCTAGAAAAGTTCTCAGAAGATTCTTGCATCTTCGACATTCTGACTCCTCAGTGTTTCCATTCTTAAGCATTAACCATGTCCACCAGTGCCTCGCTCTTGCTTTCTCACATGCACACTCTCTGCCACAGCGTTTGTTTCAGCTTCCTGTTCCCTGAGTTGGATGTCACACTGGGGGCAACTCAGATTTTAGTTTCTGGACCCTCTGCAATAATAGGCTGAAAAGAGTTTCTAATCCTGGCAACTTCTGCTGCACAAAGATGTCCAAAGCCTTTGCTGTACCATTCTGGGGAATGACCTCTGCAAGGAAAGAAATGAGGAAGGCAGTGGGAGAGTATTTTGAAGATCACAGCATTTGTCAGAGTAGGATCTGGTCACCAGCATACTTGCAAACAATCTGGGGCTGCTACCATGAGGCTCAGAGGACCTCATTCTAACAACAGGTGCCTTGACAGCACCTTGCCTGTTAGCAGTCAGTTTGTGTTTTCAGTATTCGTCAGATGATTTAAAATGATACCAACTCACCAAGGTAAAATTGGAAGATTCACATTGTGATGAGTTTTCTCCACCTTAATAAAAATTCTGCTAAGTCATCATGGTGGTGAGCCAATATAGTATAGGCCACTGCAGACCATGCACTGTGCTCTGCCTTCTTCCTCCATGGTCAAATTACACTTCCTACTTCCTTTTCACAATATCCTATTTCTTTGTTTTTGCCTACTGCCCAATCACTATCTGCCACGTCATGCAGGCTGCCTCCTAAACCCCACCCCCATCCTGGCCCTATATATATAGCCTTTCTTGTCCCCCCATCTCAGAACAGGCCCTTGGAAGCTCCATGTCTGTCCTTTCCTGTGGCCTTCTGCATTTCTGCAATAAAAGCTTCTTTTATCTTTCTTGTCTCTTTACTGTGCTGAAAAACCTAACACACTGAGCCTAAACTTTACTTAGAATATTACAGTTATGTCTACCAAGATCAAAAACTTGACTTAGCATTGTGATTGCCTACAAGGGGCTGGATTTAAGTTAGTTTCCTCTAAAACAAAAACATAATAACTGGAGAGAACAGTAAAACATGGAATTAACCTGTGTCCAATGGTGAATGGATGGATAAAGGAACTGTGGCAATGGAATAACATTTGGTCTTTAAAAAAAAAGTGATCTTGTCATTAGTCACAATATGGATGACTCTGGAAGACTCTATGTTAAATTAAATAAGCCAGCACTGAATGACAAATATGCTTGTTTTCATTTATATGTGGAACCTAAAAATGTGGAACTCACCCAAGTAGAGGGTAGAATGGGGGCTACCAGGGCCTGGGGATGTTGGTCATTTGGGACATAGATGTTGGTCAAAGAGTACAAAATTTCAGTAAGATTGGAATAATAAGTTAAATAGAGCTACAGTATAACATAGTGACTATAGTTAAAAATAATATCTTGTACTTTTATACCTTAAGTACTCTCAGCACAAAAAATAAGTATATGAGGCAGTACATTTGGGGATACCACAACACATATCAACAAATTATATATGCTATAACTATATACAATTTTTGCTTTTCAAGAAAAGTGAATAAATTAGAAAAAGGAGAACTAAGAGCTAAAGGAGAAATGCCAGAATTTTAGGAAGAGAGGAGGGAGAACAGGAATATATAAACACTTATGCAAACTTGTTTGTTTGTTTGATTTTGTATATTTGTTACAGAGTCTCACTACTCAGATTGGACTTGTGATCCTCCTGTTTTCAGCCTCCCCAGCACTGGGATTGCAGGTGTGTGCCACCATGCCCACACTCTCACTGGTTCAGCACACTTTGGGGGCAGGACAGGCACAGCATTGAGGACTGGGAATCAAAGCCCAGTCCCTGCACTTGCCAAAGCAGGCACTTAGTCCCCTGAGCGATCTCGCCACCCCAGCAAACTTGTTAATGACAGTGAAAAGAAAGTACAGGAAAATAAGAAATCAGTGTGACAGACTCTATCCTATTAAACCTGGCACAAGAGATCTGTACATTAGAGCCCAGGAGATGCTACTTACTTCAGGTCTATCCTGCAGATGTGGGTCAGCCTGGACTTGCCAGAGCCACATGGTTCTATCAGGTACTGAGAATCCATCACCACTGCCCGTACACCACCCATGAGCTGGGCTTCCTCATGCTCCACAGAGAGGGATACCAGGGTGCACATTCCTTTGGGTAGGTCAGTCTTCCAGGTCCTGGGGCAAAACAAGCCATGCAAGAGTGTAATGGCCAAAGGAAAAAGAAAAACTTGAACACACAGCTGAGGTTCACACTTATGTTTCCCTGCCAAAATACTGGACTAAAATTCCAATTCCAGTTACTTGGATTAGACTAGTGGTTTCTATAGGCTTTTGTAAAGCTTATACAGTACATTTCAGAGCAAGGATTACAGCTCTCAGAGGCCAGACCTGCATTTGGAACCCTAGACTGGGGGGTCCAGGCCTGTTCTGCTCTGGAAGTCCTGTTCATTTTTGAGGAGGTGACTTTATGAGTTGCCTACCAGGACTCACTCATTAACTCTTTCATCTACTCATGAGGACATTCATGTACCAGGCTCTGGGAAGCCACCAAAATTCGAAGATACCCAGTCCAAAAAGAAAAACTGACAACCCTACCACGAACTCTAAAATCACTGTGGTTAAGTGAAGTGTTACAATTATGCACAGTGGGGTTTGGGGATGCATAGAGAGGCCAGGGGAGGAATACAGGGAAGGTCTTCAGGAGGTGATTCAAATCTTAATAAATGATCTGGTGATGCATAGTTTGAAGAAAACCAAACCTAAGTGGACATGCTAGTTATCTTCAGATACTGAATGTCTGCTTTTCACTAGGAGATGAAAGAAATATGGTTGATTTGAATTCAGAAGGTAGAGGCAGGACAGTACATTTGATCACGCTATGAAGAGCTAAGTGTGTACACTATGCACAACCGGGGGGGGGGGGCTGCTTTGGGAGGCACTGAGTTCCCCGACACTGTAGCTATTCAAGCATTGAGGAGGGGCTACCACTTGAGTAAACGTAGTAGATGGAGTTAGGAACTGCTAGGGCATCTCAGCAGCCATTACTGACTTCCCCTTTGACCCCAGGGGTCTTATAATTTTCAGTATTCTCTTCATAATTCTGTTTGCTCATTCAGTGATCTCTATTACTCCATATCCTACCACATTAGGGAGCGAGACAGTTATATACATTCAGTGTTATAGTTTGAATATGTCCCCCAAATTTTATGTGTTGGGAACATGGTCCCCAGAACAGCAGTGTTGAAAGTTGGGACTTGGATTATTTGGTCATGTGGGCTTTGCTCTAATGAACAGATTAATCTATTTATGAATTAATAAATTACTGCAGAAGTGGCTTTGTCATAAAAGTGAATTCTCTCCAGCTCTATATATTTTCTTTTTTCTTATGTATTTTTTAGGGAAGGGTCTACAGAGTGTTGGGGGGCTCACTACTAGATTGGACTTGTAGTGATCTGCCTGTTTACCGCCTCTCAAGGGCTGGGATTACAGGCATGCATCACCATGCCCAGTCTTTCAGCTCTATCTTGCCATATGCTTTTTGTCATGCTATGCAAGACCCAGTAAAAAGGGCCTTGCAAGATGCTAGTGCCATACTCCTGGACTTCCTGCCTCTACAGATTAAATGAACTGTAAATCAAGTAAACTATTCTTACTAAATTACTGATATTTTATTATAGCAGTAGAAACTGAACTAAGATACTCAAGAATGTGGATCAAACCAAGCCTAACATAAATGCTCAGAAACTTCCCTTGGTCATGACCACTCTTTCCATGCATGGTGATATGATAAATATGAACCCTGGTGGTTTTAAAGATGCATAGGGTTAAAATAAGAAGATGTTCAATAATTCTCCTTAGAAGCTTCTGAAGATCTGAAGACCAATATCAAGTGAGAGGTAAACATGGTAATGCTGAAATATAACCTGTCTCATAGGCACCAGCCCAGATGGAAGATGCCCTGAAGACAGGATGGCTCTCAGCATTGTCTTCCTTGCAACGATGGTCACTTCCACCTTGTTGTATGATAAGTGTAAGGAATTTCTGTGGAGGATTAGGTCTGTCTGGTACAATGTTAGTAAGTCCTCTGAAGTGTCAAGCTTCCTCACAGGGCATTGTGATCATTCGCTTTTTTCCTTCAGGTCTTGCTGTAAACATCAATGCAGTAAGACTTTGCCCCAACCACTCTATTTAAAATTCCATCCTTATGATTTCCCTATCTTATTTTCCTAGGACAAGTAAGCTTATCTGTTTTTCTTATTATTTATCAACTCTCCCCAGTGAAATACAAATCCTAAGAGATCAGAATTGTGATCTGCTATGTTTACCAGGGCATTTTCAGAGCTTGTAGAGGGGCTGTCATAAAATACGATGGATTAAAATACTAAGAAATAGCAGGCTGGTTGGACTGCCCTCAGGTGGAATGAGGGAGGCCCAATGCAGAGACTCCCTCTCAGCTTCTTCTAGAGGGAAAGAACAGGCTTATCACAATAAATGCCTGTTCCTATGGCTACCTTCCTTGCCAGCTACCCAATTTTCTGCTTATAAGAGAAGTGGTGTGAAATTTAACTCCACAAGATGACTAATGTTCCAATAACTGTGGTAATAAGCTACCTTTATAACTGCCCACATTCTTCATCAGCATTCCACGGTTGCTGGGATACACACACACATTTAGGGAAAACAGACCCTTAAAAGTCAAGCTTCCAGGAACCAATACTAAAGGCATCAAGAACTCATAAAAAGTAACCTTTAATTTGCCATCAAAACAAGTTTCATAAAGAAACTATTTGAAATATACATTTGGGGATTTCACTGGTAATTCCTTTTACATTGCTGATCTGTGGGAAGAGACTGAGTTTGCTTAGGCTTTTTTTTTTTAATAAAAAGGATATATTGATCTAATTAAATTTTATTCAGGTTCTTTAATATCCTCGATTCCTGTTCTCTGATGAAATACTGCATTTCTACTGTGCAAACTTTCTATTACTGGTTGATCATCCATTTCCAGCCCAGCAAGGAGAGGTCTGGAACTCAACCCATAAATCAATCAGAAACAATATTTTAATGGCAGACACAAAACTCAGAAAGCCTTGGCAGGCCCTGAAAAAAGACTGCATGTCCAGGGTCTCAGCATATTTGAACTTTCAGGACTGTGCCAAGATTTCCACACATAGAAATTAGTTATACAGATGGGGTTTGAAATTACACACATGCCAATCTCAGAATTTCACAAAATGAAGACATGCTTTCCTCAGGGAGACAGGCAAAGTCAGGGGAAAAGTCAATCAGATTTGATTTGCATAATTTGGCAGAAAGTGCAACTGGACCCACAGCAGCTATTGTGGGGCCTCCGTCGTTCTAAGGAAATGAACGATATTTATGGTCTAATAAACTGTGTACTCCACGAGGAGAGGGGTCGTGAGAGATCCGGGAGGGGCTGTAAAGTGGGTGAAGCAGCAGCAGGAAGTCAGGCATAAAGGCCGCGAAGTCAGGTTTCAGGGAGGGAAAGGAGCGCAGGCTCAGGGGTCCCAGGTGGAAGGCAGGTGGAGGGCGTAAAGAAGTGCTTACGGCTGCGGCTTTTAACGTGTGCTGGGAGCAGGACCATACAACCTGGAGTCAGGCTCACCTGAGAACCACGAAATCTCGGGAGGGATGAGGGGCCATGCTGTTCAGCACATACTGATAGACTTCGGTTTGCCTGTCCAGCGTTTCCACCACCTTCCACTGCACGAAGTCTTCGTCCCACAGGTGGCGCTCTCTCAGCACACGGTTCAGCACCACGGAGGGGGGTGCCTCCACCTCCACAGCTGCCTTCCACAGCTTCAGCGGGTTCCCATCCCCAACCTTGGCAGGGACAGCAACAGAGGTGGAAGAATGCAATCATCTGGGTCCTACCAATACCTACCCTATTGTACCTGATGTTTTGGAATATGTAAATTGAAGGAGGGATGCTGCATACCCTTTAATCCTTAATCCCTTTTAATCCTTAAGTTTAAGAGAATAAAAATAATGATAACCAAAGTACTCATCACCAACACAGACAGTGTACACAGTGTTCCAGGCACTGTCCTAACCCACTTACTTATAAAAGGCCCTTTTAAAACCGTAGTACATTTTTGCAAATGTCCATCTCTGCAAATGAGAAAACTGAGGCAATGACTTGCCCAACACTGCACAGCTAAAGAGGAGAGCCAGGGGCAGGATTTAGAGGCCTAGCTCAGGGGCTAGATGCTGATTAAATGCAGCAAGCCTCCTTAGCAATCTCTAGATAGGGCCTTTGAGGGGCACAGATACTTTAACTGAGGACAAGCAGCCATTTTGGAACTGATGACAAATCTCTCACTGTTGGATGTAGCTTTGAGGGGGTTACCTTTTTGAAAGCAAGGTCTGTGTTGTCAGCACTGGAGCATGAGACCCATCCTTTGAACTTCTCCTTGGCTTCTTTCTGGAGAGCTTGGACAAGATGATCCAGGTAAGTGTGGAAAGTTCCTCCACTCTCTTCCAGCTGCGTGCCCAAGTCCTCTAGAGTAGGCACGTGTATTTCAGCTTCTACATAGGAACTGCGAGACTGGGCCACCATCTCATGTGGGACCTGAACCAAGAGGTGTGGAAAATAAAAAGAACACTGAGTTACAAGAATAGGTAGAGGAAGCAAAGTCATCTTCCCACCAACAAGCAACAGGCTGAGGGGCACAGGGCTGGAGATGTTTTACTAAGATCAGTGCCAAGGTTGGGAGGGGCCTTCCTAAAGTTAGGAAACACAAATATGTCTCTGAGGCTATTTTTATTATTGAAAACATTTCAATGACTTCCTGTTCATTTTTTCCATTTTCCTTTGGTTTGTTTTTACTCAGTTTAGCAAAATATGGGCTCAGACAAATTGACTCAGTGTGAATAGACTTAATGCACATAGACTTGTTAAAAGAAACATCAGATATGACTCAGAAATAGTTCTACCTTTGTAGCTTACTTTGCCCACTGACAAGTGCCAGTTTAGCTCAGAAAATCTGCCAGAAATCTTGTTTGCTTAGTTTAGCATATCTGTCATTGACTCTCAGCAATAAGGATTACTTAGAATCACACACACGTGCACACATAAGCACACGTGGTCAGATGTGGAGTATAACCAAGTCCCAAGGTAAAATTAAATACACTAGAACACAAATAACTGGCCTTGAACCTAACAAAAGCAGGTAATGCACCTGTTTGCATGCAAACTGCCTTTGCGGTGACCTCAAAAGACTTTAACTATCAAAGCCTCAATTCTATAGCTAGCCCCTCATATTTACTGGATGCTAAGACCAGAGCTATAGAACATACTCTTGTCATAAAATCAGGAGCAAACAGATATAAACCGTAATGTATTCACCAATACAAGTGTCTTATCTAGTTCCAAGAGCTGTAAGGAACACGGGTTGCGCTTTTGCTTACCTCAAAAAGTTTGTTGCATTCCATGATCATGTGGGCAAGCCCCTGAGCTGCAGCCAGATTTTCATTGAGGTCCTTTTGATCTGGCTTCCCAGTGGCATATTTCTTCTGGATGACTCTGTAATTGAATGTGAATGTGTTAAGCAGATCCCAATCCAAAGAGCTTTCCACAATACCGAGCTCATCCCTTTTTTTTTGTCCCCCCCCCCCCATGCTATCTAGATCCCAGGCCTTCTTATTTCCAAAGAAAAACAGAGACCGTACTGCTTAAGATATTCTGAGGCAGGCTAACCATCTACTACTTCACAACCAAGAGTCTTGGAAAAATCCAAGGACAGAAGGAATTGTTGGTGGGGGAGAGATTAATCTACTTTTTCCAAAGTTTGGAACCACTAAACTGCAAAGTCTTGTACTTTGGTTTTAAATGTAGCTTTTAAAAATTAAAGATTATAAAAATACCACTTTGTGTACTTTTCCCCTCCTTGCTACTCGTACTTACAAAACAAAACAAACTCTTCAGGCTTTCTGGATTACAAGTGCCACTCTGCAGGGCTCCTCTGATAATTCTATGAACCTGTGCACCGTGAATGAAGTTGCTTCCGACAATAATCTGATTATAAAATGAGAGCTGACAAATTCTCGAGTTGACTTCTAGCACAGCAACAGTTTTGTTTACTTTTTTTTTAATGAACTGTAGGGGAGGCCTGGTTGAACATTATTACCATTGCTGAGGCAAAAAAACAACAACTCACTTTGGAGAGCTTTCTTTCTTCAATAAATTAAGATGAAAAAGGGAGGGGGCTAGACACACAGCCAAGTTCATGGGTGTCATCTGATTCTCTTCCACCAAATTGACAACGTCATTTAGGAAGCACAGAAGTGTCTGCAGGACTTCCCTGTTCTCATCTTCCAGCAGCAGGATGGCAGCCTGCACAGCCTGTAGCCGCTGCTCCTTGGGGACAACTGAGGAAACACGAGCCGGGTGGTTAGAGGGACAGCTGCAGAAAGAGTCAGGGAGAGAGCCCATAAAATCCACTTCCTGACATGGAGATATTAAAAGACTTCAACAACAACGATGGTGGCTGACACACAGAGAAATAATTGCTCAGGCCTCACAGCTAGTGTGAGACAGAGCAAGAATTCAAACCCCAGTAGTGGAACACTAGAACCTGCAGTACTTAGCAACACCACCATTCTGTTTTTTTTTTTAAACATATATATATATATGTAAATATATTTAAAATATATACATATACATATACATATACATATACATATACATATACATATACATATACATATACATATATATATCCTCTCTGAGCAGTAGGCCTACTCCTCTGTTGCCAGATAACTTTTTTGTCCTGGTGGAAGCTGGCATTGGATTGGGCTGAATTTGGATTCACCCTGGCTTCTCTTTTACCCATCCTCCCTACCAGGCAGTTTGGGTAACACCTCCTAGGGCACCAAAGGCTCTCAGGGAAATAGTTTAAAACCATCCCAGCCCTATGGAAGTAGCCTGGCCATGATGCCAGTGTGGCACAATTAACCATGAGTGGTGAAGTCCAGTGAGCCTGCCCTCTGGGCATTCCTAGGGGCCCAGGACCTCCATGATGACCTGTATATCTTCTTCTCTCCTACAAGTCACCACGGCTTTCAGAGGATACACTCAATCCACTCTGCATGGAGAGTCAATGTCATTTATTTCATAAACTTGGTGGTTATAAATACTGAAGCTATGTTTAAGGGAGAGGAACCAAGCTCCCTTAGGTCAGGGGAAAGATATGGCTCTGCTTGGTCCCATTCCCTCTGAGGGTAGTCCTGGCAGTTGGGAGGTAGGCACTGGTTATATAGGAGTAAAAGGGAACCAGCCCAACCTTTTGAAGTGAATTAAGCCTAAAAATCACAGCAAATTGTTGCTAGATGCCCCATTTTGCTGCTTCCTGTCTACGTTTGCTTAAAGATCATTTCACTTTGATTCATGAACATAGTCAGGAGCTCACTTGAGTTTACATTGTTATTTCTCTTAAAGGGACACATTCTGGGGCACAGATATCCACAACAGGGTGTGGGTACTCCCAAAGGATGGGGGACTATACTTGTGATAGTCCCTGGAGGTATGAGAAAAACATTCAAGTGTTTTATCTTGTTCTTTAAAAATACTGGTTAAGCAAGCTTTATAATGTGCGCACTATATCACAAGGTATTTGAATTAATCCCACATTTAGGACATTTTCTTCTCGTAGAAGTAAATCACAGAACAGAAATTTATGCCCTGCGCTCTAGAAGTCTTCTGCATGGCCGAAGGATCTGTGACACCATGAGCTGTCTATTAGGTAGAATCCTGTGAGAGGATTCTATATGCCAGGAATGGCCAAGTTCCTGACCCTGTACGCTAGCAAATTCACATTTCCAGAAAAGTGTGACCATGGGTTATACATTGTGAAATACATCCCTACCTGGCACTTCCAAAAGATACTGAAAATTGCTGCAGCTATATCTGACGTATATAGAGAAGAACCATTTTAGCAAACAAATGAGAACAAAGCCATTTTGTTTTTTCTTGCTTCTGCTGAGATCGATACTACTAATAATTTCAAGCTTGAGAGTTCTGTTTGAAGTGCATCTTGAGCTCACTGAGCTGCTTTTAAACATGCTTTTGTGGGTAAGATGTCATATATATGTGTATAGTTACATATTAACTTTAGATGATCAAGCTGCTTTTCATTGCCAATGTACAATTCCTTTTGCCATCGTTTTTAAAATGTCACCTGTGAGATCTGTTGTCCCAAATATCTTTCTACTCACTCATTCCTTTACTTCTCAAAAATGCCTCCTGTCTATTATTTTCTACTAAAAAAGGTTGGGAAGGTCAATTGTTGATTGCTAAATTCTGCATTCATTTTTTACTTTATGCTCCTTGACCTTTGATTACACATGACATTGCTGTGGAGCCTTCCTCTTTTGTGACTCAGTGGACTGTTTCAGATCCGCCTTGTCAAGTGTTGAGAATCTGTGACCATGTTGGTGGCTCTCAGCCCTCACATTCCACCTTCTCCATTTGCAACACTTGTCTTGTTGCCCTGAAGTCAACTCTCCTTCTCCTCTTTCCTTTGCATATCCTCTCTGTCATCAAGCCTCCATACCATAGGGTTGTTCCTGGTCACTCTACCTTTCCCTTTCTCAGAGGTTGGAAAGATTAGAATATCTTCATGATCCACCTACACTCCATCCAGGTTAATCGTTTCATGCAAGAAGTAGCACAACTGGAAACAAAATTCTGTGGAACTGGGACGGGAACTGCTCATTTCTCTCCCATGGCCTTTGAAAATTTGACTTTGGATTCTATCCATGGAATGCCTTATTTCCAGTCCAACTGCAGGACGTCATTGTTCATAATCCAGAACCTCAATCAATGTGCTAGCTCTTTAGCTCTCTGTTCATGTCTACCCAGTAACTCTTATATACCACCTCTGGATTCATGGATCAAAAAAGCAGTTCTGATGAACTGTGACCCTTGCAGACAGCACAGTCTGACCAAGGAAACATCAGACTACTTGCTCAATACCCATTCTCCCCTTCCTCACTAAGAGAATATGTGCCCTGTGCAGCACTCATGGTCCATGGGTGGCCTGTGGTCAGGGAAATGAACGCTTCCAGATCTAGGGATGAACTTGGTAACCACATTCCTCTTTTCAACGACTGGTGTAGGGGACAAGATGTAAACTATCTCTGACTGAGGAAATCAAGAAAAATGCTAGCAGCTTCCACAACATTAATTTCTCTCATGAAGTAAGACCTATGCTTAGGGGGAAGCCCATTTGTCTTGCATTTGCATGGGATTTTGTGAAGGTGTGATAACTCTAAGTTGTGGCAGTCATACTGCGACCCCAAGGGAAAGTCAAGAAAGCCAGATTTTGCCTTTGGCTGCAGAATTACCTAACAATGGAATGGTTCAATTCTACATTTTTTGTCCAGTGAGATAACAGAATGTCCTTATTATTTAGACAATTGCTTGTTACATTTTTGGTTCTGCTTTTATGGGTGAAAGCATCATAGCTGGAAAAACTTTTAATAATACCTACTACCTAAATAATAGCTAAATCTTCAACAATATCACTGGTGCTTAATGAATCGAGTATGAGCCCATTGTACTAATTTTTAAAACGTATTTATTTATTTATTTATTTAATTTTGTTGGATACAGGGTCTCACTACACAGTTTAGACTAGTGATCCTCCTGTCTCAGCCTCTCCAGCACTGAGATTACAGGTGTACACCACCACACCCAGTTTCACAGTTGGCACTGTGTACCCAGGTTGTGGGGCTGGTATGGCATGTGGTACCTGGGATGGAACTTGGGCCCTTGAGCTTGTCAGATAGGCGCTTAGACTGCTGAGCTATCTACCCAGCCTTATGCTACTTCTCAATGCCTGTCCTTGAATAGCCCTGGCCTAATTTTTCAGTGGCATCTGATATCACACTGTACATTTGCCTTCTATGCAGACAGACAAATATCCTGTACTCCTCTGACCTCTGTTCATGTAGTCTACTTCATCTAGAATATGTTCTTTACATATCTCAACCTTTGGTTTTTACTTTCTTCACCAAGTTCTACTGCCCATCTCAACTTTCTTGGACTTATCTTTGTGACTGTGCTGTGGAACTTCACCTCTGTTCTAGGTCAGTCACTATATTCACATGTTGCTCCCTCAGTTGTAGAATTCTTCAGAGCAGAGTGAGCCTCACATATCCACATGCTTGGCTGTGCTCAGCTGGGACAGGTATGTAAGGCCCCCTCAGTAAATGTTCATTTGGCTAAAATAAAACTCTGCTTTGATCTGGCTTCTTGGCTGTAAGTCCTGGAATAGGCCACAGGAATTTATTTCTTGGAAAATAGTCTAATGTTAGCTTTGACTAGTGTCACTGTCAACCCAAGAATCGACTGAAATGTAAAGACTCATTTGTGACACTTCCAAACCATAATGGAACTTAACTGAGAAACAGAGTTTAATATTGAACAGCGACACTGTCATGAGTACCCTGTGTTTGGGCTCTAGCAATGTATATCACTAATTCAACTGAACCTCTTCACTTTGGCAAAGTCATATTTGTTTAATGTTGCCACTTCATTCTGCTTTTATTGGTGGTACTAAGTACAATCCTTTTTGACTTTGCAATGTTATCCTTCTTTTAAACACATTTACTACAGAAATCTCTCTATCAGGGAACTTCAAATGGCATTAATTCCATGTAAGGGCTCATTTCAGCCACACTTTGCTGTAAAATCAAAGTCTATAAGCTAAACGCAGTCTTATAAAGAATGGAGACTTGGGCCATGAAAATGAGTCATAATGCTAATGTTACCATCTGGAAAAGATTTAAATACTTATTTCTACTAGTCCCCTTGGCACCTTTCTTTCACAGGACAGGGTTAGATGTCAGTAATTGCTATTTTCCTTTTTTAAAACATAATTTAATTTAGGCCGGGGAGATATCTCAGTAGAGTAAATGCTTGCCTGGCAAGTGCAAGGTCCTGAGTTCAACCCTCGGTACTGAAAAACAAAATTAGTTTATTTGTGCGTGCATGTAGCATATAATATTTACATTCCTTATTGGGAGCTAGTCATGTACATAGCACATCTTAATTCCTTTTTCCTTCCCTTCCTCCTTCCTCCACCCATCCCTGGATCTCCTTCCTTTTTTCTCAGTATATGTTTACAGTATACTCTGTTCACATTTCTCGAGTGGATTTGGTATATGTGGGCAATACATTCCAGCTCCTTTTTCATCTCTTATCTCCTCTCTCCCTCTATCCTTTACTTTCAGTGATTATTTTAATTACTACAGCTTCACTGAGAACTGCTGACATTATATAATTCCAAGGGGGGATGTAAATCAACTGCATTAAGCCAGAGACTTGGGGCTGGGGAGATGGCTCAGTAGAATAAGTGCTTAAGTGTAAGGGCCTGAATTCAATCCCTGGTTCTGCCAAAAGAAACAAAAAAAAAAAAAAAAAAAAAAAAACCAGAGACTTCATTTGATTTGTTTGCTTTTCATCCATTAATACACTTGCCTTATTTTTCATTTCCTTCCATATAGTTCACATTGAATTTTCTGTATTCCCAAAAAATGTTTACTTTTCACAATAATTAAATGTTTTCATAAATGCTATGAAATAAATTCTGTTACATCCCCTTTTCATTTTAAATTAATTGAAAATATTAAAAGTTTAAATTTTCCACAAAACCTTATTTAGAAGTAATATTCTAGTGCATAAATGCTTTATTTCTAATATTCTCCCACTTCCATTATCTTGAGCATAGGCTTTTTAAAATCAACAATTGTGATT
The DNA here is from genome assembly GCF_000260255.1 of Octodon degus. Taxonomy (NCBI): domain Eukaryota; kingdom Metazoa; phylum Chordata; class Mammalia; order Rodentia; family Octodontidae; genus Octodon; species Octodon degus. Next base: position 11,219,653 of record NW_004524614.1, read on the forward strand.
TTCAATGATTATTTTAATCATCATGGCTTTGCTGAAAACTACTGCTTTAACATCACTTAAAAATCCAAGTAAAAATATAAATATCACTAACATTTTTAGAGCAAACTGTGGAAAAAAAACCCACTTTTGACATACTTCTTTATGGATTCATAAATTACTTGTATCATTGAAATTCAGTCCTTAGGAAACCTGCTCAGTGGGTAGTGTGTGTGAACACTGAGCTGCACTGTTTCCACTTACACTGGTAGATGTGGAGGAAGGTCTCACTGAGCTTGTTGGTGAAAAGTGGCTCGGGGAGGTCCCGGAAGAACTGCTTCACCATATCTGCCACATCATAAGCAGATTGGTCTTCATAGCTGACCTTCTCAGGAAAACTCTCATTCATTTGACGTAGGGCATGGATTCGAGACTTCACTCCTGACTTGCGGAAAAGACCCACCTGAAACAAGCCCCAGGGATGTATTATTAGCCAGCCTGCTCTTTCCTCAATGTCTTCTTTACGTACATACCCTGGGTATGGAAGGCCTGGGGACCACGGATGGGTGGGCTGGACCTGCATCCTAGCTCACAAATTCTGAGTCACTAAGGTAGCTACTTTAGGCAGCCACCAAACACTGGCTTTTTTTTTATAAGATACAAGAAAGGACAACACTCCCATCATAGGCCTGCTGCGGGGATGGAATGAGGAGACACGTAGGAATGTGCTTTGTGACCTGTGCTGTCTAATTGCACAGTCTGTGCTGTGGTTTTATTCATTTATTCAATAAGCAATGATTTAGTACTCATTATGCACCCTACATTCTTGTGCTAGGTGTCACTTGCAGGCAGAACAGACAATGCCCTGCCCTTTGTCATTCACAATTTCAAGGGGATTTTGAACAAGTTTCATCAAATAGGAAGTTTGATGAACAGAAGCATCTCAGATAAAATAACCATAGTCAGCACCTTTTTGGAGAAGTCCATGGGAAATATGTTCATGCAACTAAGTAACAAACAAACAAACAAACTGAGAAATATACATAGTCATGCCTCAGTTCACAAATTCAATATTCTCCATGATTTTGACTGCAAACTGAGCTAGAGAATGGAATCAATTTTCCCCATTAGGTCAGCATCAGACCTAATGATTGAACTTGATTTGGTTCAGTTTGTGACCAGAATCATGGAAAGAATCAAGCTTGTGAGCCAACATACCTCTAGAACCTGCGTGCCTCGGTTCATGAACACTTTGATATATGAGCAATTTGGTTCATGAACAGATGCATTTGGCAAAATTTTGCTTTCGTTGGCAAACTCTGCATCGGGTGACAAACATGCCTGTGGCTATCGTTCCCATACAAACACAAATACGGCCGTGCTTTTCAAAATCATAGAACAGACTAGGTTTGTGGACCAAGATATAGACATAGATAGGCTATAGATATAGACATAAGGAATTTACTTTTTTTCTTCAGGGGCCCTGGCACCTGTGATATTTATGTCTCATTATGTGTGGTACTTACTGCTCTATTTGGCTCATTATTCTGTGTATGTGCTCTTCAGTGAGAACCACTCCTAAGTTACTTTCTTCTAGATGTTATCCTACTGTGCTCTCCCTATACTCGGAGAAACGCAGGACCATAGCTGGGTCATCAGCCCCTCTACTAGACTCCAAGCTTACACCTGACCAAAGTTCACATCTGACAAAGCATACTTTGTTTGTGGCAATAAATCAGAGTAGCTCTGATCCTTTTAAACTGTAGGAAGAGCAAGGGAAAAATTCCAAGTCATCAGAGAATTACTATTTTGTTTCCGCAGTACTAGGAATTAAACTCAGAGCTTTGCACTGAGATAAATACCTTCAGCCTTTTAAAATTTTTATTTTGAGACAGAGTCTTTCTAAGTCATTACATTGCCCAGACTGGGCTTGCATTTGTCATCTTCCTGCCTCAGCTCATGGTCACACACATCAGCATATGGACTGCAAAGGAAGGACACACGGCTGCTTTTTGTGGCCATAATGAACAAAACCCCTAGTAATACTTGTTTTCTTCCTGAGGTTTGTCATTCTAATTCCACAGATCAGGCTATTCAGGCAAAAATATCACTTCAACTCTCGGTTAGTTTGTTCTTCTTAAAATGTCTAGGGCCTGGGAGATACCCCAGGGGCACAAGTGCCTGCCTGGCAAGGTACTCATTGTGATTCCTGGTATTAAAAAAAAAAAAAGTTTAAAATGTCTAGACAATGCAAAACTTTGCCATACTTCAGTCTGTTAGATGGGTGATCACTGCAGAGAGATCTGCCTTCAACCTGTTTACCTCATTGAATTTTATAATTCTGTAAGGAGGCCCCACACTGTGGCCATCACAGACCTTTGCCACATCAGAGTTCTCAGAATCTCACTGCCCCAAAGGGGAATTCTTAACTGTGGCTCACAAATATTTGTCCTCACAAAAGTTGGTATTATTCCACTTGAAAAGAACTCACATTCTTTATACAGCAGAGAAATATTGATCAGGAGCTATAAAAAGAGTGTTTGTGTTTTTGTTGGGCACGTTTCCCTTTTGTCCACTTTATTTTATACTTTTTTTCAGGGCCTTTACTGGTGTATATGCATATACACCCAGGGATGTTTTCTTTGTATTGTTCGGTTTCCAGGTTTCTTCTTATTTTGGCATATATTGGTATTTTAATTATTTTAGACATGTCTGGAGCTCTCCAGTTGCAGGCTCTGAGCTTCTTGCACTGACTGTGAACTCAGGATTTCTAGAGGGTTAGCCGAGATTTATTCCTTCTGCCTCAGATTCTGACAATAACCTTTCAACCCTGCCCTTATCTCCCAGGGAATGTGGGACATTTTTGTTGGACATCCAGAAGGAAATTTCTTTCCTAAACTTAATGACAGAAAGATGGTCTCAAATCAGACCATACTCCAGATTCCATTAAGAATGGCAGAGAAAAAAGATGGAGAAAATCACAGGCTTCAAAGACAGAATGAACTGATAAATAAACTGACCCTAGGACCACCCTGTTTTCTGACTCTTTGTTATTGTTTCTGTATGAGATTATTCATTTCCTAATGTTGCAGTCATTGGCATTTTTTTTATGGTGCTGGCGATCAAACCCATGTGATTTGTATTCTTTTGACTAAAGATTTTTTTCTAAGTGAAAATTAGAGAGCCGAAGAAACCCATTGCTTCCAGCAGAATAGTCCTCATCACCGCTGATAAAAAGTGATCCCAGATATCTCAGCTTCATGAAGAATAAGACCCAATGTGGATGATCTGTCTTCCATTTGTCTCTGAGTATATTGTTAGTTGGTAGGTGACCTGGCAGTTACGCAAGGCCACACACTTGGTGGGATGCTCTGCTACCACAAGTTTGAAATTCTCAATAATGTATTAATAAGGGTTCATACAACCCCATTTTGCACCAGGTCCCCCAATTTCATACCAGGTCTTTCTCTCATGTGCCTTCAAAGCCTAGGTGACAGGTCATCTCCAACAATTGAATAATGGTGGCCATGGGTGCAAAATCCATATTCTATTTTGGGGCAAGGTACTAAAGATTAAAGCTAGGGCCTTTTCACTGAGCTACATCTCCAGCCCCTTTTTATTTTTATTTTGACACAAGGTCTTACTAAGTTGCCTAGGCTAGATTTGAACTTCTGATCCTTATGCCTTAGCCTCCCAGAATGCTGGGATTATAGCCCTGCTCTACTATGTTCAGCTACAAAATCCATTTTACAAGCATCTCTCTCACTCATGCTGTCTCTCTCCATCTAAGGATAATAGGGTGAGTGTCCTTTTGTTCTAACTTTATCTTCTCTTTTTTTCATTTTCCCCCTAAAATCCTAGCTATGAAAAATGAAGGATGGAAGGTATTATTTAAATAGATGGTCCCAAAGCGTCCCTCATGTTATCTGAGGTAGGCAATATGCAAAGTGATGAACAGGCAGCTCAACAGAGAACACTCTTACTGAGTACAAAGTGTATTCCCAGCATAATTAGGCTTTTAAAATGTACTGCTCCATTAGAAGGAGCGGTTGGGCATGAGTGCTGCATTAGAATTCAAATTTCATCTAAATAATATTAAATCTTCTCTCAGCATCCTGTTTATGCTAATCCTTTCAGGGCTTAATGATGTTTATCAGGAATTCCATTTCCTCTTCTTTAGAAATGTGCTCAGCTAATGAAGGAAGGTTGGCTTTATTCAGAAACAGATTTATAAGAAGACTGTGTGGCAGGTTCTGATTTGGAGCACTGCAGTCTCAGTATCTCACTGCAGCGACTTCATATTCATCAGGACTCAGGTATAACCCATGCTTCTGGGTGCAGTTGATTTAGGGCAGAAATAAAATCTCAGACAACAAAGCAAGACTCCTTGCACACACTGCTATGTCGGAATACAAATGGCTTGTAATTGAAAGCTAAACTTTCTCATTTCATCTATAGCCATCTTACAGAAAATGGATACACCATGCTTCATCATATAAACTGTTCTGCACTAGCATGTGTGGGAGGTGAAATGCGGGCAATGTTTCATGGCTCTGTGAAGCTGGAGTTAGCTATTTTCAAAGAATTCTATGTTCAAAGTGAATGCATAGTATGAGGGCCAGGGACTGGCTCATTGCTGGAGACATCCTTCCCCCTAATCAAGGTCAGGGTCTCTCACTCAAGTGTGGCTTAGAGGAAGGCTACAAGGAGACATTGTGGTCCTCTGTGACACTAAGGGAGATTTCAAGGCCCTATGCAGACCTCTCTCAATTCCAACAAGGTGCTATTGGCAAAAAACATTCATCTAGTGTTTTTCTCCCTCCTCTTTACTCTCGCTTTCCTCTCTTTTCTGGGTCATATGCTTTTAAATTTATAGGATGGTCTTTGTCTTGTTCTTGATTCTCTTGTATTTTACTTTCACTAGTTCTCTCCTATAACCTTCCTACTAACGCTTTCTTTTACACAGGGACCGGTGGGGTGGCCTCTGTGTGTGTTCTTGGCTATGAGACGAAGGAGTGAAAGAATTTATAAGGCAGAAAACCATACCAGGATTAAGGTGGGAAAAATGGCCACAGTGAAAGTCCCTTGGACATCTAACAGATTCATTCTTGCTTCCAATACAATGGAAGTCTTGTCTTACTTTGATTACATTTAGAATAAGCATTTAAATTCTTGAAATGAATCTTTTTCCTAAAAAGCTTTGCCCTTGCACTTTTTCAGCGTGGAATTATTCCAGATTTTAAAAAATAGACACTTGAGATGGGTACTAGGAATAAACCAGCAAGAAGATGTTGAGGATATTTTGATACTCAGTTTCCTTTTTTAAAAAGATTTATTTATTTATTACATATGGAATATGATAGCAGGGCTCGAATTCAGGTCCTTGAGTTTGCCAGGCAGGCACTTAAACCACTGACCTATCTCCCCAGCCCTCCTTTTTATTTATATGACTTTCACTTTCTTGATATTTGCTTCAAAAGGATCCTGAACCCATCATGACAGTAATACTGGTGCTGTACCTTATCAGAATCTTCTTGGGGTGGGAATGGCTTATATTCTACACTAAAGACTTGGTAGTGAGTGCAATGGTGGTATTATAATTCATTTATCTATACCCAACTGGAACTTAGAGTGACTTTTAATGTTCTGTAAACTACAATAAGATATGATTAAATTGAATTAAAGATAATAGAACATTATTGCAAGAAGAAAATTAGAATAGAAAAGGATAACAAATTAGGAATAAGACTGATTCAAAAGTTAATGTAAAAATTACGTATATTTATTACAGGCAGAATATGAACTTGACTTTCAGCTTTCTAGCAGCCAACACAGAGAGGAAAACACCCCCATATGAATGAGCCTTATGCCTACAATATAAAAACTGGACTAGTGATCCAAAAGAAATGGTGATTTCAAGTGCTAAAGGCAGAGGAAAAAAAATCTTCCCTCATTCTCACAAAAATAACATTACATGGCGTAATGAACAATATTGTGAACCAAATCTAGTCAAGGGATTAATCAATGAGTTGTATGACCACCTCTTAAAGTGTCTTTTAGTGCTGGGACAGCATTATGCCAAAAGCTACCAGGAAAAAGTAATTGTAATGGTGCAGTGGAGGACAGTGACTTAAAACTTAGACTCTGGAGTTCACAGATTTGTAAGCAAGTGGTAACTCCATCATAGAAGCCAGATCTTAACACCAGCCAGGGTGGATATGGAGTTAAATAAAACAATGAAAGTGGAACACTTAGTATGCTTGCCTCAAACATATTGGGCAGTTGAGAAAGGTTATTATTGAACTAATGGCATAAATAGACTGCATTTCCTTTAGGCAGTCCTAAAAAACATTTTCTCTTAATGGAATTTTTGTTGATAAGCATTAGTTGGTCATGCTTTTGGTCAAAAACATTCTTTATGCTTAGTGAAAGACATAAACAAAAATTCAGAAGCAAGCTACATCTGTACACCTTTACACAAATTTCCAAGTGTCTGAATCAAAAGCTACCCTCCACAAATCACAATGTTGGCTCTGCACCAAAAAACCAATTAAAATATAATTTGAGCCACAGAATTTTATATTATAGAATGTAAAATACTTCCAGCATTGGAAAAGAGACCAAAACGGGTATTTCCAAATATCTACCAAGCCCACCTCTCTGAATTTTTTTCTCAGCGAAACATAGAGAATTAACTCTGATTAATATGTGTCCTTGGTAGAAACCTCTAAAATTTAGAAGGAATTATGTGTAAATAACCAGATTCACTTGCTTGCTCTGTTGGGATGTTGCTCACAAGTCAATTTTTGGGGCGTGTGCCAAAGAAGGGCACATTATTTGTAAATTAGTTTGTTGCACTTTTTTTTCCCTTGGAAAATAAAAAGCAATCCAGAGCCAGTAAACGTATTTCTCAAAACCAAAATAGCTGTCATCACTATGACACCAACAACTGCTCATTGGCTGTTCTGAAAAAGTGTATTTGTACAGTCTCTACATGAGAAGTTGCAATGGTCAAAGGTGACCATGAATTTATTTCAATCAAAGATGATTTCAATGAAGTGATTACTCCTGTTTGGCTCCACTGAAAAATCATATGCAATTCATCAAGGTATCATCTTGCTTCTAAGTATGTTCTTGGTTTTGGTGTCTCTACAAGCATCAGGGGCCAAGATCTTTGCGTTCATGCAGTTCACCTCATTTCTATCCAAGGCCAAAAGTAAATCTATATAAAAAGTGCAAATAATCTCAGGTTGCTACAGATTAATCACATGCCATTAAAGGATATTATGGCCACAGATCATTATAGAATAGTTCCTGAAAATATCCTGCTTCTTAAAGTTGCAATTTAAGAAGCAGGAATCTGGCTTTCCTTTTAGATCAAATGTCTCAGGAACTGCAGGAGTGGGTATTAATTTGGAGGAGAAAAAGCTTTGTTTTGTAATTATAGGATGGATTTCACTCTGGGCTTAACCACAGTTGACCATTACAGCACTCCCCAAACTGTCCTGGAGGTAGAAAGTGATCTCTGAAAGTTGTCTAGCGAAAACTTTACAATGAACTCTTTAGATAAGGGGACATTTGATTTCACTGGCACTATTTTTGTATTTTACATAAACATTTTTAAAAAGATGTAAATCAATATGCATTTGGTTTAAGTTTTTTTGTTCATGTGCTGCTTCAAAAATTGATAGGAGAGGGGCTGGGGATAAGCTAGTTTGATCCCCAGCACTATAAAAAAATTGATAGGAGAGACATAAAAATGGTTTTTATCCAACAATAATGTAATAGGTATAAAAGAGTTCTCTAAAGACATTAGTTCTATTGGGCCAATAATTAAAAAGCAAATGTGGTAATTGGTTATGTCCCACTTTTCAGGGAACACAAATTAAAGATTAATATTAACTTTCAAACTATTGATACTATTGAAACTATTAATTCAAACTATTAACATTAACTGTTTGCAATCGTTCTAGGATGTTGCTCAAGTCATCTATGAAGAAGCATCCTCAAGTGTCTTGGCAAGGATATAGCCTGGTGAAATTAAGTTTCTGTATGTAAAGAGCACAGTGCTTTCTGTTGTCAGAGAAGGACACACTACTTTATACTGCACAGATCGACTCTGTCTGGCATTTCACTAATGTGAGCCGTGGTGCCTTACCTGATCGAGGCAGTTGCTGCGTAGGTAGATCAGTGCTTGCTGAATGCTTTGAGGCAGGGGTTGTCCTGATCTCTGGACATGGACTATGAGAGGAACGCCAAAGACAGCTTTGTCTTTGTAATCAGGAACTTTCATCCTCTTCATAAACTTTGGCACTGACCTAGAATTCACAGAAACTAGGTCATGCAAGGCCCCTGGGGCACAGTGCAGGGAGAGGCTGTGGAAGCAAGTGAAAGGGAAACCAAGCTCTTGTTGGAATACTCCACAGGCACAGAGAATCCTACCTTCTCACTCCATTAATCATACCACATGGCAGTCCTATGTATGGCCTCTGCTTAGATGCTATTTTTACTAAACAGCATGATTCATATTGACTGAATGTATTTGTAGCTCTGTTTCCAAGTCAAGTAAATAACATTCCAATTTAATTGTGACTGATACGTCCCTCAAGTGTTGAACACTTAAAAGTCACCAACAGAACAAAATAAAACACATGTAAATATTAGAAGAGGAAGAAGAAATCTGGTTGGGGTTGGAGGAAAAAGGTGAGGGGAGAAGACGAATCACATTTCTTGTCTCCTAGAGCTATTTATGTATTTTTAAAGGGAGTTTTAATATATAAGTATATTTTCAATTGACCATGCAATTCATAACCTTCTAAAATATTCTTATAAAGCAGCACTGATTCATATTTATGTATGCAAATGTATAATATATGATAGTTATTGACACATTTTTTCATTTTCACCAAAACATTTACAGTAGTTTCTTATACAAGTTCCAACTTGTGCTTTTGTCAATTCCTGAACTGCAAAGATATGCTGAGTATTCTAGTTTTTATTTGCCAGTGAAATAAAGGCAGAAAAGTGTTTGAGAAATTAAATGCTTTTTGAAAAAAAAAATCAGTGCTTAACATTGTAAGTTCTACTTTGGGCCAGAAGGTACAAGAGACAGATGTTTGTCTGCAAACTGCCAGGATTATTTTATGGCAAGTTTATTTTTAATACCTCTGTTCATAATTTGTTACCCTTTACTTGTCTCCTTTTCTGTCTTGCAGCCTGACCGACTTCCCTGGAAACCAACTGAGAGACACAAATAAAGCAATGGGGTGCAGCAAAGAACAGGGTGTTTAGACCCCAGAGTGTGAACACTGAAGCGTTTGCAAGCGCACATTTGGCCCTGGACACACACAGGCGCTGCAAACGTGCTACGCACCATGTCCAGCCGTGCTTGTTGGGCATGGAGTACTTCTCCATGATGGCCGTGAGGCGCAGCAGGGAGAAGCGCTGGAGCAGGTTCAGCTGGCTGGCAGTCTGGCTGCTGATGTGGGGCGAGGCTGGGGACGGCCGAGGCTGGTGCGAGAGCTGGAAGCTGTTCCATCGCAGCCTCCTGGAGCAGGAAGAGTGTCAGAGAAGCCAGTCACAAAGTGGACTTGGTACTGGGAAATACAGGATGTGCCTTATGTGTGAAAGGCTCAGTAAAACTGTTTCCAGGCCAAGAGAATCACAAAGCAAAGAACTGATGATGTAAATGGGAAAAATTCTCGTGAGAAATGATTTTTTGAAGTTGAATAAATTTAGTAAAAGTTATCTCATTCATTATGGGGCTTAAATAAATGATAAATTAAATGTGTTTATTCTCAGATTAGCAGTGCTAAAAGCAATTGAGAGTGTGAATGTGTTTACAGAGAAAGGCAGAAAGCTGAGGAGAAAGGAGAGATACAGAGAGAGACAGAGAGAGACAGAGAGATAAAAAGATGAGGAGAAAGGAGAGATACAGAGAGAGAGAGAGAGAGAGAGAGAGAGAGAGAGAGAGAGAGAGAGAGAGACAAAGAAGAGATAGAAAGAGACAGATATGGACACAGAGATATGGTCAGAGAGAGAGAGAGACAGGGAACAAGAGCAAGAGTGTTGCAAATGCCGGCGATTCTTGCTGTAACTCATTCATGGTTGAGATGGAGCTGGAAGGGTCAGGCTCAGATGAGAACACATAGGTTCTTATTATCAGGGCCTTCCAAAGCCATTTTCTAGGGTGCTTCTAAACTGGTCTCCAAAAATCAGTTTTTATATGGTTTATAATTAGCATCTTAAAGCAAAAACCATTTCTCAAAGTACATACCTTAGATCTCTCATATTTCTGAGGGAATTTTAAAAAGTTCAAAATGGGAAGCAGAGACATTTTAAGTAATATGTTTTGATGAAATGGAAGAAGCTCTGGCATAGGAACCGGGTCCCTGTTATCCATGGTTTTCTGTGTATAGGGAATTGGGCATTTGGCTTTGTATATGAGAGATTAAAAAAATTTCTGAATGAAACTAAGATCAAAATAAAGAAAAATAGATATGAATATGTGTGGACATGGATGCAATTATCACATCTGTACAAAACATACTTTCATTAGAGTAATTCAAAACTGAATGTATCCTTTTGGATAGTGTCATGCATTTAGTGAGTGTCCTATCCATGTTGAGTAAGGAAATAAACAGCATAACTACCAGGAGGTGGATGAAACACCCATTCAAAAAAGCATGCCACGCACCTGTTGGGCCTGGTCAGAGATGCCCCAACACCAGAATCCCTCCTTTCTCTGACCCCTGGGGCTTCAGATTCATTCAGAGATGTTCCATCTCTTTCCACATCACTGGGTGTTATCTGACCTTCTGAGACAGAGTTGCCTTCAAAATCTAAGGTGATCAAATTAGGCGATGGAAAGGGGGGTAAACCAGGTTCCCCAACCACAGTGTCATGAGATTGCAGTTCAGGCAAGAGATTTTTTGACCAGTCATCTACCACCTCTTGGAGCCCATTGACATGCTGCAGAATGTCATCCAGGTGAGGGAAGAGGTCATCTTTCTCCAAGTCCAGCAGGTCTCCTGTGCTGGCATACAGATGAGAGCCAGGAACATTGTCATAGATACTGACTCGGCTTGCTCTGTGGCCAGAAGCCATGAGCCCAGAGTTCCTTGTACCAGGACTCTGTTGTCTGCCCAGTGAGATGCTCCCTGTCCTCCAGTTAACCCCGTTGGTATTGTCTGTGGGCGAGAGGCTTTCAATAGAAAGTGCCTTGGGAAACGTTCCTGGTTTGTGATCCTTCGGAATGTGCACAACCAAGTTCTCCTGGGAGTGAAACCCATGTGTGTGGTTTTGGTCCCCAGCATCCCGTAGTGCTGTCCCTGCCAGCACATCCAGGTCCTCCAGATACATGCCCCCGCGTTTGTTGGCCTCATAGTGGCATTTCTGGTCCTTCAGGCATGGAGTGCTCACACCACTGCTGCTGTTCTCTGATGGACTGCTCTCACTGCTGGATTTACTGGAGCACGGAAGCCCTTTTCTGCAGGCAACTGGGGGCGAGTTCTGGAGATCTCCATTTGGTATTTGGATGCACTGCATGGCCTTAAAGGATTCTGGCTCCTGCTGCAACACAGGTCCACTGATTACCACGCCACCTATCCGCCCTGGCCCCTTGTGTCTTCCGTGTGCTCCCTTGGCTCTGAGCGTTTCCATGCGTTTCAAGAATGATTTGGCCCGGGTCCTGGTGGGTTTCTCATTCTTAGGGTGGAAAGGGTGGTTGAGAATGTCTCGAGGGTTTTGTGGGAGGCTGCTGCCAACTAGAGTGGCCTCCAGCATGGCCGGGCTGTCGGCACAATACTGGCCTGACTGGCTCCGGCTGTCGCTGCCGCCACTGCTTTCGCTGTGAATGGAGCAGACCTCAGGCTCGCTCAGGTCTGTGAGGACGCTCTCACTGCTGGTGGTGTTTCTCATCCTAGGTCCTCCTGGTGACCCATTTCTGTCTCCCCCTGGAAAGAGCGTATGCAGGTCATCCACACGAGACCACCTGCGGCTGGTTCTTTGGAAAGTCCATTTGTTGCTGATGCAAAGATCTTCCTCATCTGAGTCGTCACCCTGCAAAACAGAAAGGAAGGTTCGCATTTCCGAGGTGCTTGGCTAAAGGTGACCCTGGCAGGAAGTGCTCCAACTTCTATTACCTTCTGTCTTCCCACCCATGGGGTTTCCTGGGCACCCTTGCTTGGTCCCTCCTCCACCTCTCCTTGTCTTGCAGGTCCTCTTTCTCCCCAGGTGCAGAGAGTTTCTTCTCAGCTTGCTGAGCTTATTTTTCTCCTCATTTTCAAATAATTTTTAAAATTCTAAGTTTCCCCTGAATGATTACAATGAGGACATAATTACCATCTAACTAGGCAATCTAAATATAAAACACCTGCAGTTCTCTTTTTCAAGCAAAAACTCAACTCTGCCACAAAAAGCACCTACTTCTTCTTGAAAACCTCTTCATTGAGCACTAGGATCCATATTTCAACTTCTCTCTTTTAAATTTCAATGTCAGCTTACTCAAAACTAAAACTCCTGAAGTTGATTGTTACTGCGCAGTCCCTGTATACCTTAAACAGTAAAATCATCTACTGAATTCCTTTGTGTACAATTTTGGAAGTCAGTTTAGAGATTGTATTTCCGCAGTGCAATCCAGCTGCTCAGCCTGACCAGCCTTTCTGTTTTTCATCAGCCCTGATGGGAATGCCTTTGGCAGGATGCACGTGTTCACATGGCTCTGGTCCACCCCCGTGGTTTTACAATGTGTTGCATTCTGCACCTCACACATTGACTTCACCTATATAGTTTCTGCCTGAACTTCTAGTCCTGGAAAGATGAGTCTGTATTTCCTGAAGCCAGTGATGGTCTTATGTATCCTTGTGTGTCCCTTGGGTCCAACATAAACTCGGAACTACAGCATAAAATATGCTCCCACAAACAACAAAGTGTCAGCTCCTGGCCCCTCCTCCCCATGAGCATCACTGAGGACCTATATGAAGATGACCTTCAAATTTGTTTCCTTACTCGTAACTTCACTCTCATGCTTGTACTCTAGGCTCTCACTGCCTCTTTTTGGATTTATTGCAGCAAAAACCTGGCTAGAATCTTTGTCTTTAGATTTTTCCCCATCTAAACAACTTTCCACAGTGTTATCCAAATATGATCACATAATTTCCCAGCTCAAAAAGCCTTCAGTTTGAAAGCTTCCAACAAGAGCAGTGCCTGTGTTTCTCCGTTTTGTCCATATTTATATCATCTCCACTGCCAAGCTCATAATAACTGCTTGGGTTTTTTGTTAACTGAATTTTCATCTGATTTGGATACCCAGTTCTAGAGCTGGTTCCAAGGTCTGGTGGTATCAGGTAAGAGCTCTGCCATAAATTAAGATTAAAAATAAGCTCTGTCTCATAGGTTTGTTGAAGGGATTAAATAAGGTAATGTAGTTAGCAATCCCTCATTGTATTTGTTATTTTTCTATTTTTGTTCATTTATCTATTGTTTTATGTACCTAACAGTCACCTTAACTGCTCTTACCTTATAATATATTGAATTTTTAAGGTAAAGTAAGCAAATGTCAGTATTGTTGGAATCTTCCCATTCTTATTTATTTCTTCAAAAACTAGATTCTGTCTATGTTTGACTAAACTTTTACATTTAAGTATAAAGTAGAAGAAAGTACAAAGCCAAAGCACTAATAAGAATTCCATGGCTTTCATATAACAATGGGAGAATTTAACATTGATTTTAAAAAATGGTATAGGGCCGGCCAGATAGCTCAGCAGACTAAAGCGACTGCTTAGGCAGAATACAGTGGCCAGGTTCAATCCCTGGAGTGCCGTGCCAGCCCTGCCCCCTGGGGCATGTTGAGATGGCAATTGAGACTAGGCATGGTGGCATGTGCCTATAATCCCAATGCTTAGGAGGCTGAAAACAGGAGAATTACTACGAGTTTGATCTGTGTAGTGAGACCCTGTACTAAAAATACAAAAACCAAAAAAAGTAATAATAATTTTAAAAAATTGAAAAATGGTATATAAAGGTTTGATGAAAGAATTTTTAAAACTAAAATTATACACAGGAAGAAAGGAAAGACAGTGGAATGATGAATCCAAATACACGTTCTTTGGGGTGTTTTCTGTTGCTTCTTTTCTTGTGATTCATATAAAATCTAATGTATGAGGGCTATTTGTGTACAAGGCACATAATAGAGGAATGTAGACTAGTTGGATTATAATGTCACATTCTAGGAAGCTAGTCAGAAGAAGTTGAAATTAAATAATCATCTTGTAAAAGCCAATTCAGCAAACAGTTTTTGAGAAGGCACAAGAAGGATCACTTTTAAAGAAAGCACAGATATTTAAAAAGAGAAACTGTAATATTTGTAAGTGTTGCTTTCAACTACCCTCTCAAACCTGGTTACCAATGCTAGCAACTACATAATAGTTGGATGAGGACTCTTTTTATTTAGGTTAAGAAAGGATTCCGAGTTAGGCTCTGTGGACTGGGAATAGAATGCTATCTCTGTCTGTTGAGTTTGAAGAGGTTATTATACTAACTTTGCCCACCAGGAAGATGTTTACTATCCTCCTGGGGCAAGAGGAAAAGTGGTAACTCCTGGAAAAGTAGCCACACAGTTCAGGGAAATGCAGAAATATTTAGATTGTTGGTACCAAAGCAAACAAAAGCCAAAGCAATAAAAAATAGAAACAAAACAAAGAAAAAAGAAAAATAATCTACCCCTTTCACTTGGCACTCTTTGTATACAGTGCAATTTCATCACAGAAATTACACCACTGCTTTTGTTCACTAGTGCAGGATCTTTCAAAGTAGCAACAGTGACACATGATAAGAGATATATTTTTTTATCGTAAGTCAGGGTATGTCTTCATGTTATACTAAAACAAACAAACAAAAATCATGTAATAGTAAGTATCCCTGTTCATTTGTATCCTGATATGTTACGCTGGTTTTAGAATCTCTAATCCAAAAATCTGACATTTTAAATGCCTCCAAATCCAAAATTATTGAGTGCCAACATGATGACACAAGTGGAAAATTCCACAGCTCTACATCATGTCATATATAACAGACTACAAGTAATCTTAAAATATTGTATAAAATTATCTTGAGGCTGTGAGCACAAAGGTGTGTATGAAATATAAGTTAACTTCATGCTTAGACTTAGATCCTGTCTCATTATGTATATTCAAGTATTCCATAATCTAGAAACAATCTAAAATCCCTATCACTTCGATTTAAGCATTTTAGATACTTTATCTGTAGTCTTAGCCAATTTCATCTTATTAACCATGTTATTTGTGATTCATCAAAAGTACACAAAAGGCCCATGATCTTAAGTATGCAAAACATACTGTACTAGAGTTAAGGTTCTTTTTATACATTTGGGACTGAGTGAAGTATCAAACTCATAGCAGGCTCTCCAACAGTATTTATAACAGTATACTGATTACTTAAAAAATTATCAGATTTTTATCTGTTTGGTCATGATTCTGAGGTTACAAAAAATTTGTTATTATTTTGAGATGTAAAACGCAGTTAATCAAACATGTTTATGAATAGAAGACATCCAAACTAACTTTACTCTCCATTTCCAATGCTTTGTTAGATCATGGACATACTGTGGACATAAGGCATCAGAAGACAGAGGACAAAAGACCTACGTGACAATATTGTGGCCAGGATGGCCAATGGTGGTTGATGTTACCAAAATTTTATTACTTAATGTTGAGTGAATTCACCAAGGTGTTGGCTCTAAAGGCTCTGAAGTCCACTAATGAAGAGATTTCTGCAGGCATGCCTCAAAGTTATACGGATTTTAAGAACTTCAATGGGCAGGCACTTATGCTTTTAAAAATGTAAAGATGGCACGAAGTTATTTGCTAAGGGATCTTAATTGAGGTACCCTTATTGAGACTCAGTTATTCCAAGTGTATAATAAAAATGGAAACATTACATATTTAACATGGCTTGCCAACAGCAACAAATTGAGACTATAAGTGAAAATGCCACCTAAACCATGAAGTGATAGAACCAATTGTCAGCAGGGCACAGTGGCATATACCTATAACCCCAGCTACTCAGGAAGCTGAGGCGGGAGGATTCCAAACTTGTGGCTAACACATGGAACTTAGTGAGACACTGTCTCAAAAATGAAAACAAAAGGAAGGCTAATTATCATTATCAGTGAATATTAATCCAGGATGGGCATCCCTAATCAAAAATCCAAAATCTGAAATAACTCAAAATATATAATTTTTGAGGACCAACATGACACTACAAAACAAACACCATGCCACAAAGACTTTATTTCATGCACAAAATTACTAAAAATAGTATATAAATTTACTTGGAAGCAATGTATATAGGTATACATGAAAATTAAATAAATTTCATGTTTGGTCTTGGTCCTTACTCCAAAATATCTTATGCGTATGGTAGTATTTGAGAATGGAAAAAAGATCTAGGGGCCAGGGAGATGGTTCAGTGGAATAAGCGCTTCCCTGGCAAACGCAAGGGCCTGAGTTCAATCCCTGGTTCCGCCAAAAACAAAAACAAAACTTGAATATGTAACTTCACACCTATAATATTTAAATAACAGAACTTAACCAAAAAAAGGGGATATAGATGAATGTCCATTTTGTATCTGTGTATTCAAAATGGCTAGGATAGATATATAGTTACATTCTCTTAATGAATAGAGGGATTTGTTCTAATAGTGTTTGTAAATAGGATATCATGTCCGCATCTTGTACAGCAATTAACCACTAGGAAGAATGTATGCAATGTGTTAATTATTGAAACTGTCCTACCAACTTGATTTGAAACTGTCTCATTGCTATTTGTTTGTCAATAAAATTATGAAAAAAAAAGATCTAAAATCCAAACACTTCCAGTCCCTAGGATTTTAGATAAGGGACACTAAATCTTTATTGAAATGTATATATATTTTAACCTATTAGAAAGATCATGAGTTCATAGCCTGACATTTTATGAAGTAAAATATAAGGATTTTAACTTTAAAAGTCAACTATAAGATGTATAGGATAGAATGGATTTAGTTCAACAGCTGTTTCAATTCACATTTTAAAGAGTTTTTACAGATTTAATCATAAAGTGAGTTATCCATTCTATATGGCAACCAAAGACGCCATCCTTGGGATGCATGACCAGAGCATGGAACTCAAGATCTGGAAGATCAGAGATCCTTATACTGCCTCTAGCCACATATATCAGTAGCTTGGGCTCTTTCTAAGTGTCACATTTTAAGGGGTACATTTCTAGAGAAGAACAATTGGGATAACTAAATACTTGGGAACCACAACCTCCTGTGAAGAATGATGAAAGATCTAATAGTTGGGTTTAGAAGTGAAGAACTCTAAGACAGGGCAACTCAAAGTGTGACTGGAGGACTATAGATGCCAGGATCTCCCAGTTCTCAGTGTGACAAGCAGGGCAATCGAGTAGGCATTAAAAACTTTGGGTACTTGGACCGGTGGTGTAGCTCAAAGGCTGCCTAAATAGCTCAGAGGACTAAGCACTTGCTTAGGTAAGCACAGGGGCTAGGGTTGGATCCCTGGCACTGCATGCCATGCTGGCCCCACCCTGGGCACACTGAGCCAGCAATGGAGTCTGCGTGTGGTGGCGCACGCTTGTAATCCCAACACTAAGGAGACAAAAATCAGGAGGATCGGTACGAATCCAAGCTGCATTGTAAGACCCTGCACACACACCTGAAAAACAGCAACAACAACAACAACAAAAAATGTTTAAAAAAATCAAAAAACCAAAAACAACTTTGGGTACTATTTGACAGGATTATGCTGTCCAAGCTTGAGATTGGTGGACTCATTTTAGTGAACAGGGGAAATGAGTTTATCTATTGTTTCACATATAGATAATCTAAGCTTATAGCTTTGTAATTACAAAATCAGGCTAAGCGCGAAACTTCTAGATGGTTTGAAAGTATGGCATGACATCCTCCATTCTGAATAAAAGATACTGGAAGGACTACCCAAAGCTTTGAAACTTTTAAATTTCTGAATTGTCTTAACCATCCAGCAGAAAAGGATAAAAACGAAGTATAAGAAGTAAAGCCATGCTGTTATGTTGAGCTTTGGGGACTCAGGTCAACAATTTCTGACATTGCCAGTCAAGCGGAAGACCCAATACTATTATGGGCTACTGGACTCTTTTAGATTATTTTGCTGAGTTAACACACCTATAATATTCAAATAACAGTACTTAACAAAAAAGGGGGATACAGATGAATGTCTATTTTGTATCTGTGTATTCAAAGTGGTTAGGATAGGTATATAGTTACATTCTCTTAATGAATAGAGGGATTTGTTCTAATGGTGTTTGTAAATAGGATATCATGTCTGCATCTTGTACAGCAAATAACCACTAGGAAGAGAGTATGCAATGTGTTAATTATTGAAACTGTCCTACCAATTTGGTTTGAAACTGTCTCATGGCTATTTGTTTCTCAATAAAATTATGGAAAAAAATAAATTTCTGAATTTATTCCAGTTAATCTACTCTATAAAGCCAGTTTCATCATAATGAATAGCATCAAAACAAAGCAAAAATTTATATATAAACATTCTCTGTGGATACTTTTGCCAATACAGCTTAAATTGTATTATAAGAAAAAACTCACTGTCTCATTAAAAAGCTCATATACTTACATAGTCAGTGTGTGTTCTAAGTGTACATATAGTCATTTAATATGGGAAATTAATTTATTGTTATTTCTATGTAAAATTTTTGCTTAAAGCAGGTAATGAATTAAATGAGTATAATCCTGATTTTTCATAATATACACACTATTAACAAAAATATGTGGCATTCACCATATTTTCATTTCCCATTATATTTATTTTGCTTATATTTATTAGACTGCAATTTTATTTTCATTGAGTATAATACTGAAGCATTTAGGAATGTTTTCTATAATCAAAAATTCATATTTTAGGCAACTCATTTGTATTGAATTTTTTTAATACATATGTCTGTTCGTGGCAGACTGGAAAATAAAACAAACTAACAAAACCCCATGTATTCACCATAAATAGGCTGTGAAAATTCATTTCAAACTGAACAGAGATCAGAAAATTTTTTTTGTGTAGCCTGGCTAATAAAAATTACATTGACAGGTCATATGGTCTGGGTTGCTAATCCTCAACTCTGCCATTGTTTTGAAAAAAGTGTGAGTGTGCTCCAATAAAACTTTATTTACAAAATTGGAAGCTATAGTTTAGGAACCGCTGCTCTAAGAGACAGAGCTAAAAGACTGCTTCTATGTGCGCAAATGGGGAAATCCTTATTTTACGTCTCTAGAGAAAATTACTAGGATCAGATGTATGAGTTTACATCAGCTTTCAACTTATTACACAGAAGACCTTTCTAGTAACTAGAATAGGATAAACTGCCTCATGGTGGAAAAGCTCATTCTCTCAAGGACGGTCTTCCCAGTAGAGGATGAATAAATTGAGGGGGAAGAAGGAAATACTATAAGAAAGAAATACTGTGGTGAGCATTTGGGAGGTTGGAAAACATGATAGGGTCTTTTCAACTGATGGGTATGAAGGTTCTAGGATATTTTGGAATTATTTGGAATTCAAGGCTTTTTATATTCCTTAACAAAGGCAATCATAGAAAATGATGTTGTTTTCTTCTCATTTGATTCTGCTCTTGGAAGCTGCCAGGAGGAATCATATTTGGTGAGAGATGAGGGAGTGCAAAAGGCAACGGCGTGTGTGTGTGTGTGTGTGTGTGTGTGTGCACACGCGTGTGCAAGACCACAGACCCTCTTGTCAACAGCTGCAGTAATAGCAATGCCTATGTCATCCAGGCCAGGAGATTTCGACTGCAAGGTGGCAATTATTCATGGTTTCTGTGCTGCTTTCCATCTTTGGTCATGATTTCAGAGAGCCTTATTAAACTGTAACTTTGAACCAGAGCCTCCTTTCCAAGCTGCTTTCCCTTGGGAAATCATCAGTAAGAGAAAGGCAAGAGGCCAGTGTAGGCATATGTCCTTTCTTCCTTACTGAGAGCCCGATTGGAATCTTCAGACTGGCTCTGCCTTTCCAAAGAAGTTGTGTCACAAAAACACTCGCCCTCATCAGGGGAGTTCAACGTCATCACGAAGCTAGTTTAAAGCTGGTAGGTACTAAATGGAATAAGGATTTATTATTTTATTTTATTTTTTGCTCTGAATGCCTTCAGGGCAGGTTTGGCTGGCTTGAGTTGTGGGGATCAAACCACAGCAACCTGAGCCTGACTGCTTTGTTGAAGCAGACACTTAAATAACTGAGCTACGGGGCAGGCCCCAAAGCTGGTAGGTAATAATAAGTAGGAAAAGTTATTTCTGAGGCCAGGCAGTTTGGTGTGTGCCATACAGTTCTACAATTTAGATGAGCCTCTGATATTTGGCATTTTTTACTGAAATTATGTATTTCTCAAAGACAAACTCCAACCAGACACTCCAAAAAGAAGGGCTTTTTTTGTTTGTTTGTTTAAATGGACTTTGGTCATATCTTTACACAAGAATAAGAAGCCACATGAACCCACAGCCACTGCAGGCAGCTAATCTGTAGTTACACAGAAATTTAGAAGTATATCTTCCACTAAAGTTAACTGAAGCTGAGTGGCTGGGTCAGCCTGTTTGGAGGTAGGAATGTGCCACTTGGCTGGTGATAGGGCTGAGGAACCTGAAGTCACTGGATGCCAAAATGTGGGTGTACCCAGCCTTTCTCAAATGCTTCTTGGCTGAGTTTTAGTTAGTTTTTCAGTGAGGTGCATGGCCAGCATCCAAGCTAGAGAACAACGGCCTTCACCTGACTCTCAGAGGCAGGGACAGGGATCTTGAATCCTTCAAGGGCCATTTTTGTCTTCTGAAAAATGGCTAGACACTGCTTTATGGGGTAGTAGGTGCAATGTCAATTCTTCCAGTGCTTTGTAAGTGACATTTGATGTACAAGGAAATCTACGCATAACCAACAATGAAAAAAAGCTTCACTCTATTTCCTTATTTGTGGACTTTTATGTTGTTCCTCAGATCAGACCATCCAAATCTTCACAATTAAAAAAAATTGCCAGGAAGACAATAAATAAATGTGGAATTAGTACAAGCGGCAACATACAGCTCTTTTCCAAAAACATCAGGAATTGGTAGTTCACTGAACATATTGCTGAAGAAATATGAGTTCTTTCCAGGCATCAGGCCAAGGACCAGAATACACCAATACATTTCTAAATGTCTCTGACTGGTGAGGAAAGGTGGTCTTGTACCATAATTCTTGGGTGCGAATCCTGCCTGTGCTATTTCTGTGTGGCTTTGAGCAAGAAACTGAGCCCTTGCATCTGTGATATGGAGTCAATGATAAGGAATAGAACCCTGAAAGAGCAGAGAACACCTGTGTCAGCCTTGGCTAACTGCCCAAACTATGTGTGAGCCCACACAACCTTTCATAGGCCCAGCTGTCTCACGAGGAGCAGGAGTGTAGCACTGGACAGTGGAGCTATTTGGGGAATACAGTCTATAAAATTAAACAAGTCTGGGCTTCTCTGGATTGCAGATAAAGATTCTATTTTTATTTCATGGAGTGTTTGAAATAGAGACAAACCTAGAGGAGATTCTGCTGCCTTAATTTTTTTTTTCAAATAAATTAATTCCAAAATTGGCTGAAGCTTCATGGGGTATGTGGTTCTCAAGCCTGATTTACTATTTTTGATAGTTTGGTTTAGTCTTAGCTATTCATATTTTTAAGTAAAATAAACAACTAGTTGATAACTTCCATAAGGAGCAGATCACAGCAAGGGCACATCCATGCAGGGCCTCTTGCATTTTGCTTGGACCTGGCCACATGTATTGTCATGATTGAGATTCACAAGTAGGTGGAAGCTACATGTTGTAATATTTCATTTGAAAACTGAAACCTTTACTCTCCAACTTACAAAATGAAAAGCAGTACTTTATTGAATGGTGTGCATCTGTGAGGTTGATAGCTAAAAAGGCTGTATGACAGTGTGTTCCATTATGTGCATTAGAAGAAATACACAAGAAGGTCAGAATACCAAAACTAGCCAATTTTCAGAAGGGAGACTTTTATAAAGGTAACACACAAAGAACCCAAAAGTGTCATTCAACACCATCATGCCTGTAGGTTTTGTAAAGCTGGTGACAGGATAAAAATCCAATCAGTCTACATTGTGGGAAACAAATAATAAGGTTCTGGGATTTTCTTTTATAGTATGCTGCAGCAAAAGTTGTGTATAGAAGCCACACAGCTGGCCATCTGAAAGTGCATACTTTAGACATACAGCTTGGCTGTGTTCAGTTTAATACGAACCATGTGTTACAGTCAAAACAACATCTGACCCTCATACTTCAAATAGTATGTATGCTTCTCAAGGGGTCTATTCAGCCAGACAGCTGTTGGGAGGTTTATTCCCACATTTTAAATTTGTCTTTGGCCTGGACAAATTGCTCATGTTTTAATACTTCTCTGGATACTGTTTTTTATCCCTTTAACTCTTTAGCTGAAGCCTTCGCTTCCTAGCTCAAGCCCCAAATTGTTTTTAAGATGAGGTCAATCCAGCTTCACTCGATTTTTGGCGGTTTGTATGTGTGCTGTTCTAAAGAAGAAATTCAAGTAAATTAGTTGTAAAGATTAAGTTACCCAGGAGTAACTTAAAAATCTATTGGGTGTAATGATTTCTTTGTTGAAACCAGAACAAAGAACACTTTGTTTTGACTCAAAAATGTTTTCTCTACTTCTTCAAAATATACTGAGGCTTGACTTGTTACACTGTGAAATTGCCAAATGAAAAAAGCAGCTGAGAGTGTTAATTCTAAATTTCCTACAAAGGATCAATTCAGTAAGGCAGGGAGGCAGTGGCTAAGCACATTGTTTTGGGGGTTAGACATGCTAGATGTTGAAGCTCTTGTTATGCCACTAGCTGAAATATCATGGGCAAATGACAGGTTCTGTTTTCTTGTCTAGGAACAGAGAAGCCCTCCACTTAGGGATTAGATAAAATACTGTGTGGTAAGTATGCAATCTAGCTTCTGAAAAATAGTAGGTGCTCAGTAAGATTTTATATATATATTTGAGTATACTATAGCCAAAGTGTTTGGGATAAGTGTTTGAGACTTTGCAGATTTTTAGATTTGGGGATATATGCTTTGACTTTTTTGGTTGGATGTTCCTAACCAGAAAATCTAAAATTCATACTGTCCCCCCAAGCCAGACTTTTTGAGCATTATAAAGTATTTAAAAGGTGAGTATTCAGAAAGGATTGGATTTTTGAACATTATAAATGTCAGATTTTTGGATTAAAGATGCTAAACTGGTACTCTTTATTTCAAAATTGAAATGTAGCAGCACTATCTATTACTTGCCAAACCTTGGTAGAAGTCTACATTCCATCAACAGACAAATGGGTAAGTATGGAAACAGAATAAGACCTAGAATAGCAAAAGTAATCCTGGGCAACAAAGGCAAGGTAGGCGACATCATGATCCCTGACTTGAAATTACACTAAAAAACTACAGTGATAAAATCAGAATGGTACTGGCAAAAAAAACAACAGACCCTAGAATCAGTGGAACAGATTCAAAGATGCAAACGTACAAACATATTCAACCACCTTACCTTTGATAAAGAGGCCAAACATGTTCCTTGGAAAAAAAGCCTCTTTATACATGGTGATAGAAAAACTGGTTCTCTATATGCCAAAAACTAAAGTTAGACCCATCTATCACCAGGCCCTAAACCAAAGTCAAAATGGATCAAACATTTAAATATTAAAACAGGAACACTAAATAAACTGGAAGAGAATTTAGATACAAATCTTGAAGACATTTGTGTAGGCAGAGACTTATGAACAAAGCCCAAACTGCACAGGAAATATTTCAAATAATCAAGAACTGGGATCTCATTTTATTAAAAAGCTTTTGCCTTAAAAAGAAATCATCAACAGAGGGAAAAGAAAACCCACAGATTGGGAAAATTTTTATTCAACTGTCCTTCAGACAAAGGACTTTTATCTAGAACATATAAAGAATTGAAAAAAATCAGACCAAAAATCAAATTCAAATTCAAAGTTCCAATCCAAAATAGACATCTGAAATGAACACATACTTCTCAGATCAAGAAATACAAATGGCAAATAAATATATGAA